>NC_045153.1:12901064-12918564 GCF_900700415.2 Clupea harengus
ATGAGGAGCTGATCAGGGATGAACATCTCCATGCGCCTCCTCGAGCACCTCCATGTGTTAACCGAGGTGTTCTGTGTACCAGATGCCTCAGAGGTCTCCAAAGAGGCCTGAATCACATTTAATGCTGAATGGTCTTCAAAGAGCTGCCACTGGGAGTTGGCTAACCAGTAAACTATGGTGAGACAATGCATCTGTCCTTAACAGCAGGGTAAGGTAATGATGATGTTTCACAAACTCTTTTGTTTCATCGAGAGTGAAGACTTTAGTTTGGACAGAAAAAGAATTAAGAACCTCATTTGCCCTATTCTTCGTCACATCTTCTCCCAAACACTGTCTGTTGACTGAGAGAGAGTGTGTGTGTGTGTGCACATGTGTGTGTGTGAGTGAGAGTGTGTGCGCACATGTGTGTGTATGTGAGTGAGTGTTTTGGCATGGGACTTGGCCTTCTGAGGTAGATTTGGTAGATTGGCTTTTAAGAGGGACTTCTTCCAAGGCTCGGCTGATAGCCTCGGGCCTCACAATGGACAGAAGTACAGCTGTGTGTGTGTGTTTGTGTGTGTGTGAGAGTGTGTGTGTGTGTGTGTGTGTGTGCGAGTGAGTGAGAGAATGAGAAAGTGTGTGTGTGCGTGTGTGTATGTGTGTGTGAGTGAGTGAGTGAGTGAATGAGAAAGTGTGTGTGTGCATGTGTGTATGTGTGTGTGTGTGTGTGTGTGTGTGTGTGTGTGTGTGTGTGTGTGTGTGTGTGTGAGTGAGTTAGTGAATGAGAAAGTGTCTGTGTGTGTGTGTGTGTGTGTGAGTGAATGAGAAAGAGTGTGTGTGTGTGTGTGTGTGTGTGAGTGAGTGAGTGAATGAATGAATGAGAAAGTGTGTGTGTGCGTGTGTGTATGTGTGTGTCGTGTGTGTGTGTGTGTGTGTGTGTGTGAGTGAGTGAGTGAATGAGAAAGTGTGTGTGTGCGTGTGTGTATGTGTGTGTCGTGTGTGTGTGTGTGTGAGTGAGTGTGGTGTGTGTGTGTGTGAGTGAGTGAATGAGAAAGTGCGTGTGTGTATGTGTGTGTGAGTGACGGAGTGAGTGAGTGTGTGTGTGTGTGTGTGAGTGAGAGAGTGATTTTCCAGCCCGAAGCATATGGATTATGTTTAGGGGCAGTGTCTCATCAGTGTTGTGTACGCAAGTGTGTATGATACACTATGTGGAGGTATGTGTGTATGCAAGTGTGTTTGACACAATGTGGAGATACAGTATGTGTGTATGCAAGTGTGTTTGACACACTATGTGGAGATATGTGTGTATGCAAGTGTGTTTGATACACTATGTGGAGGTATGTGTGTATGCAAGTGTGTTTGACACGCTATGTGGAGATATGTGTGTATGCAAGTGTGTTTGATACACTATGTGGAGGTATGTGTGCTGTGTCATGTAACAAGTCAGTGGAAGAGGTACACTGAAGTATGTATGAGGTAGCGTTTGTGTGTGTGTGTCAGCAGGTGAGTATAGGAGAGATACAGAGAGCTTGGGTGTGTGTGCAGATGAGTATAGGAGAGATATAGAGAGCATGGGTTTGTGTGTCACAGACTATTTGTGTGTGTGTGTGTGTATGTGAGCAGGTGAGTAAGGGAGAGATACAGATAGCACGGGTGTGTGTGTCACAGACTATGTGTGTGTGTGTGTGTGCAGGTGAGTATATGAGAGATATAGAGAGCATGGGTTTGTGTGTCACAGACTATTTGTGTGTGTGTGTGTGTGTATGTGAGCCGGTGAGTAAGGGAGAGATACAGATAGCACGGGTGTGTGTGTCACAGACTGCCTCAGCTCGGCATTCAAGAAATATGTGTATGACAATGTGGCCTATAGGCCCATTTGTCGCATGCCTGAGCCATAAGTATGAAGAATGGTTTGTGTGTGTGCATTTAGACTATAGGCTACCGCAGTAGTATGAAGGAGGGTTTGTGTGTGTACATTTAGACTATAGGCTACTGCAGTCTCAACTGTGGTGAGCACAAGCTGTATGAAGCATGTGCCTATTCCCAGTGAGTTTACATTTTATTTTGCCAGATTTACTAATTCACTTACTGGAAGAAATCTGTTCCGAATTAGAATAATGACATTTTATTTCCCATAACCGAAAGGTGAGCAAGGCTGTGGAACTTTTCAATCAGCGTTCAAATGTATCAAAAGCGCTCTCTCTCCCTCCGGATCTCATCCTTTACTTTTGGTGCCTGGGTTTCGATTCGTCACCGCTTGCGCCGATTCCTGCCGAGGCTGAACCAAAGGAGCCCAGGTGGACGAGGCCAGCGGGGCATTGTAATCTGCCTAATCCGTGACTTGACACCAAGGGGCTCTGTGGGTTATCGAATCCGGTTCCTCTTCATTTGCACTTCACGGTCAAAACACTCCCGCGGCATTGGAAGTCACTTTCTGACACACATAGCATTTTCCATCTAGGTCAATAAACTAAAGACCAATATATGCTAGCTAAATAGATTAAATGAAAGATTTTGAGATGTTATTGTGTATAAAGTGAGATGGACAAAGCTCGAGGATAGAGACATTAATTATGGTTTCTCCGGTCGTTCCTGGAAGCAGGAGGACCTTTCGGTGGAACAGAATGGAAAATGTGACGTGGCTTCGTCAGCCACACACACCTGTCGCATATTAGCCGTCCTCTTCTATCCTGTCTTCTAGCCTGTTTCCTCACTAATCAAGGTGAAAATACTGTCTTAGTCACATCAACTCATCTGTTTTGATTTTAAATACAGTTGTACCAAAATATATATATAAAAAAATAGCCACACCTTCCTTATTATCAACATTCATGATTAGTTCCACAGAATTTGGATGACATACTCTATCAGAGCCGTCATGATGATTAGTTTGTCTGTATTTAGAGGAGACCTAAAATGGACAATTTTTCATGGTCTGTCTCTACGGAGTTAAAGCCTCACTTGGCGTCTGACTGACCACGGCTGTCCCCTTAGGAGCTCTTGGGTCAAAGTAATTTGTAAATTGTAGCATTCTCTATACCACACTGCAAATGCTGTGAGCAGGGTTGATTAGTGAAGGCATGTACGAGCAGACCAAGAGCTGCAATGGATTCTAATAGATGATTCTTGAAATGATCAACTTTTTGGGGAGCTGTGACGGACACGATCCCTTTCACACAGTTCTCTTTAAGGAACCTTCTAAGGCCCACAGTAAGGTTTGCATATCAGTGTGATGACTGATATAAGAGTGGGACAAAATATACTAACGCTTGTTTCTTATTTACGAACACCAGTCAAAATGATTTCTAAAATTACCCAAATATAATCGTTGTACTAATGTAATGTTCTTCGTGAGTGTGCGTGTTCGGCCAAGGGGAAAAAAACCAATTGGCATGCTTCCATCTGAAGTCATCTTGGTAAACAATTCAGCCCAAAAATTACCATCTCAGAAACTCATTACAAAAAAAGACACACACAAAAAAACAAAAACAAACAAAAGAATATAGTCAAATTTGGAAACATTTTATTTAAATAATTACTGCTCCCTGGTCCTCACAACATCTTCACTCACTCATTCATCTGGCACGGAATGTAGACTGAGGGGGGGAAAAGAAAAACCAAAACATCTTGATGTCTTTCCCCTTCACTGACCCTACAAAAGCAGCAGACCCCAAGCGATGGGTACCATAGCGGTTGCTATGTGCAGCCGCTGGTACACGATGCAGTGTTGCTGCATGCCCACAGACATCTTTGTGAAATGATGACTAAATGGATCCATCGGTCTCTTGGTATTGTAATGACAAAGATACAGCAATATGAATATCAGTAACCAACTAGTCTTTGGATGTCTGATGATGTGCAAGACAAGACCCAAACACAAAACAGAACAGAACAGAAAAAAAAAAGAAAAACAAAAATACAGGTAGTGATGTTCCATTCGGGTTCAGACTAAGTAACCAGATGATTTCAAAGCTTTAAAAACAACAGAGCCTAGGAAAAAAGAAACACTGAACCCAAATGCAAGACTGTTATGATTTCTGACATTCTAAAAAAAAGTCAAGCCATGGAATTTCTAACAGGTGAAAAATAGGAAGAAACAAAAAAAAAAAAAAAAAAAAAAAAGAATACCTAGAGATATCACATGGGCACCTTAAGGCCACAGAGAGAGTAAGTAATTTAAATGCTTGCTCTGATTTAAAAAAAAAAATGTTTTGCTTACATTCAAGTTTAAACTGATTTAATATAATACATACAGTGGAAAATGTACAGTCCGTAATTGTGATTTAAGTTTTTCTTTGTGTGAAATGAATACAAAACAAAAACAGCAAAATGTCTGCATGCAGTAAAAAGTCATTTGATGGCTAATGAATCTACAATATAATCTT
Source organism: Clupea harengus (assembly GCF_900700415.2). NCBI lineage: Eukaryota > Metazoa > Chordata > Actinopteri > Clupeiformes > Clupeidae > Clupea > Clupea harengus. The sequence goes on from NC_045153.1 coordinate 12,905,429, forward strand.
TGACAAAAACTAATATTCATTCACATACAGTATTAAAAACTTGTCATTTAAACAAAGCAAAAATGCAACCCAAGACAGTCAAGTGAGGCATATCTGTAACAACTTCATAGAGGTTCCATACTACCTCCATAACTGTGCGAATTAGTTAAACATAACCATACCAGCATAGAGTATACCTGAACTTAGTTTTGAACTGACCGCTGTAGCGGTTTTCTGTAAGGTCCTCAGAATGACTGGTAAAGCAGTATTTGTGTTGGAATTAAAACTACGCCCATATATAGTGGTGGAGAAGTGCTGCTTAAAAGCCATGAGGTGAAAGTGAGGCGAGTGAGTGACGGGCATGGGATGGATACGTGTGTACAAACTACTGTGGCAAAAAAAAAATAAAAATAAAACAAACAAAAAAGTTCCTCCCACGTTACTTGGAAAATGCCATGCACTATTACTCCGACCACACAGGCATATCACGTTAACTGCCATCGAAAGCCTGTGAGTGAATCATTTTATTTTTTTCGATTACTGGAAACACTCCCCCACTCTCTCATTGTACTCCCTCTCTCACTCTTTATCTCTCTCACACACACACACACACACACACACACAATGTCCATGACCTCCATCTGGACAGACTCTGAGGGTTTAAGATAGACCAGTGGTGCTTATTCCTCATGACCACCAGCCCACAGCAGTGACACACCCCCCCCCCCCCCCCTAACCCCCTGCGGAGATCCAGCTGATTGGCCTCAGTCCATATCCTCCTCAAAGGGCTCTTCTCAATAAAAGACATCAATAACAACAACAACAATTCAATGGAAACCAGGACCACTGGTGTCCTCCGTAGGCCACGCTGGTGTGTGTCGTGGTCAACAGGAGAGGATATTAGGAGTCTTTAGGTCCTGGCTGGCTCAGGTAGGCTGAGAACATTGAGGCGTCCATTGAGGCGTCCACTGTGGCATCCAGTGGGGTCCTCGACACTGGGGTGAGGGTCAAGGGGCTTCATAGACCAGAGGGGTGATTGGTGTGGTAAGGTCCGTTCGCCTGCACAAGAAGAGGAAATACAAATTATAGTCTGTGGACACACAAATCACCTATCCCTGAGAAAGGACTCATTTCAGTCATGGCCGTCAGGTTGGTTTGAAAAGTGCTGGGGACATAGATGGGATTTTACACAGTCCTACCTGTCACTGGGCTACTGTGATGAATGTCGCCCAAATAATGAAACCACTAATGAAACCACTATGGTCCACTGAGAGTTATCCATGTTTCACACAGTTAAGTCCACTGGTATTTTAGTTATGAAGCATGAGGTATGCTAGACATGATGAACTAGTAGATAACTAGTTCATCATTTAAATTAAAATTAATTAAATCTGTTTTGTGTCTTTACTTTCATCCTTTGCCCACTGTTCAGTTGCTATTTGCGCTTGGCATGATGATTACACCTACCGCCTGCGGTAGCATGTTTATTATGTTTGCAGAAAATAACACACACACACACACACACACACACACACACACACACTAATAAAAATGTTGACTAACTTAAGTAGGAAATGAAGTCAATGATCCACTAATTCAAACAAACTAAACATGACCTAATTAGGACAGCTTTGGTCTAGAAATGAAAAACGCCGGTGTACAAACAGGTTTTTCACATCAGGGACAGGAAGGTGTGTGCGTAAATAGAACACCCACTGTTCCATTGACTCTGATAATTCACCCCCATGGACCGGAAAGGGTTAAGATTGTAACACTTAGAATAACCTTTCCCTGAACGTTCATTTTTCAGTATCAATTCGATTATCTATCCACAGTAATTAAGCACGATGTTTGAGAAGCTTTTTATTGATTGTAGTGATATTTTATTTTCAGTGATTTCAGAAATTGGTGATTGCAAAAAGTGGCGGGAAAATTTCCCTAGCGTAACTGACGGCTATGATTTCAGTTGACTACAAGGCCTGATCTTTAGCCAAAAGTATGTTTAGTGAAATATAATAACAATAAAATTTGTACTAAAACTGTTTGTTAAAACCAACAGAAATCTAGTACAGAATGTCAGAAGGGGATAACCCACCATCTAATGAGTAGTAACTATGCACCCCCACCCCGAACCTTATGATTGCTAATTGCAATAACGCTAACACAAAGCTCAGCACCAGTGCACTTTGTGGTGTCAAAGGGGGTGCGATGCACACAACAACAAAAGAAAATAATTGCCCTTCAGTGAAATCGGACCCATAACCAGCCCATGATAATCCCTGAGTTCTCCTTTTGAGCGGTCACATTAAACTCACAATAAGGACCGCGACCACCTTATCACTTAGTGGTGGAAACTCGCAGGTCAAGGCAGTGCCACGGCCGTGAGTACTTTTCCACTGAGGACAGACCCTGGAGTCATCTGGGGACAGCCACAGCAGCAGGCAGAGAGAGAGAAGAGAGAGAGAGAGAGAGAAGAGAGAGAGAGAGAGAGGAGAGAGAAGAGAGAGAAGAGAGGAGGGGTAGAGAGAGAGAGAGGAAGAGAGAGAGGAGAGAGAGAGGAGGAGAGAGAGAGGGAGGGGTAGAGAGAGAGAGAGAGAGAGGGGCTAGAGAGAGAGAGAGAGAGAGAGAGAGGAGAGAGAGAGAGAGGGGGGAGGAGAGAGAGAGAGGCGTAGAGAGAGAGAGAGAGAGAGAGAAGAGAGGAGCTAGGAGGAGAGAAGAGAGAAGAGAGAGGAGAGAGAGGGGGGGGTAGAGAGAGAGAGGGGTAGAGAGAGAGAGAGACAGGCAAGCGAGCAGTCGCATCTGGCTGTGATGGACAAAATCTCCCCGTCACCTGTTCCTCTTCCCACACACGGCACTGATTACACTGGTTGCAAAATCCGCATCTGCTGCTGACAAAAAAATAGTCAGCTGTCAAAGAGAGGAGTCTTCGTCTCTGCATCTTCTTCATCTTGTTATTGATCTCTCAGTCACCGTTTCAAAGTCATTTAAAAGCCTGTCAATAGCAGAACTGGGCGCAGTAGGTCTAAGAGTGATGCTTGTTACTGGCTAATTTTTTTTAGACTTCACACTAAATCCAACAGATCCAAAACCAGCAGGGGGAAAGATGGCAGCGGGCCCTCTCCCAGTTCTGGCTCTGGTCCGGCGACGATCCGTTTCAAAGTCAACTTCCATCTGGGGAGCAAATGTGCTCTTACCAAAATGTAGCCCATTCAGCAAAAGCATCTCTCCTGCTCTGCCTTCTTGCTCTCCAACTCCCCATCACTCCCTCACTCCCTTTTCTCTTCCGTCATGCTTTCTCGCTCACACATATATACAAAAACACACACACACACACACACACACACACACACACACACACACACACACACACACACACACACACACACACACACACACACACACACACACACACACACTAAAAGAGCACAGAGTGTATTTCTCTCTTTCAGGCCAGAGTGCAGGTCATCTGGGGTGAGTCCAACCCCACTCACTGTGGGCCCAGTCCAACCCAACCCCACTCACTGTGGGCACAACCCAACCCCACTCACTGTGAGCCCAGTCCAACCCCACTCACTGTGAGTCCAACCCCACGCACTGTGGGCCCAGTTCAACCCAACCCCACTCACTGTGGGCCCAGTCCAACCCCACTCACTGTGAATCCAACCCCACTCACTGTGAATCCAACCCCACTCACTGTGAATCCAACCCCACTCACTGTGAATCCAACCCCACTCACTGTGAATCCAACCCCACTCACTGTGAATCCAACCCCACTCACTGTGGGCCCAGAGAGAGAGTGCTGGCCCAGCAGTAGAGTGGCGTACAGTGAGAGAGACGGCCAGGGCTCAGCAGCCGAGTAGCACTGAAAGGTTCAATATATGAATTTAGGAAAAATGCTTTGAAGATGGTGACAATGAGGTGATTTTGAAGGCATAGCGACAAAATAAAGGCTCTTATTTTTAGGGAATACTTTCTTAGAAATATATTGCACTTATACAATGCATGTCGAATTCTTTGTTTAACAAGGTTTTTTTAAACTATGACATAAAATGTTTAAGAAATGAATAACAAAGACTGGAACAAACCAAAAAGCTTTATGCATGATTGTACTGAGAAGATCGCTATCATGTACCTTTAGACTAAGATTTTTTTTTCAGCCAACAAAATTACATATTGCCCATTAAACTGGTAACAATTTATATCATATAAGAATTCACAGACAGGGAATATTCGTCACGTTGATCAGATAATCTTGACAACATAAAATGTTATGGTATATGGCTGCATGAAGGACATGCTAACATGCCCATCATTCCCACCAGCCATGCAGGATATGCGCTCTGTGTTCTGGGACAGAAGTCCCCACAAAAATGTAAGAAAAGCCTTCACAGCACCACACTGTCAACTATATTGACAAAAGACAAAATATGACAGTTTGTGCGTAAGCAAGCTTTTAACTTTTTCAAGGTTTTGGCATGCTTTTTAGGGAGTTAGCATGCTAGCTTTTCAAGGGTTTTGGCATGGGTTTTAGGTAGTTAGCATGCTAGCTTTTCATGGGTTTTAGGTAGTAGTTAGCATGCTAGCTTTAGCCCAAAACTCCTCTGTGCTGCTTTGACCTCCTGGCAGTCTTCAGAAAGCTGGCTTTGGAGGCTGATTTGGGAGGGGGGGGGGGGGGACTACAGCCCAGACCTCAGGATGTCTGGCTGGCTGAAACTCATTTTTTTTCATAAAACATGAGAACATGCGTCAGAGTCTATCTGAACAGTGACGTGTCATTCAAATGACTAGAACCGCACAAGGGAACCGATATGGGCCAAACAGTCTTGTACATGGGGATCTAACTTACTTCTGCAGGGTTCTGGAATCCTGAAATGACCTTTTCTTGGCAAAGCAGATATGTGCTGGGCTCTGAATCGCTGACTGATTGTGTGTACAACACTACACTCCCACTTATAAGCCCTTTGGTGCAATCACTTTTACTCATTGTCACACACACACACACACACACACACACACACACACACACACACACACACACACACACACACACACACACACACACACACACACACAGCTGTACTTCAGTTCATTGTGAGGCCCGAGGCTATGAGCCGAGCCTTGGAAGAAGTCCCTCTTAAAAGCCAATCTACCAAATCTACCTCAGAAGGCCAAGTCCCATGCCAGACCAATCACCAGTAAGAGAGGAAGACAGTTCCAGAAACCAAACTACAGTTACAGAGAAGAAAAACAGAAGTGAGACATGGCTCTGGTTGAGAGTAACTTTTTCGAGCATAACTGTTTAATTTCTTTTATTAACCTGGGAAGGATCTTTGAAATTAAGTGATTTCATATTTTTATATGCTGTTTATTGTTCTAGTTTTGTGGGTTACTCCAGGGTATACAGCTAAATAACTAGATTCATTTCTGCGATTCAGACTAAATTAATCCTGACGTAGACAAGATTCATCCATATTTTGCCTGTAGTTCTGCCATAGATTTTTCTTTTGCAGAATGCTGCCTTGTCTACGAGAGTTATGGGGTTTTAACCGTGGTCACAGTTTTATGTTCTTGAGAAATTAATTAAACACCATTTACCACTCTTGCACACTGCAGCTGGCAACCATCGCGAAAAGATGTTTCATTTTTATTTGATTTCACACGATGCCTCCCTCAACGAAAGTGTGGTGGTGTCTGGGGGCTATTTTTAAATGACTGGAACTTGAGTGACTAAGTCTGAACCACACTTATTGGGTCTTTTTTAAGACCCTGAAACCCTAATTTAGAAGTTCTTTCAGTGGCGTCTCTGGGTTGTTGTCCTTGGTTGGCGTACAACAACTTAGGCAAAAAATAAAAATAAAATGGCTTAAAAACGCCCCCACTGGCCGGGCTGAAAAAAGAAAATCACTCAGATTTCAAGCAGGGATATAAACGCTATTAAAATAAATTGAGAAAAATTGCCACGTCGATTATGTCCTGCCTTGCATGCAATGTTGATGCTGGGGAATTCGCAGAAAATTACTACCAACAATAAACGCCTTTGAAGTATCCCAGTGAGAAAGAAAGAAAGAAAGAAAGAAAGAGAGAGAGCGAGAGGCCATGTGCTTTTTCTCTGCTTCTTTTCAAACCTGTACAATAAAATATGTCACAGTGAAACACACAGAACAAACCGTGAGAAATCTGATATATGGCGGGATATATCTGACGGGATATGCTTGTTAAGGTCTAACTCTAATGTTGCTTTCTGCACAGCAGGATTTATAAGAGCTTATAAAAAAAAAAAGAAAAAAAAAAGACAGCTTAAAGTCATGAGCGAGCCAGCTGAAAAAACAAAAAGGAGGAAAAACAGCTGATCCAAAGAAAAACAGAAAACAAACGTCGTCCCCCATTGAGCCGCTGGCTTTCCAGACATGCAGCTTTGCTTTATCTTATCAGGCCCTCTGGCCCTGTAAAGCAGGATCCTCTGATTTTGGTTTAGCGACAGACTCTAATTGGGACTTCACCTGATATTGTTAGAAATAAGATCAAGGAGCTTTGGGAAATTGCAAGACACAGACAGTGGTGTTATTGAGGCAAACAAACATCACTAGTGTCCACAAAAGCTTTTGAAGCCATAACCTATGCTAACTGCCTCTATGCTAACTGCCTCGGAAACAAAGAGAAGTGTTGTACAACATGGGATGAAACCCTGAAGACTACAGCAGCTTTCTGTAGTCCACTGACGCAAGAGAGTCATGGACGTGCCCTCCCAGCTTGACTTAATAAAGGAGTGGCCATCTGTGCTGTGACTTGCTGCACTCAGGGAGAATCCTCCAACACTCTGCAGACACAGCGCAGACTGAAGCTCTCATCCTCCAGATACAGATTGCACTGAAGTGCTTTGTGAGGACATGTTTATAATCTAAAGGCCTTTTCATTGAAAGTCATGGAGCGAGCCTTTGCATCGTAAACTAGAACCAAGGCAGGGATGTAGATCGATTCTCCTGAAGGCAATTAGCTCTGATTTTCATTGTGAGGATATGTTCACATATACATTAAATCATTTAGCGACTTACAGTACAACCATTTTCATCAGCTTATGTGGGTTCGCTGGGAATCGAACCCCTGATCTAGGCATCGTTAGAAACCTTGTTCTGAAACACCTGTAATCTGAAGACATTTTATTTGGTAGGGGTTAGGGGTCACTCACCCTGGCGTCGTACTCCAGGACGAATGGCGGGATGTCAATCTGCTCAGGCAGAATGCAGGTGAAGAGCTGCTGCAGCGTGTCGATGTGGTGGACCTTGTCCTTCATGCCTGACACACTGAAGGTCGTGAAGAACCAGGTGGACACCTGTTACAGGTGAGACAACAGAGAAGAGACTTTATCAGAGAGTTTATAAAACATCCCAAGTTACAGATGCAAGAAAGACGGGAAAGAGAGACGTGGAGCATTGAGAACAAACTTTGGACACAGAGCCCACAAGAGTGTGTAGGAGGGTCACCAACAGGAAGGCGTTTGCTCAAGCCTGTGATAATAATGATAATAATAATAATAATAATAAGTGCTGTCGGTTAAACGCGTTATTAACGGCGTTAACGCAAACCCATTTTAACGCTGTAATTTTTTTTATCGCGAGATTAATGCGATGTTTTTATTTATTTTTTATTTTTTTTATTAACGTTCTTTTTGGCCTCTCAAACTGCGTAGTAGGCTAACGTTACGGTTTGAGTGAATGGTGAGCGCGAAATGGATCATAAAAAGCTTCTGAATGGAAAGTTTACTTTTAAAAGTTGTGTTGTGCAAAAGAAGCGAGCTTCACTGTTGTCTGAAAATGTCAAAAGGCAACTGGCTGAAAGCAAATAAGTAGTAGGCTTACCTTTTATTGGTAGCCTAACTGTTATGGTTCATTGTTTCTGAAATAAGAGGCCTGACTGCTATGTTCCCAGCAAACTTGAAAAAAAGAAAATATTAAGCCATGGTTTAACTGCACTATAGGCTGAGTCCTTGTTTACCTGAAATATGCACATTATAATTTTATTTTGTACCGCCCTGTTTGGCAATGTTGGTTTTCAATAAAATAAAACATTTGCATAAAGCAAGCCAATCCACTTTTCCATGTTGATAAGGGCATTCAAATAAAAATAAAATGATGGAAAAGATAAATAATTGAAGGGACATTTAGAATAGACACAAATTTGCGATTAATCGCGATTCATTTTGAGTTGACTATGACATAAATGCGATTAATCGAGATTAAATATTTGAATCGTTTGACAGCACTAATAATAATAATAATACTACAGTCATCATTATGAGTTCTGTAAAAATGGGCTTTTTGTTCTTATGAGTAGTTCTTTAAAGTTCCTTTTGAGTTTCGAAACTTTGATTTGGGGGTTGGGACAGGGCGTGTTGTGGGGATTTCCTAGCAACTCTCTCAGACGCCTCCAGACAGACGAATGGGTCCAAACGAGCGTCCCTGGATTGCGCCGTTCCGTGGTGCTGACCTTTCTTTCTTCACATTACAGAGACCGGTACTCAAAGCTGCACTCAATTTACCAGCTTCCTCTGCCTGCGCTAACAAATCATTCAAATCAGGACTCTATTTAGAGAGAGTGGAACTATATTTTCTTTTACAAGCTGGCACTACTGCACTGTTAAACGCTTTAATCTTAAGCTTCCAAGTGAACCCTGAAATCCCATTCAAAACCACTTAGCAGCTAGTCCGGAGCACAGCTCACACCTGTGAGGTGAAGGAAGGCCTAGGATTTCCTGAATGAAATTCAGAAGATTCATTATCTGCTACCTAATTGCTTGACTATTCATTTTTTTCACGCTTTGAGAATATGGGGCTTAATTTGTCCAATATTACCCTTGTAAATGAGAGCAGAGTGAATGATAGAAGGTTTTTCTCTCTCCCTTTTTTCTGTCTTTATTAGGTCTCCACACACTACACCAGGAGGCATTGCATAATCACCAGTGGGGACCCTTTAAAAGAGGGAAGAAGTCAAATATTATTTTCCTTGATGCCGTTCCTCAGGGGATGAGGAAAGATCACCGCAGGGTACAGCGAAACGGTGATTAAAAAGCACTGTGTACTGGAACACAAGACTGTATAGAACAACACGACACACGAGACAATATTGACTGGAACACAAGACTGTATGGAACAACACAGTCTGAGGCAAAGGCTCCTATAGCCGTGGTAACGGCCCCTAACAACACTTGGTGGACAGCTGTCAGCTTACCTTGGAGCGGAAGGTGGGGTGGACAAAGTAAAAGGCCTTCAGGTTCTTCTTGAATCTGTAAAAGCAGTGGGGGGGTTGGGAACAGTCTGGGTAAGCGTGTGTGTGCTAAGGCAGATATGTAACAAACTGATAGCTCACAACACAAACATGAGTGCATCTCAGCGGGATACGATGTTATTGGCTTTATTAACAAAAACAATAAACAAATCAAATTTAGACAGGGAGATGGAAACAACGCTATCATAGAAAAAATAACAAAACAAAAAAGAAGACATATTTAAAGCACGACTAAATGTCCATGAAATGGGTCCAAAACGCATCCCCAAAAGCCAATCCTCCGTTCCAAAGGCCCACGATCTCGTCCAAAACACACACTCGAGGCAGAAATTACCTCCAGGCCCATCCAAGAAGCTTGGGAGGGTTTACAGCGTGCGAGAGACGCATTCGTCAACGCTCTCCCCTTTCCCATGACCGGCCGTGACCAGTTCGCGCTCTCAACCTCGCCGGCTCTCACCACTGACTGGCGACGGGTATGGTGAAGCTTCGGCACGTGTGTGTGTGTGTGTGTGTGTGTGTGTGTGACGTCACCCCTCCGGTGAGTTAGATCACAGTTAATCCATGTCACCGGTTTGCAATGCCATAAATGTAACCCAGGTGCACCGCACCGTGACTAAAGAATCGTAATCTCTCGTGGACACCAGAACCGATTAAACTTGTTTATACTTCCAAACAATCTTTTTTACAACCTGCTCTTCCTGCGACAGGAAAGACAAGAGTTCTTCTACGATGTTGCCTAGCGACGTGAGGTCGATGAAGAAGCGCCGCTGGCCAGAGTCATGTAAACTACAAACATTCGTTTTTTACCATGCTTGGCCACGGATGACACACTACAACAGAAACAGCTCTGAGAGATGCAGGTTTAACATGCCCCCGACACAAGGCCTGGGCTTGCTATTCTTCATGGCCAATCAAGGCATTTTGAAGAGGCGTTCCCCATGGCGCCTCTGAACTCATTTGGATCCCGGGGGTCGTTCGAGTCTAGGGCCACTCAACCACATCTCACCCCCACATCTCTGACCTGACCCAGTCCCATCCTGCCTTCCACTCCTATCCCAGGGCTTACAGACACTTACAGGCTTACGGGCCCCCTTGTTTTGTCTCCAGGGCCATCGCTGAGACTTCCCCCTCCCCTTCTTATCCTCTTTCTCTGGAGCCCAGTTTCTTCATCTAATCGTTGGCCCTGTTAGAATGCGAGCCCTATGAGATGCTGTTCCCAGCCCTGCATCACTCGAAGGGGGCGTCTGGGGTCACAACGTTCAACTCTGAGGAGATTTTTCCTTCTCGCCCACCCCCACCGGCAAGACACGAAGGCGGGTCAACCTCGTTGCACACCATTTTACTTTTCAACAGACAATCAAACGTGGCCCTAGTAACGCCAATGTGGACCTGGGCCAACAGGGCATGCTGCACGAGCCCGATGTAGCCCCGTCTCCTGCTGCCAGCAGCTTGTCGTTATGTCTGAGAGGCACAGGGGCGCGAGTCCAGCTCCTCTGTATCACACCATTCGTGGTTGGCCCTAGCGGTTAGCTCATTCGCTTGTGATTACCACCGTGGCATGACTGTTTTTCTATTGTTTTTGCCCTGGAACAGAAATAACATTTGGCCCCGGAGTACCGAGGGCAGGGGGAACATGTTCTGGGGGAAGGCTGGCTGTGTCGAGGCCAGCACACCCCACCCACCAATGATTTAAAGGTCTAGACGCCAAAACTAACTCCAGGTTTTCCAAAGCAAAGGCAGGTAGAAAGTTATTCCATTTCAGCCTCCATGCGGAAAGTAAAGGATCCTTGGATGTGGTTTTAAGGCATCAATGGACACTTTAGTACGCAAAGGGTTAGCACAGGTATGTGAAGAGGGAAACACAATTCGTCAAGGGCCTAAAAACTCCTCGCAGTATAAGAGGTCAGTCCTGTCTGGTTAAATCTCGCAGTTGGGATATTTAATTCAAACACAGTCTTATTCCATTCATCTTTTAACGCTGGACTCCTGACAAACCTCCTGCCATCTGAAGAAGAGATGTACGATGTACGCCTACACCAAAACAAAACTAGGCTCTTGGTCAGTGACTCACTTGGTGTCTACGATGTCGTAGAGCTTCTTCAGGAAGTCGGAGTCCATGTGGTTGTGCTCACCAGTCAGAGTGTGGAAGTACACCATCACGTACTCCTTCACCGTGATGTGGTCCAGCACGTGGATGAAATATAACAGGGCCTAATGTGGAAGGGCAACACACACACAGTAAATAAAAAAGACCATGCACTTGATACATCTGGAGCATATTAAGTGATCAAGGTTTAAAAAGCGGTGTGTGTGTGTGTTAGTGTGTGTGTGTGTGTGTGTGTGTGTGTGTGTTACCTTCTCTATGTCAATCATGGTCACTGGGATGTTCCGTCCCACAATCACCATCACGGTCCTGCCACACTTATCAACACCTACACACACAAACACACACACAAACACTTAAAACGACTGAGAAAGAAGCAGTCCTTTCTAGTTGTTCTGAGAAAAGAGTAGAAAGCACCTTCATCTGGTAAATCCAATCTCAACGAGAACTGACCTCAGTTCTCAGCATAGGCACACACTTACACAGCCTCTCTCTCTGTCAGACATTCAGACAGACACACACACACAAATTCAGACAGAAAACACACACACTCAAACACACAGGTTTCCAAGTAATTATCTCTAAACTCCTGCAGGTACTAAATCTGGTTTTGATAATTAAGGCCTCTTCAGCCCAACTGGTCCACATGAGGAGAGAAATTTGATTTTGCGCAGAGGAATGTGTAGAGGTGTGTGATATCCTGCCAAGGAACCCTTTTATTTGCAACAGGCCGCCATCAACACCAGAGACAGTCTGCCCCCTCTTGGCCAACCATGCACATAACACTTTGCCTGGTAGTCAGGCAGCTGTTGGGCCAGCTCTCTCGCAAAAAACAGCTAAACATGTTGCTGATGTTTGACCTTGTATGAGACCAGAGCCCAGAGATGAACTAGAGTAGAAGCAAGGCTTCTCTGCTGGGGGGTGTTTGGGAAGTGTGAACGCAGTGTGGCGTGTTGAAACCGGAGCTGGTTGTTATTAGCGGAGAGGGTGTTAGCATCCAGGCGAGGGGACAAACAAATGAGAGGGTCACTCTGAGAGTCGCCGGGGACAACAGACAGGCCAGCTGCAACACCGTTTCTAACAAAACTGCAGTAACCTCTGTCCTCAAAACACATATTCACTCACACACACACACACACACATCCCTAAATCTTCTTGTAACTCCCTGAGTCTGACTACAAGAAATGCAAAAACAAACGCAAAAACTACAAACCTTGAGTAGAAAATACATGTCCAGAAAATACACATATGCACAATTAAAAACACATAAAAAAAACAAACATACAAATCTCCCAACCTTCATTTAACTCTCACGAATCCGTATGAAGGCCAAGTAAAGTGCATGCCTTTTTAAATGAACACCAACCTGTCTGGTATAAGGCTTTAAGTGCTGCTATGTCTGAGAGGTCCTCCGCTCGCGCCCTGCACAACCAGCGGTTATAACTACAGAGAAAGAGAAAGAGAAAGAAGAAAAACAGGAAGGAAAGAGAGAAAGAATTAATAAGCCCTCATTCAATTTAAGACCAATTTATGAACAATGTAATATTTGTTATGCCTCTGGCGTGGTATAAAGTGTCCTGCTGTGTGGATAGGGTACATGACAAACTACAGACAGTGCAAATTAACTCATAATAACAGATGAAGAGGACCTGATCAGATTCGGCAGAGTAATACCGAATAACACTGAGAACTGACACGAAGCCGCAATATCATACGCGTTTAAGCGATGCATACAAACGCAGCAGAACCCGTGTCAGCACAACAGCTTTGT
>NC_045153.1:12923564-12963564 GCF_900700415.2 Clupea harengus
ACAATCAAGTTCACTCCTGACAGTATACAGACACCCCTCTCCAGACCTTGTCAAGTATACTCTGTTATCATTCTGAGTGGCTGGCCAACTATTCTCAGTTTCTGAAAGTCATTCAGTTCACCATCAGCGTGTCAAACCCTTTCTCCCACAGCAGTTCTCTCTTTATTAAATGTGCATTCCATCTCCGCCATGGCATCGCTGACAGGACATCTGAATGATAAACTCCAGCTATTTTGTCTGGCGCAATATTCCGGCAACATCTATTAAGGGCATCATCTACAATCAAAGAATGCCGTTTTTTTCAGATGTCTCCTTAGGGGTAATCATTCTCCTTCAGGATCAATTATTCTCAACCCAATTAAGTCCCCCCTCCAAAAATAAATAAATAAATCTATTCAGACTTCAAAACAGTGCCAAAGTCTGTTTCGTTTATCCTTCTTTCAAATTTCAACTGAAAACGACCCTTCATGTTGCATCAGGTGGTCCTCATTTTCATAACTCAACACTTGATAGTTCCCTCAGTGTGCGTTATTGACTCATGATAACAGTCTGTGTAATTTGGAACGCTGGCGCTTCTTTGGCCTTTCAAATTCCATTACAGCCCGCTTGCCAATGTTCCATTAAAACGTGCGTGACTGACCAACACAGTTTTTCGTGCGAAGGCCACCAATTATGGTTAACAGCACGGTAACGTGAATAGCCCTGAACAATTCCTTGACTGTAAGGGTCATCGAGGTATGAGCCAACACAGGGCTTTACACACGTATGATGCTGTACAGTGGGGAAAATAAGTATTTGACCCCCTGCCGATTTCGCAAGTTTGGCCACTTGCAAAGAAATGTGTGATCTATAATTGTAATGGTAGGTCTATTTTAACAGTGAGAGACAGAATATCAACAAAAACATCCAGAAAACTGCATTTTATAACAGTTATGAATTGATTTGCATTTGTCGCGGAAAATAAATATTTGAACCCCTAGCAAAACAGGACTTAGTACTTTGTGGAATAACCCTTGTTGGCAAGCACAGACGTCAGACGTTTCTTGTAGTTGGTCACCAGGTTTACACTCATCTCAGGAGGGATTTTGGTCCACTCCTCTTTGCAGATCCTCTCCAAATCTTTAAGTTTGCGTTTTCAATGGGAGGGAATGAGGTTCAAGCTCAATATTCCACGGTACATGGCCCCATCCATAATCCCCTCGATGCGGTGGAGTCGTCCTGTACCCTTGGCAGAGAAACAGCCCCAAAGCATAATGTTTCCACCTCCATGCTTGACGGTGGGGATGGTGTTCTTGGGGTCATATTCAGCATTCTTCCCCCTCCAAACGTAGTTTGGCAAGTCGAGTTGATGCCAAAGAGCTTGATTTTGGTCTCATCTGACCACATCCTGTCTCCCAATCCTCCTTAGAATCATTCAAGTGTTCATTGGCAAACTTTAGACGGCCCTGTACATGTGCTTCCTTGAGCAGGGGGGCCTTGCGAGTGCTGCAGTACTTCAAACCATTACAGCGTAGTGTGTTGCCAATGGTTTTCTTGGTGACTGTGGTCCCAGCTGCCTTGAGATCATTCACAAGCTCTCCCTGTGTAGTTCTGGGGTTATTCTGCACCTTTCGGATGATCACCGATACCGCACGAGGGGATATCTTGCATGGAGCCCCAGACCTAGAGCGATTGACAGTTGTTTGGTGTTGCTTCCATTTGCGAATAATCGCACCAATAGTTGTTTGCTTCTCACCAAGCTGCTTGCTGATGGTTTTGTAGCCCATTCCAGCCTTGTGCAGGTCTACTATCTTATCTCTAACGTCCTTGGACAACTCTTTGGTCTTGCCCATGGTGGTGAGGTTGAAGGTGTAAAGTATGATTCTTTGGACAGGTTTCTTTTATACACGTCACCAGTTGAGATCAGGTGTACCTTGTTAGGCCTAATGAGGACTAATCTGTGTGCTTCTTGGGCACATAACTGGTCTGTGGGAGCCAGAATTCTTGCTTTTTGGTAAGGGTTCAAATACTTATTTTCCGCGACAAATGCAAATCAATTCATAACTGTTATAAAATGCAGTTTTCTGGATGTTTTTGTTGATATTCTGTCTCTCACTGTTAAAATAGACCTACCATTACAATTATAGATCACACATTTCTTTGCAAGTGGACAATACTTATTTTCCCCACTGTATATCGCATTACCTGACTAGAACAAGCAATCGTTACAACCATACCCGCTACCCAATAGCATGCAAACCCCTACAACAGGAACAAGAACGAATGGATATGCAGATCAAGGTTATTTGCCTGAACTGATTCACTCCATACAGACGGGATTGTTTTTGTTGTGTCTACGTTTCTACGAGTTATTAGGACAAAAACACTCGGTTAAATTGTAGCCCAAGTCCAAACGTGCAGGGGGATGGTAGGTGCCAGAAATAATCGATACCATAGATAGTGCACATTTAACCATGAAATGATCCTGCCTCATCACGTAGCTAAAATGATCTTGTGCTTCTTTCCCTGTCTGTTCTGAACACCCCCTAACAGGCATGACGCTCTGACACACAGAGGACTCCATGAACTCCAGCGCTGCTTCACCCTGGAGGCCATACACACACTGTAGGATTACTCTATGGAATATCACCCTGGAGGCCATACACACACTGTAGCACTACTGTATGGAATATTACCCTGGAGGCCATACACACACTGTAGCACTACTGTATGGAATATCAGCGTTCGCCAGAGAATAGTTTATAAAGATCCTTATCGACACGTTTTTTTTTCTTCAGAATATTTTATGCACATCCTTATTCACACGTGTTCTTTTTTCTTCAGAATATTTTATGCACACCCTTATTCACACGTGTTCTTTTTTCTTCAGAATATTTTATGCACACCCTTATCCACACGTGTTATTTCTTCTGAGTGAATAAATATAGAAGTACAGCATTTCTGTGTGATTTCCAGGAATAGGCATGTGAGAAGTAATGCATGTGACATTAGAAGGCTTACGGATGTGGTTTCCGTGGACGATGTGAAGACATGTGATATGCTGATGTTGGATACCGCTGCTCACTGAGTGTCATTCACTGAGTGCTACGTGTGTGTGGAGTCACTCACTGAGTGCTACGTGTGTGTGTGTGTGTGTGTGTGTGTGTGTGTGTGTGGAGTCACTCACTGAGTGCTATGTGTGTGGCGTCCTCCAGCGGGTAACCCCTCTTCACCGTGCTAACCACACACAGACCCACAGATGCCATGGCCTGCTCCCTGCAACAACGACAAACACAGGGCGAAGAGGAGTTATTAACATGGGGACACACCGACAACTGAGAACACACACGCACACACACACACACACAGTCTGATCATTGGAAGAACACACGGGGAGGAGAGGAGCTGTCAATAGGGTGACACCCAGATAACTGGGAATGACTAAGACACACACACACACTCACACAGTATCATTTCAACTGCTGGGTGGGTCAGAGTTTCACTGCTAATCATGCAGACAACAGGGTGTGTCACTCTTGAACCCTCAAGCATAAACACACTCTATCGAACAACACCTCTAAAACACATACACCATCTCAGCAAACACACACACACAAAATCTCTGCACACAGCGAGTGTAACTTTGACAGATGGTTTCACACACTTGATGGTGTAAGCCACAGTGTGAAGCTCAGGCCCACAGGCTGGCAGTGCTGAGTGAATTACC
Source organism: Clupea harengus (assembly GCF_900700415.2). Lineage (NCBI taxonomy): Eukaryota > Metazoa > Chordata > Actinopteri > Clupeiformes > Clupeidae > Clupea > Clupea harengus. Next base: position 12,927,271 of record NC_045153.1, read on the forward strand.
CTGAGGCCAACAGAGAGGCTTTGCATAGCACCAAAGAGCCCAGCTCACAGTCAGCCTAACTAGATTACACCCAATCAGCAGGTTGTGCTGCCTGGGGCCCACACCCTACACACACACACACACACACACACACACACACACACACACAAATGTAGTGTCTAACAAACAAACTAGTGTCTAACAAACAAACTAGTGTCTAACAAACAACTACCCCTTTAAAAGAACGGTTGGTCAGACAATGCTGGGTAATTTTTTTTTAAACTCAGAATTCTATTCTCTGGACAAGGCCATTTTATCTGGCATTGCATGTGCATGTTGATCCTGTAACAATAAAGGCAAAGCAATAAAGCCTCAGCCTTATTTTTCAGAAGTACGTCCCTGCAGCTACCACAAATTAATTTTGCTAAATATTTTAGGCATTCTGTACATCCCAGGTCATTCTGGGTAATGAAGTTTTTTTTTAAAACACAGTGGCTCTTACTTTGCGAGCTGCATGATGTTCCTGTAGCAGCTGTACAGTGAGCTCTCGGCAGCCGTGCGGTACTTGGCCTTATACTTGGGTCCCACCGTGTGTATGATGAAGCGGGAGGCCAGGTTAAAACCTTCAGTCATCTTTGCCTCACCTGTCCGGCATGCTGCAGGAGTGAATGTGAATGCACACAAACACACACACACACACACACACACACACACACACACACACACACACACACACAAAAAGAGGAAGTGTAAGCGGACATGCGGTATATCTACACACTCCTAATGTGGCCTGAGATCTCTTTTGGATATGCACATACACACTCTTCTTCTTCTTCCTCCTCCTCTCTCAAATACACACACAATCATGCAGAGAGAACGAAGGCACACACACACACACATATTTTAAGGGACCATCTTAACCCATCTCCATCACTGCGCAAACAACAGCATAATAGCTCCAAGCCTACAGCTGTTGCACAGCTATCCTCAAAATTCAAAAGGTTCACCTTGAGAACACACTGAAGACCCACTTCAGTGGCGCCCCCTACCTTTCAATTTGAGCAGCTCGTCCCTGAGGTCTGGCCCTGCGTGCCTGTGGATGCTCTCGGAGATAGGGTTCTTGTCCATTAGTGTCTCATTGGTAGTGTTAATGATGGCCGTGCAGTTCAGGACCGCCACATCCCCAGTGCTGAGAGGAAGAGAGGCTCACATAAATACCATTTAAAAATAAAGAACTGCATGACGGTTTGTTTCAGTTTAAAGGTGACTACTACTCATATACACACTGATGAAGGCCTATGGCCGACACAACAACGTTTGCTGTGATTCACCCCCATGGAGAATAGATATTTAAAAGAAGACTCCAGTAGACTTTTTTTCTTGTTTGTAGGTAAGGGGATTGCTACAGCAATGCACAGGCATAGACATACAACCATAGCACAGGGCCTCTCTATCAGACAGAGATAGTGTGTGATGCAAAGCTTTTGTAGTTTGAGCAGAACATGGTTGACGTGCCGGTTCACATGCTGTGTTTCAAGAGGGAGGCAGTTAACAACTACAGACATAAAACAAAAGAAACCTGAGCATAATTATATAGAGGGGATTTGCTATGGTTACCATGAGAACCACTACACAATTGGCTGTGATAACAGCTGTAGGGTTCAGGGTTGACACAAAAAAAAAGCTTAAATTGTTAAACAGTCAGATCTTTGAGTTGGCGATGGGATACTCGTTTCAAACATGGGGGTTAACTCATCCTGACAGAAATGACTGAAATTCTTAAATCATTGCAGACCTAACACTTCCTTTTCAACCAAAAGAGAAGCAGCCGAAAGGCACAAAACTGTATAAAACTATAAAACAGTCAATATTGTCGTCTACTGCTTCTCCTGCTCTACAGGCATGAAGGCTAAGGCTTGAGCTCTACAGGCATGGAGGCTAGGTAAGGCTTGATTTGAAGAATAAAATAATGGTTGCCTCATGTTGTCCTTCTACACAGAATGGGCTAGAGAGGAAGTCACAATGTGTACTGAAAGTGTGTGTGAGTGAGTATAGAGAGAGAGAGAGAGAGTGCTTGAGAAATAGACCACGGTTGTCACATGAGCTTTCTCTCTCTCTTTACTCACTCACTCAGTCAGTCTTTCTAGTGGTCAGCCTAGCCCAGCGCAACACCACCACACTGGTGCCAGAGCAGAACTGCTAAAGGGAAGGAAGAGGGCGCTGGCACAGGTCTCTGATCGGCCACACACACACACACACACACACACACACACACACACACACACACACACACACACACACACACACACACACACACACACACACACACACACACACACAGTAAAGGGAAGGAAGAGGGCGCTGGCACAGGTCTCTGATCAGCACAGGTCTTTGATCAGCACAGGTCTCTGATCAGGCACAGGTCTCTCTCCACCCCTCTACACTGCCATGTTTCTAGAAAACTCTGGAAACACTAAACCCAACGTCGGCCCCTCTACAGGAAGGATGTCTACTGTTGATTTAAATTCTATGGGGGGAAAAAACAGCAGTGGTAAACGTACATGTTGCCTTGCGCGTCTATCTTTTTCAGAAGAGGTCTACGGCCAAGCCAGGCCACATTGGGTTAGAGGTGTTACCATGCCTGGTGGCCTTGAGGCATTGAGGCCAAGCACAGTTTTAACCCTTCACTGGCCACAGCACTGCTTTAGAGCTCTAGTGTGAGAGAGAGAGAGAGAGAGAGAGAGAGAAAAAGAGAGAGAGAGAGAGAGAGAGAGAGAGAGGAAGGAAAGAGAGGGGGGAGGAAAAAGGAGAGAGAGAGAAAAAAAGAAAGAAGGAGAGAGAGAGAGGAAGTAGACAGAGAGAGAGAGAGAGAGCAATGAAACTGCTGCCGAGTTACTTCAGCCCTGTTGAGCTGTGATGTGTTGGGGCTGACGGCTGCGGGCTTCTCCTTTAAAAGGCAGCAGGAATGTGAGCTGGGCTCTGAATGCTTCTACCACAGCCTCAGCCTCAGGAGGCAGGCAGGCAGGCCATCATGTGGCCAGGCAACAAAGAGGATTTATGCCCACGTGGGGGAGTGTGTGTGTGTGTGTGTGTGCGCGCATGTGAGAGATTGTGACTATACAAAAAGCATGTGGACTCCACAGGAGCCAAACATAGGGTTCAAAGTGGAGAGGTCATAGTTCAGGTGAAACAGGAGCATAGATAAGCTGAATTGGAGAAGTGAAGACCAGAACACAACAGAACAGATAAAAAAGAGAAACTCACAAAAGTGCAATCTTCCTATTGATGTCGTCCCGGCAGGGGAAAGGCGAAGGAAAGGGCCACTGCTGATTGGTAAAGCTATCGTCCTTCGTTTCGGTGTCCGACTCAGACTCCACCTCTTGTGCCTCCTTCACCTCAGCAGGCTGGTCCCAGGTGGACAGGCTCTGGATGTCCACAACCTGAGACCGAGCTCCCAGAGGATCCATGGATGGCACTAAACTGTGTGAAGCACACATATACACACATACACTCAAACGGACACTCTGGTGGAATACATCGCTGTCACAAACAGAGAGGCTGGAATGGGCTGCCTCACTTATTTTTCAGCAAAGTGGACTTCAAACAGCAAACAAACGATTAGTATACTTCCCAAAGTTCAGAGAAGGATGCTAGCAGAATCTTCTCATGCAAGCCAATTGAAGCAAGGAATGTCAAATTCCTGCTAGTTGTTGATGACCATGCACTAAACGGAAGCTCCGTTTACAGATCGTATCCTCTGAAACCAGTAGGGCATTGCAAAATCCCACTGGCAAGCCACAATGTCAGGCTTGTTGTGAAATGTGACTGTGATTAAAGAAGTATTTGCATTTTGGGGCAAACGAGGATAATATCAGCAAGAAGAATGAATAGAGCGAATCCTTCATGTGACCTCGCAAACTTTACAACACTCGACTGTCTGCGTGAGAACTCGCTGTCAAGGAACAAATAGTTCCCAACAGAGAGGACTCTCAGTAGTAGCGTGAGGGCGACGTGATTCGATTTAATTTTATAGTCGTCAAGACGCGGCGCCTTGAGAACGAGCCAAAATAAGTCATTAGGGAATTGTATTCAATATCCTATATTTTAAAGAAACATTAGCCTACATAATCTGATCAGATCACTGCACTATCCCTTCTGCCTAAAAGAAGGAAACACGACCGAAGACAAGTTCAAGTTCAATTTTCAGCCGGATAAATTTAATTTGACACATCATGACCTGCAACTACTTGCGCTCTAAGTAACGTTGGGTCTACGGAAGACAGAACATTTCTCTGTGGTTCGATCGAGTGTTAATTACCCTAATTTACTACATCATGAATCCCAAACCCCCTAGTCAATACTTGGCCTTATGCATCAGCAAGTAAATGCCCCCCCTCCCCTCACTAACTCCCAGGATGATGTGTCATCATTAAATAACGCGCTGTTTTATGAACCAGCGAATAACTTTTACATACAGAAAATGATTACCTCCAAGTAATGAACACATCGACACAATGTAGCTCGGGCAAGATACATCAAACCCAGAATATGAACGAGTAATTTAAGAAAAAATACCTACCCACTCTCAACCTTCAACCGGTGTAAGACTAACAGTGCCTTAGCAAACAAGGGACAGCTACATCAAATGCTGAGAGATGCCAGAGAAATATAGGTCCCTCAAGCGAATAGCTCCATTGTTGACAATCTCGTGATGTTCCGCTTCACGCAACCATTGCAAAACCTATTTCAGCAAACAGTCAGCAGCTAGCTAAGATCAACATATCGTCACATTTACTATGATTAGTTAGTAAGCGTGCGTTCCTGATCAGCTGATTCACAACGAAATCATCACTTCCGGATTGGAATTTAGGGACACTCAATATATTGCCATCTCAAATTTGAAACGTAATTATGACTGCACAAATATCGTGCTTGTGTGATATTTGGTCTTAATGGCATTCTTTGATATTGGCATGTAAAAAATGTATTTTTACATAAGCAAACGCAGCACGATTTAGCGAGTTTATCCCTGTTTCATAAACTATATCGTTTACTTCGTTAGAAATAAAGGGAAAGTCCAAAGCAATCTATAGTCTATCCATGTTACTAGGCATTTTCTCAATTAATCATAAATGGTCCATTGCAATATATCATTTAAGAATAAAAACGTAGGTAGCCGTTCTTCTGTGTACAAAATAAATAAAATAAAAATAAAAGATATTTTAGAATGAAATTGATTACTCGATATTCCATTAAGTTGGCTCACTTAGACTACCCCCTTTGGAATTTCATCCAGGCTCCTATGTGAACAACTTTGATCCACAAACATTTGCTAATTTACGAGCAGGTATGAGCGCAAAAACAAAAATCCAATCAATGTCAATATATTCTTAAATCCTGGCTTTGTTTGTAAGGTTTGTAAATCCAGTACAGATGGAATTAGACGTATATATGAGTAACACGTGGTTCATGTTGACTCGTGCTGAGTTCCATTTGCAGGCTAGCTAGCTAACTCATCTAGCTAAGATGTTAACCTACTTCATAACTGTTATCGATGCAAATATTTTCTCTAACCTAACCTCGGGTATCCTTTGAAGATCTTAAAGTTAATGTTATTGAGCTATTCGATATGTAAGGAAACAAGGGTACTGAAGGTAGGAGAGTCCGATGGCTAGTTGTATTCATGTTGTATCGCGCTTACTGGGAAACCTTGTCAACAACATGTCAAGACTATTAACCAGTTTACTAGTTATCTGACAGTGGGTCATATGCGTTCCTACTGGCAGAATTAAGTTAACGGTATTCTCCATCTATGCAGGCCACCAGTTTAAGTTTATAAACCTTGTGGCGACTTGCCATGGGGTTGACGAAGCAGTACCTGCGCTACGTCGCCAGTGCTGTGTTCGGGGTTATCGGGAGCCCCAAAGCCAACATCGCCTATGTTACCATCAGAGGAGGGGAGAAGGGACGCTTCGTTGCTGTGGCAGCCTGCGAACATGTCTTCATATGGGACGTGCGGAAAGCAGAAAAGGTAGGCATACCTGCATGTGGTACTTGTGTCATAATGCACGACAGTAACAGATGTCAGGCAGTACAGCACCAACTCCCTCTTGCTTGTATCTTAGATTTAGATTTAGGAGATGTATGGGTGAATCCACTTAAGTATGCAAGATTTTCTTTACCTTAAAACGGTTTCTTAAGCCCTGCATTGGAGTTACTACTCCTACTCTTTGCCTTTGTACACAGTCGTTACTATCTGGATTTCATCATAGATTTGCGACATTTTTATTTTCGATGGAATACATACATAACTCATGTTGCTTCATTGTGTCTTACCTGCGACAGGTGCGGATTCTAGAGGGGAAGAAGCATGAAGTGACACATCTGTGCCCCTCTCCTGATGGCATCAACATCGCTGTAGGATATGAAGATGGCAGTGTGCGCATTTTCAGCCTGCTCAATGGAGAAAGCAACGTGTCTTTCAACGGCCACAAAACTGCAGTCACAGCAATCCAGTATGATTCACTCGGTGCGCGCCTTGTGACTGGATCACGGGTAAGGCCCGGCTTTAGCTGGAGTGTAATATTAGTGTGTCATCCCTGTAGAGAACAGAGAAATGAGAATCGTTTTTTCTTCTCTTGTTTTGTTTTAGGCGCTCCTCATTTTACAAAACAGTATTTTCTTTTCTTAGTAACAAATAGCTTAAGACCATATGTTGGTTATCAATCTGTGTATGTGACGATGTGTATATTATTTCACATACATCAAGAATGTTAAACCATCACAACCTAATTAGAATTAGGTAAGAGTGAAATGTGTTAGTATTTCAGATATAGTACATACTTGACTCTGAGACTATACTACACTATATGCTAATCCATGTCTCCATGCATCTTCCTATTACAGGACACTGATGTGATCGTTTGGGATGTGATCAATGAGTGTGGTCTGTACAGACTCAAAGGACACAAGGATGCAATTACACAAGTCCTGTTTCTAAAGGAGAAAAATCTTCTGGTGACCAGGTATAAAATCTAAATTGTCATTCTTGGAGTGTGAATCTTCTAAATCATGAACTGAGCTAAATTATGTTGTGTGTGTGTGCGCCTCCAGCTCAAAAGATACCTTTGTGAAATGGTGGGATTTGGACACTCAGCATTGTTTCAGGACCATGGTGGGGCATCGCAGTGAGGTGAGAAACTGAGGCTGATGTTTTCCTTATGAACTTAAAAAACCTCAAAAGCTTTAATCTGGGTGTAAAATGTGGAGATATTAGATGCCTAGATGCAAATCGTCTGTGTGAAATACATTGTTTCATGATGCTGCTAAATCGGGAACCTTCCTAGGCTTAGAAATGTATACATAGAATGGAGATGGGTGGCAGTAGTTAATTCTTGCAACCTCTGTTTTATGTGATAAGTGTGGCAGTTTGTCCATAGCCAGTGATTGATCAACAAGACTCTTGCATGATGTTTGATTGGATCTCACTCCCTGTCTGTCAGGTGTGGGGGATGGCCTTGCTCAACCAGGAGAACAGATTGCTGACAGGCTCAGCGGACAGTGAGCTTAGGGCCTGGGACATCACCTACCTTGACGAGGTGAGAGGAACCAACTGTCACAGGAACTAACACGGCCACTATCGCATATGTCACAAACATTTTTTACATGAAAAGAAAAAAAAGCCACTGTGTCAGCATGGTGTATATGTTACAACTAATGAAGCATTCTGGGAGCATGTTGTCAGTCTCCCAGGACTCAAAATCCAGCTGCATCGTATTCCGATCAGTGTAGCACACTAATTGACTGAAGGCTATAGCTGTCAGAAGAACACCATGTAATCAGAACCTGAGTTGACCGCTGTTAAATGTGTGTGTTCACAGGGGAAGGAGGTAGGTGAGCCTCAGCAGAAGAAAGGCAAAAGTCTCCTCGATGATGATGATGATGATGATGACGAGGAAGGTGCTGATGATGAGCTGGAGGAGGTAACTCGCTGATGTGGAACATCTCCTAGGAATAACTCCTAAACGTCACCCAGTCAAATGCTAACCAATCCATTGTAGTGCCCTGCTAGGCTAGGGGAGAACAATGTCTGCACAGCTGTACCAGTGTTCGTCATAGAATGCATTGGACTGTGTCACTCATAGCCTTTAGTGAAGATCAAAACCTGCCATTTGAGTTTCGTGCAGTAGAGTTCTGTTCTTGTTGTGACTAGTTTGATGTTTCTGTGTGTGTGTGTTGTTGACTTGTTGACAGCTTTATCCAGAATCTCCAGGCAGATGTTTTGCACAGTGGAATGTCCAGAGGACAGTTCTGATCAATATCAGCACGCCACCCAGTCACTGGTCCATTGTGTTATACTGGCCCCTAAGGCGGAGATACCGTACCACAACAACAAGAAAACCTCACATTATGAGAACATTGCAAAGCTAGCACATTGTTTTCAGTGGACCCGGTCGATATAAATGAATTAAGTGAAGAATACCACAGCAAGCAGATGTATTTCCTAGACTCTTCATTTTAATGGGAATCGAACCCATGCCGTGTGTGACCCTCGCATTACAAGAACCAGGCTGTACTCCATGGGAGCCACGGGTGCATTTAGGGCTAGGCGCTATATCGAAAAAATATCAGTATATTCGATGCTGTTTAAGAAATAACCACATTTGTTATTGAGGCTATGCAGGTTACCATCTGCATGTTTTTAAAAATGACCGCAGGGAAGAATATTGATTTATGGCATTTGATCTTCTCCTAGTGCCATTGCGACAGTCATGGTTAGTTGTAGGCTGTCACTTGAGTATTGGTCAGCCGATGCAATGGCTTCAAAACGACCTAGCAGCCACAGTAAACAAGGCATTTCTGTGGTCCTTCTCATCTCAAAATGCTTTTAATCATAAATCATGTTGATGAAAACCGGCTAAAATTTTAAAAGTTTCTTCTCACGGGTATGGTTGCTAACCAGAACAGTTTGAATATTTTAGTTCACTTAGTTCAGTTTTAGTGATCGGGTTGTGATTGTAGCCTACTCTATGGCAGGTGGGTAGGTTTAGGATATTATCTATTCAAGCTGAATGTAGTTGCCCACCCTACATATCCAAATGCCCACCTCAGGATATCATCTTAACGACTTTAAAATAACGTGATCATATAAGGTAACAGCAGTGGTGGACCTTCAGGGCCTGGATGCTAAGCCAAAATGAAGAAAAAAAGCTGCTTCTTTTCTGCAGTGTTGGCAGTCTCCTCACGTGTGTCCCTTGGTGTGTCTCCTCACGTGTGTCCCTTGGTGTGTCTCCTCACGTGTGTCCCTTGGTGTGTCCCCTCACATGTCCCTTGGTGTGTCTCCTCACGTGTGTCCCCTCACATGTGTCTCCTCACGTGTGTCCCTTGGTGTGTCTCTTGGTGTGTCCCCTCACATGTCCCTTGGTGTGTCCCCTCACGTGTGTCTCCTCACGTGTCCCTTGGTGTGTCTCCTCACATGTGTTCCTTGGTGTGTCCACAGAGGATCCTGAGCTGTAAGAAGACCGGCTCCATCCTCAGGGAAGGCAGGGACAGAGTGGTGTCTCTCATGACCGACGCTAAAGCCAGATTCCTCCTGTGTCATGTAAGTCTGGACTTGCATTGAGCAAATCAGTTACATTCAGCCGTGTGTCAAACCTGTTTTCATCAAAGAACAGAACCACCTGTACAAACAGCAGTGTTTAGCCCATTACCCTGGTCTTTTTTAAATTGATGTGCGTTATTAACAACCCAGGTGGATAATATTGGTATGTGACTGAGTGACTGTGGTAGTCAGTTGATAGTTGTGGGGGTTGTTGGGGTCTGTCTGCCGTACAGGGTACAGATAATGGCCTGGAGGTGTTCTCTGTCTTACCTGAGGAGGAGATCCAGAAGAAGATGGAGAAAAAGCTCAAGAGGGCCCGAAAGAAGGCTTTGAAGTATGTAACGCTCAAATCACCTTGCGATGTCAAACGCCATGTTCATAGTTCTTAATGCTAGGATGATGTACAGTATGAAAATAGCTGGCCAATAATGGTATGTGAAAATAAAAAAATTTAAATTAAAGAACCAATGGGAACCACTTGGTGGTACTCTTCTCAGGTTTTAATGTTCAGCAGCCATTTAAACTCTTCCCAGTGAAATAAAGCACTGGGTACCTGCTTCCATTTCACCTTTGACCAAGTGGAATTTTTCAGTACACCATCAGCTGCCTCTGTGTTCGCCTCACCCTTTTAAGAGCCAGACTTTGATAGGCAGCTTCATTCAGTTACTGATGCCAGACGCTTTGAAGTTCCAGACCTTGACAGCCGGCTTCACACCGTGTTTCCTCCGTGTTTCCTCCAGGGCGCAGGAGGAGGGGGAGGAGGCTGCGGAGCCATCGGTGGAGAGGAAGGTGGGAGATGAGATCAACAGGCTGCTCACCCTCAGGGCCTCCGCCAAGATCAGGTGAGGGAGCTTCATAAGCACGTATGAGCGGCAGGCCTGGACCATAACATTTAAAATGTTTCAGACCCTAGCATCTCGAATGCTCTGCTCCCACAGTGCTGCTTTTCTAAAACGAATTGTTTTGAACTCATTCATCGTAACATTCAGGTTAGCACTGATAGAAATAATAATAATAATAATCCGTTTCCTCAGGCAAACATGAAAATTCATTCATATTGTGACATTTTTTGTTATGTAAATCCCAGAATGCAAAGAATTCTGAGAGCGTGTTGTTTTACTACAGTATTCCTTTCGATTAAAGCTTCTAAATGTGTAACAAGTGAAAGTTTGTGACTGCCAGGTCTGTGGACTTCCTGATGATGCCCAGTGGGGAGATGAGGCTGGCGCTGCTCCTGCAGAACAACACGGTGGAGACGTACACGCTCCGGCCCGGCGACCAGACCCCGGCCGGCACCAAGACCTCGCGGCTCACGCTCGGCGGCCACCGCACCGACGCCCGCACGCTCACCTTCAGCTCCGAGAACTCCTCCATCCTCTCCGCCTCCGGGGAGACGGTGAAGGTGTGGAACAGGTGAGTGGAGGAGGAGGATGTGGGGGTTAGGGTTACAGGGTGAGAGGAAGGTGTGGAACACGCAGACAAGACCTTTACCCACAACGCTGGATTGAACAGAGCGTCACAGTAGGAAAACCATCGGTGCTATATAAATGCCTGAGATATTATTGATTAGTCATCAATATAAAATCTATACCTTGATAGAAGAACTTTATAATGGTAATGTGGTAATCATTTCATGCACACTGTGAAACACACAAATGAAACTTCACTTGAAGCCTAACATGCTGTAAATTAATTGATGCTGCCAAGAGATGTAAGAATTGTAAGGTTTAAGAACCAATAAAGATTAACCAACGCTGTCCCTGATGTCTGTTCTGACCATGCTCTTCTCTTCTCCTCCTCTCCTCCTCCTCCTCCTCCTCCTCCACCTCCTCTGCACCTCCTGTCTCTGCTCCTCCTGTCTCTGCTCCTCCTCCTCCTCCTCCTCCTGTCCTCCTCCTGTCTCAGGTCCACCCTGCAGGTGGTGCGCACCATGGCCTGTGAATACGCCCTCTGCTCCCTCTTCGTCCCCGGAGACCGACAGATCATCCTGGGCTCCAAAGTAAGGCCCGTGGTGCAAAATTAATTTCTGTTAGGCATGGATTATATTATATATATCATTTGCGTTTCAGTGACAGTTTGGGCGTAATCAGTTGCCCAGTTTTGATCATGGTATAATCATAGAAATGGGTTTACTTTATTACATTGTTGGTTCAAATCCTCATGTCTCTCTCTCTCTGTCTGTCTCTTTCTGTCCGTCTCTCTTTCTCTCTCTCTCTTTCTCTCTGTCTCTCTTTCTCTTCCTCCTACTCTCTCTCTCTCCCTCTCCCTCTCTCTCTCCCTCTGTCTCTCATATCCCCTCCCTGCCTCTTTCTCCGTTCGTCTCTTGTCTTTCTCTCAGTCCGGAAAGATCCAGATCTTTGAGCTGTCCTCAGGCAGTCTGCTGGAGACCATAGACGCCCACAACGGGGCCGTGTGGTCCATGTGCCTCTCACCTGACCAGGTACGCCCCTCCCCCAGCAGCTCACACCGTTGGGTTGAGGCGTTTGGTTCTGTGTTGTAACGTCATGATGTTGGGCTCAATAATATGACACTCAGCTGACTGCTGTGTGTGTGTGTGTGTGTGTGTGTGTGTGTGTGTGTGTGTGTGTGTGTGTGTGTGTGTGTGTGTGTGTGTGTGTGTGTGTGTGTGTGTGTGTGTGTGTGTGTGTCTCTGATATGCTGACAACCGTTTTCTGTCTGCGTGCAGAGGGGCATTGTGACTGGCGGTGCAGACAAGACCGTGAAGTTCTGGGACTTTGAGCTGATAAAGGACGAGCAGTCTGAACAAGCATCAAAGTGAGGAAAAAAAACCTTATCTGTCAGAAGTTGCACTCTGTTTGTAAAAGGGCGAGAGGAATTATGTCAGTGGAACATTGCCTCACTGTGAGGCCATCAAGTGTTTAAGGGGTGTCATAATCTCAGTCAGTTCAGTTTGTTTGATCGCTGAGTATGTGAATAGGTTTTGTATTTACTTGGGTGTCTGACTGTTTTATGCCTTTGTGTGTGCTTTGCGTGTGTGTGTGTGTCTGTGTGTGTGCGTGTCTATGTGTGTGCGTGTCTGTGTGTCTCTGTGTGTGTCTCTGTGTGTGTCTCTGTGTGTGTCTGTGTCTGTCTGTGTCTGTGTCTGTGTGTCTGTGTCTGTGTGTGTGGTGTGTGTGTGTGTGTGTGTGTTTGTGTGCACAGGAGGCTGACGGTGAAACACACCCGCACGCTGCAGCTGGATGAGGATGTGCTGTGCGTGCGCTTCAGTCCTGACAGCCGGCTGCTGGCCGCGTCACTGCTTGACTCCACCGTTAAAGTCTTCTACGTGGACACACTTAAAGTAAGAACTTTCCCATGATTCCCAAACTAAATAGGGACTTTGCCTTATTGATTGCTTTAAAGTCTTCTACGTGGACACACTTAAGGTGGGAGCTTTCCGATGATTCCCAAACTCACAATTTCACAACATTTCTCACAAGCACACAATGGAACTAAAACCTCCTCCCGAACTAAATACAGAGTTTACCTTATTGATGGCGACCTGACGCATCCCTTAAGACACTCATCTTTCCATATAGCACTTCAGTGAACTTAAGTTACTGCAGTCAAAGATGCCACAAACCTTGTAGTTATCTAGAGAGAATAATTGAACCATTTGTTTCAGCACTGGAGTACAATTTTTATACCACTGATTTCACTGTTGCACTGTTTGTTTTGTATTGTATTGTGTTGTAATGTATATTTTGTGTAAGCACATTAAGAGCCACTTTACTTCACCAAGTCAAATTCCTTGTTTGTGCAAACTTACTTGGCCAATAAAACCTGATTCTGATTCTGATACAAAATGTAGTTGTTCAATCAGTTATGGTGGTTCCCTTCCTCAATAACTCTCCCCAGAGACGTCCTAACTGTCAGCTGTCTCTATTTCTCAGTTCTTCCTGTCTCTGTATGGACACAAGCTTCCTGTCCTCTGCCTGGACATCTCTCACGTAAGTACCTGCCACTTTCAGCCTTTTTGTCTGCCCTTGTAGTCTGATTTGTGTCCCCTTCCCTATCTGCTCACATTCCTTTTAACCCTGACAGGCCTCACTCTCTTCATGTCTGCTCTGCTCTGCTCTGTAGGATAGTGCTCTGATAGCCACCGGCTCCGCTGACCGAAATGTGAAGATCTGGGGCCTGGACTTCGGTGACTGCCACCGCTCCATGTTTGCGCACGATGACAGGTAAACACCAGGAGGAGCCAGCAGTGTGTGAGCTGACTGACCTACACATGGGCTGACAATTACACATTTTTCTTTCATAACTGCATTCGCAAGGTTGGCCAGTATCTCAGTGAGGTGGCTACCTACCTCATTTCATCACTGCAAGGTTGGACAGTATCTCAGTGAGTTGGGCTACCTAGCTCATTTCATAACTGCAAGGTTGGACAGTATCTCAGTGAGTTGGGCTACCTAGCTCATTTCAGTTGTTGACAGAGGGCATGGTGCTGAATTCCCAGAGCTAGTGGACAGCAGGTCTCACACAGTGGCCTCTCTTACTTATGTACCTAAACAAGCCACCCGTCTGTTGATTTATAAAAAACGAAATATGAGAAGCCTGCTGTTTTTCTTGATAACAGTGGGACTTTTGGCAGCTTTCTGTAAAACCCCTCAACGTTGCAACAGTAGCTTAGAGGATGCATACTGTAGAGGGAGCATCAAGCTGTCCATTTCCACAGCCATCTGTTGACTTTCAACCTACTCAGGACATACTCTTAGGAGGCTGGTATATGTGGACAGTGTTTGCATATGTCTGAGTTTGGACAAAAGTTCACAAACTTCAGAGAGAGGGGGAAAAACAAGAAAACTTCACAGACACAGAGCGATGACATAATTCCCAGATGGCCCAGTAAAGTCACCATTTTCTCATCCATTGCTTCCCTTCAATCTTGTTATGCCTGGACTGTATTTTTTTTTTTATCCCTCTTAATCTTTCTTCGTCCTCCCCTCCCCTTCCCTCTCTCTCTATCTCTCCATCATCTGCCTCAGCGTCATGTTTCTCCAGTTTGTCCCCAAGACCCATCTGTTCTTCACGGCGGGCAAGGATAGGAAGATCAAACAGTGGGACGCCGACAAGTTTGAGCACATCCAGACTCTAGAGGTGACATTCCCGAAACGTTCTCCCTCTTTTTTTTTTCGTTCCCTGATCCCTCTCTCCATGCGTGCTAGTCCTACCCAAGGGGGGGTTAGAGGAGGGGAGGAGGGGAGGGGAGGGGGGTGCAGGAGGTGGTGATTTTAATGGAAAACATGAGGGAACCCCATGGGACGCATGCTGTAAATAGCTCCACCTGGCTATTTAATTACAGTTTTTACTTTACAGCCATCTGTGTGTGTGTGTGTGTGTGTGTGTCTTTCTGCTTTTTAATTACAGACTGTTTGTATGCGTAACATTCACTGGGCTGCTTCTTGTCCTTAAATAGCCCCAATGAAGAGTTAATGTCTATGGATGCATGTGTGTGTACATACGTATGTGTCTGTCTCCGTATACAAATTTGTGTGTGTGTGTGTGTGTGTGTGTGTGTGTGTGTGTGTCAGGGCCACCATCGGGAGGTGTGGTGTTTGGCCATCAGTCCCAACGGTGACCACATCGTGTCGTCCTCCCATGACAAGTCTCTGCGCCTGTGGGACAGGACCAGAGAGCCCATCATCCTGGAGGACGAGAAGGAGACGGTGAGACTTACATTCACAGCATGTTTACCTCTGAACCGTTAGAAAGATGTCCACTGCATTATGATTTGAGATGAGAAACAATCAGTATGCAGTCAGCTCATTTGGTTATGTATTGTTGTGTGGGTGTGTGTGTATGCTGTATACTATTGTTGTTTATGTGAGTGTGAGTTGTTTACTCTAGGGTTTGTGTGTGTGTGTGTGAGACTGAGTTATATACTCTCTGAAACCTTTTTTTCTTCCTGCCTTTCCCAGGAGAGGGAGGCGGAATTTGAGGAGAGCATGGCTAAAGGAGATGAGCCAGTGGTGAGTAATTTTGTGTGTGTGCGTCTGTGTGTGCGTCTGTGTGTGTGTCTGTGTGCGTGTCTGTCTGTGTGTGTGTGTCTGTGTGCGTGTCTGTCTGTGTGTGTGTTTGCGTGTGTGTGCGTGCGGGTGTCTGTCTGTCTGTGTGCGTGCGTGCGTGTGTCTGTGTGTGTGCATGTCTGTGAGCATGCGTGTGTGTGTGTGTGTGTGAGTTTGCTGTATGTAGTCGTGTCTAACTTGTGTGTGTGTGTTTGCTGTATGTAGTCGTGTCTAACTAGCGCGTGTGTGTGTGTGTGTTTGCTGTATGTAGTCGTGTCTAACTAGTGTGTGTGTGTGTGTGTGTTGTCGTAGGTTCCTGGAGAGACGGCTGGTGAAGCAGCACCTGCCGCAAAAAAGACGATAGAGACGGTCAAAGCTGTAAGTGTTTTGTCTCTGTAAGAGAGATCACAGTTCAGTGTGTATCTGCATTACATCAATATCATGTCTGGAGAATGTCCTAGAAATATTCTGTTTCAAGGAGACACCATTTCAAACCATCTGTGCCTTTTGGGTTCATTTTGGGAAGTATTTTGGTGTCTGTCTGTTGGTCTAAATCTCATTATTTCTTTCACACCCTCCCCTCTGTCTCCGCCTGAAGGCCGAGCGCATCATGGAGGCTCTGGAGCTGTACAGAGAGGAGACGCAGAAGATGGAGGAGCACGAGGCAGCCTGCAAGGCAGCAGGGAAACCGGTACAGAGCTTTCTGACACACACACACACACACACACACACACACACACACACTCCCCACCCAAACCAAACACACAGGTCACTTTAACAGAATTAAGTTGTTTAAAACACCTCTTCTGGTGTAAACTAGGGTAGGTCATCACCAGCAGCACCGCATCAGCTGTGGGCCATTATGTGGTGAGGCGTGACTTGGATTTTGAACGAATGTTCTGCTTTTTCTTTTCTCTTTCTTCAGCTGCCCCCTCTAAGGATGAACCCCATCCTGGTGGCCAATGGGAACGCCTCAGTAAGTATTCAGCATTTATGAAGCGCAGTACAGACCCTGGTGTGGGTTCAGTCCCAGATAGCGACTGGTCGTCTGAGCACGTCTGGGACTGTAAGAGATGCCCTGAGTGAAGCAGAACACCTCTGACTGGGTTTAGTGACCTGGATATTTCACTCCCAGTCACCAATGTGTCAATGTGATTCAGGCCATGGGTTCTGTAACTGTTAATGACCCTGTGTATTTAAAGAAATGAAACTGAATTGAACTACTGTGGCAGCAAGCTTAAAGGGTTTGTTTCTGGTTCCCTCTTCAGCCCTCCCAGTACGTGCTGGATGTCATCAAGAAGGTTCGCTCCAGGTGAGGCCTCCTGTCGTCATGGAGATCCACTAATGCGTTTGCACATGATTGATTTCACAACAAATATTCTGCTGCTTTTGACTGTGTCATAGTTAGCACATCCTACGTGTTGTGTTAGAGCCTTTTCTGAATTTTAAATAAATCTTTTCTATAAATATGTCCTATGAAATAGAAATATGGTGGCTTACCGTTACCTATCCTGGGTTCATAACATCATGCATATTCACTGATCCATTCAGATTGGCTTAGTGTTGACTTTGGGGTTACAGATCAATAATAATGCATTTTCTTGATGTAATCTGATTTCAGTGGGGGGTCTGTTTTTGTTTTATGCCCTGATGAAGTGGTCTATTGAGTTGATGTGACCTGACTAAATATGTTAGGTTTAGTTTACTAAAGGACGTGACCTCATATAGTTGGATGTTCAATGTGTGCCCATAAACTTATACACACTGATCTGAGGAACTGAAACCATAATAACCACGAGCCTCTTCCTGTGGATACTCCCGTGGTTGTGGCCCTGATCAAGACTACATCCGTCTAGAGGCTACTGCTTTCTGAGTCAGTTGTAGTTGGCTGACTCAACAGATTCTCTCTTTCTTCTCTCTCTCTCTCTCTCTCCCACTCCCACTCACTCTCTCTCTCCCACTCTCTCTCCCACTCACTCTCTCTCTCTGTCTCTCTCTCTCCCTCTTTCTCTCTCTCTCTCCCCCTCTCCCCCCCTCTCTAGTGAGTTGGAAGTGTCTCTGCTGGTGCTGCCCTTCATGTACGTGCCTGACCTGCTGAAGCTCTTTAACTGCTATGTGAAGGATGGCCTGGAGGTGGAGCTGGTGTGCCGCTGCCTCTTCTTCCTGCTTAGGTAAAGCCCTCCTAACACAGCGCCGGTCTGGGTTACATCACACACTCACTCATGTGAAAGCGCCTTTGTGAGGAGTAGGAGAAATACATGAGACTTCGGTGTGAGTTATTTGTTCCCGAAGACAAAAAACGAAATACAGCGAGTTCAGTGGTCTTACAGATGACACGAGCGCCATGGCCGTAGTTGCCCCTCTCCCTGGCCTTGATGCCCTAGTTAATATCCCATGTTCATCGGCCACTGTGGCCTTAGTGTCCTACTTGTAGTGCCTTCATTTATTTATTTATTTTTCCTAAGAAATCAATATATAATGTTAAGTTTATTAACTGCCCACTTCATAACTTTGAAAGTATGCCAAGGACGAACAGGAGGGATAGGTCATTGATGCATTTAGCCAATCAGAGAATAGTCAAATTAAGGACACAAAAATCATGTTTTTTAACCATCTTGATGCCCTTATGTTGCCTTAGTGCCCTAAAAAAAATGTGCCCCACCAAAATTATGAAATTCCAGGCCTGGTGGCAAATATTTGAACTAAGTTAGAAATAAATAACACTGGAAATATAGTTCAGGACGTGGTCAGGTATTACTAAATGTTATACACATGAAGGAGTACAGAGTGGCTTGCAGTGTGTGTGTGTGTGTGTGTGCGTGCGTGCACGTCTTCACTTTTCCATATTTCTGCACAGGGTTCACTTTGGCCAGATCACTACTAATCAGGTTATGCTGTCTGTGATGGATGAGCTCAGAGTCAACACCATATCTAAAGTGCGGGAAATTAGGGTGAGTGTTCCACCAATCACAGGACTTCATGTGTAACTCCACGTACTGTCTTACTGAAAGATCATTGTCTATTACACTGTAATTGTGATTAGCCACAGTAACCCCAGTGTCTATTAGCAGGACTAAAATACACTGAAACCTGCCGTTACATTGAATGATTTAAAAGGTGGTTTCCATGTTTTGTGGTAGAGTGAATATATGTGTAGTTAAATGTGTAGTAATTGCACCATTTTCTCTCTTCTTAGTTATTATGTCATATTTATTACAGTGTAATAAGCTGTGTAATCAGTATAAGTAATAAACACTCTGTAGAAGATCAGCTCTGTGTCTGGGTAAACTCAGTGGTGTGGATATGCACAGTTTATCAGTAGTCATGTTCAGAGAATCTAACCCATTAGCTTTGGACTACAACATAAACTAACCCATTAGCTTTGGACTACAAGTACCAAAGTCCACAAGATGAGCTATGAAATCTAAGCTGAAAAGCTACAAAATCCACAATTAGACTAAAACTGCAACAAGAGATGAGTTTATTTGGGATAAATAGTATAATTTCTTTGAATGTTTTTTTGGGGAAAAGTATATTAATTATTAACATTAATGTTTCCTGCTTACTTCCCTAACAGGATGTTTTGGGGTTCAACGGCGCTGGACTCCAGTTCCTGCAGCGCGAGATCGAGAGCAAGGAGGACGTGATGTTCTTCGCTGACGCCACCGGCCACTTTGGGGAGAAGAAGAGGAAGAGGAGGAAGAGGGAGAGAGCCATCCTTTCACTCGCATAAACAAAGAAAGAACGAAAAAATATTTGTCTGACAGGATTCTGCATTTCTTATAGACTGCCTTTGTGAATGTATGTTAGACGCACCACAGCGAGGACCATTTTGTCTACTGGAAGAGCGCCTATATTTTGATGTGACTTGGGGGAGTATGTTGTGCTGAAAAAAGGGGAAAATATCTTGACCTTTGCCACAACTAACTGTATCTGTGTTGTCAGGCTTTTAAAAAAGGTATTTGTAATAAAATACAAAAGCAATCTCTGCGTCAAGGAAGGTGAATGTATATAGCAGGTCCCTTAAGAGCTATACATCCATTTCAAATATATACACTACATGTACTCTAATACCTATATTTTCTTTTGACTGACATTTTTCTCCTCTAGTCCTTGTTAATCTCTCCCTCCCTGTAGCCGCGCAAATAAGTCCAGACAAGTGGTGATGTATGCTTTTTGCTACAGCTTTTCCTGTACAAGAGCTCAGGGGAGAGACTTTTACTTGCGATTGTGTGTGTGTGTGTGTGTGTGTGTGTGTGTGTGTGTGTGTGTGTGTGTGTGTGTGTGTGTGTGTGTGTGTGTGTGTGTGTGTGTGTGTGTGTGTGTGTGTGTGTGTGTGTGTGTGTGTGTGTGTGTGTGTGGACCCAGAGGTCCCGTACTGAGGACCGTGTCGAGAGCTGTCACCAGAGGCTCGGACCACCGGCAGCACAGGCCTCAGCGTCGCGAAGCGAGAGTGGGAGTTCCAATTATTCTCGCAGCCTCCCTTAACTGCTGTCACAGAGAAATAGGGAGGGAGACTCTAATATAGAGCCCTCTCCCTCTCTCTCAACCGTGTTATTCCAAAGGGTTATTCTCTATGGGAGCAAAGCAGGGTAGTAGTAAGCCTACAGGCAGGATGCAGGTAGACTTTAACACGCTCGTAACTTGGACACAATTTACAGTTACTAGGCCGTGTGTACGTGGCAGTCGTATTTCATGGCTGTGGGTGTCGGAGGAGGGGAGGTAAGGGTGGCAGCAAGGCCCACAACTGGTCATGCTTTTTTATTTCACAGTTCTCCCACCCAGTCTCTCTCTGCGAAGGAATGCTCCGCTTTCAAAATGAAAAGTGTAAACTCCAGCTTTCCTGACACTTACCTGCGGTTCACGCCCACATCAAACACATCATTTGCAGCGGTGCGTTAATATGGCCGTCATCAGAGGGCTTGAGGTAATGAGATTACACATCACAAACACCTTCACCCCTCTGTTCAATTTTCTGTCCAGCCTCACATAGCAGACCAGAAAACAAATGAACTGTGTATTTATACGGCCGTAAAAATCCTGACAGCTTTTATGGGGGAACATTTGCTCTTTTGGCCATAAATGTCACACCTACCAAGATTAAAAATTCCTAAAGAGAGGAAGGGGCCATTTTTTTTCTTCTTTCTTTCGTTTTTTTTTTTTTTTTTTTTAAACCAGACTCGCCCACGGTGTGGTGTTTGACACAACGACGGCCTGATTGAAGCTGCTTGGAAAGAAAAACTTTTTTACAGGAGAGACATTATTCAACGTTAAACAGAGGGTTACATACGCTGATTCCAACAGCAAAACAGCAAAAAACTGTGAGATCAGGGAGTTACCCCACGAAACCTGCCATCTACGAGAAGTCAGTCTGGGCCAGTTTAAGACTTCCGCAGTGGCCTCAGATGGTCAGCAGCAAGACTAGGCCCGCCACTGACTGCAGTCTACAGGAACAAAAGCCAGAGAGGTTTCATAACGGCTTGAAGTATAAGGTGTCAGTTGAAATATTTAGGACCTTTGCTTCACAGCCCGAAGCCCTGAATTCAGTTGTAATAGTTTTTCTTTTAAAGATTTCTTTATGGGCTTTTTAGCCTTTATTTGGATAGGACAGTGAAGTATTTTGGACAGGAAGTGAGGAGAAGTGAAGAGGTGGGGAGAGGATCGGGAAACGACAGCAGGCCGGAATCGAACCTGTGTCCCCGCGAGCATTGTAGCCGTAAATGGGGGGCTTATTGGCTCGCTGGGGAATTATTTTTTATTGTCTCACGTAGACAACATGGTGGTTATGCTCGCCTGAGAGTTTGTGTGGTTTCCACATACAGTCTACTTGGTCAGGATTTGATAACTGGCCTTCCACATTTTGGCAGCTTTTCAGGTTGTTTGGCCTACAAAGCCTTTCACATCAGGTGCTGGACAGTGCAGTGCAGTGGACCTGCACAGTGTGTGAGGCCGAGGTGTTGTCTGACATATTGGTCGAGTTTGGCCTCAAGTAAACCTCAAGACACCCTGTGGATGGTGGGACAGGCTAACTGATATTTAACACTAACAAAAAAACAGGAAGGTCTATATCAGTAAATAAAAGGTAATGGATTTTTGCACTGTAGTTCAACTGGTGGACTATGCTAACAACACCAGGTGGCCCACGTAATGATCAAAGTACATAACTGTCGGACCTACAAAAGCCAACTGTAAGTCACTCTGGGTGACTAAATGACTAAAAGTTAATATGTCAGTAATGAAAGAATGTTCGTGCCTTCCATTTGGACTGTTCGTTGCTAGGTTTAGTGTACAATAACGGACATTCAAAGACAGAGTCCTTTGACCTGTTGTGCTGCATGTACACACTAGGTGGCAGCATTGACTTTCCAAAGAGAACCTCTAGCCGATAAGCACATGGGCCATCCGAGAGCACTTACCTCCACCGACAGCCAGGAGGTTTGAGTGATGTCAGAAACTTCACCACTGTCACATCACGGTAAGAACGCCTCCCTGGTGTTTCAGCCGCACTTGTGTCAGTCTTCAGAGGTAGCCTAATCCTTTTTTTTTCGCTCTCTTTTTGACGGCAGAGTTTCGGTTTGGTTTCTGACACCTGTTGACTAGCGGTTAGCGTTTCACGTCCCAGCTTAAACCATATAGGATTAGAACCTCACACCTGTCACACTAACTCCTAACTGGGAGCATTCATAGATGTAACTAAGAGACTGAATATGGCCTCCGTTATTGCTTTTCTCCCTCCCTGATGGCGTCCAGTGGGATCAGTTATTGTTTAGTCTGTGACCAATAGGGAGTGAGCAAACTGCATAGTTGCCGTCCACACTACAGCATCACTGTCTTCTATTTGAAATGTATGGCTACCTTAGAACAATATGCCCTTGTTTTCTCTATGATGTAAGTGCACATGGCAATTGACCCATTAATTATAAGCTTGGAGTAACCACAGTTTCCTTGTCCCCCAAAGTTACACAGTAAATTCCATAGACACCTGCTACCTGCCATCAGCCTATATGAATATTAATATTTATTTTGCTCCATGGAAAGTGAATCTGGTTTATAATTCTGCAGTGTTGGTGTTGTTGGCAGTTAGGTCATTCAGCTTGAGTGTGTATGCGCATATGCCTGTGTGTGTGTGTGTGTGTGTGTGTGTGAGAGAGAGAGAAAAAGACAGCGTCCGAGTGAGTGAGTGATATTTGATTTTTCTGTGTGTGCGAGCAAAGAAGGGTCAGAGTTTATTTTCACGTGTGTGATTGTGATGTGTTGACCTCACACACCTCATGACAAGTCTCTGGCCTCTACTTTTCAGTGCTTTTCCTGAGGTGTGAGGGGCCTGTAGGCATCTAGTTAGAGCCCAAGCAATGAGGTGACAGCAAGGCCCCAAACGACTTGTCGTGAGGGAATTCCAACAGCCATTAAATGCATGTAGCACATATTTTTCAAACTCTTCTTTTACTCCTGGGTTCCTTCGCTTTTCTTTTCTGCTTATTCGCCATTTCTTTTTTGGAAGATTCCCACATGAATAAGTTCCATGTAGTATGATGGAATACCAAAAAGAAAAGTGACGTCTTCAAAAGGACGGGGAGACCAGCAACACCAGTCACAACACTTAACCAGCCTCTGACCCAAGTCCTCCGCCCCGGGGAAAAGAGCACTGATAAATAGCTAGGATGATACACTGCCATCAAAACAACAGAAGGCAAACTCTGACACATGAAACATGGCGGAGGTATGGTCATGACATTGTTGGAATGTTCCGGACGGCCATGTGACATGCTGTGCAGCTGTACGCCTTCCAGGTGGAGTGCAGGTTTGGTTGAAGGGGAAGGGGGGGGGACGGGGGGGGGGGGGGGGGGGTGCTGTCCCATGTGTGGAACATGTCATGTGGGAGGAAGAGGGAGCCATGTTTTTAATGAGAGCGGTCTGGAGAGATCAGGGCACAGGAAACCAGTCCTCCCCCGCCACCACCACTGCTGTTCCAGTGTCAAAGCTCCCCTCATCCCACTGCGCCTCCTCTTCCTCCTCCGCCTCCTCTTCCTCCTCTCCTCCTGACACAGTCATTCATTCACTCTCTCGCCCTCTTTGTGCGTGTCTCCATCTCTGGGACTGGCTTTCTTTTTTTCTTTCTTTCTTTCTTTCTGTCTTTTTGTCCCATCGTATCTGTTTTTCTCTCTCTCTGTATGTCTGTCCTGCTGACATTTCCTGTCACGCACACACACACACACACACACACACACACACACACACACACACACACACACACACACACACACACACACACATTGCTTGTTTGAAGTGTCCATCTGCCTCACGCTTGCTCTGAGCTTCTTGCTCATTTACACACAAATTAAATGCACTTCTTGCACTATTTAATGAACACAAAACTACACACACACACACACACACTCACACGCTCTCTCTCTCCCCCTTTTTCTCTCTCTCACACTCACACACACACTCTTTCTCCATCTCTCTTCCTCTCTTCTACCCACCCCCCACCCCCCCTTTTTTAAGCCCTCTCCCCAGAAATCCATGCAGCTGATGTAATTAGTCACTTTAGAGCCGTGCACTTCGTATTACTGCCCATAAACAGACATTCAATCCCTTCCTTAGAGAGTGCTGTTTATCCTGTGCTTTACAGTGCTTTCAGCTCTCTGTGTACCCACACCCAAACAATAATGCCACTATGCTCCACAGCTGGAACTATATTCATCTGTCCAATTAAAAACAAATAAAGGAAAAGGAAAAGAAAAAACAAAAAAGAGAAAATAAATAGGAATCGATTAGGGGTCATTCCCGTTAAGATTTGTTCTAAAAACATTCGTGTGGAGGGTGGCACCGTGTTTTCTTTCTTTTTTTTTTGTAAAAAGGAAAGGTAAAAGAATTTACGACGTGCATTTAAATAGGGCGAGGAATGAAATACATGTTTGTTTTTCCCAAACAGTTTGATCTGCATCATTATCTAAATAGGATGGGTCATAAATCTGTGTGACAGGGCGGAGAGGAGAGGGGACGTCTAAGCCTCGCCAGCCCAGGCCAACAGCACGCGTCTGTCTGGCAGGGAAGAGGCCAACACTGTCCAGAGCAGGGCTGCGTGATTGGGCTTTAATGTGAAACATTATTGCGTGTGGACTAAATCCTAGGTAAATCCCAGTACCAGCTGAACATTGCCATTGATATTTTTGCCATGCATTTATTTTGCCATAAACAGTTACAGGAATGCTGGGAGAAAGACATGTTCTCAGTCTCCGGGCTTTCTGACTCTTAAGGAGTAATGACTTGTGTAGAAGTATATTGTGCAGAAGTATATGAATAAAACAGGAATTATACCCCAAAATATATGTATATATGAATGATTTTAAATGAGGAAGTGTCATAGAGATGCAATCTGATAGTCCTTATTGTCTGAGTAGAGAAGAATAGTCTGAGTAAGGAGTGTAACAAAAGGGAAACTGACAATGGCAAAGTTACAACACAAATGTGTTTTGAAAAGTCACAAACAAGACCTGCAGTCAGTCAGTCAGTCAGTCACTGATAATAAAGTAGTCTCCTTGCACAAGTGAAAACGTTTCCCCAGAAAGAAAAGAAAGAAAGAGAGAGAGAAGAGAGAGAGAGAGAGAGAGGGCGGCCATAGTGCGCTGACCAGGCACCACAAAAGACGCCTGTTAAACCCAGGCCAGCCTAAGTAAGCGCTTGTTTTCTGCCTCCATCCCTGGAACATAAACAATAAAAGTCAGACTTTCCTCACAAATGATCAATCAGGGCTCCGAGGCCAGGAGTCGGGGGTTCCACCCCGCCGATTACTTTAGTGGGCCCGCTGGATGTTAGGCCACATTGTTTCCCGCGGCGATGTCACCCTGGCGACGGGTAGGTGTTGACACGCGAGCCTGACGAGTCAAACTCCCCGCCGACAGACGACCCAATATCCTGTGTGAAAAGCCACTTCATAACATGCGCCTGGAGGTTCAGAAACATAGGAGATCACCACAGAAAACTGACCCTTACATGTGTGCCTGTCATGTCACCGACTCAGTTATGTTTGGACAAGGTTGTGGAAAGGTACTTTTTTTTGTCTTGTAATAGAGAGGCCATTTTTTGTCTTGAAATGGTCAATTATGACATTTTCTGGAACATTACTCTAAGACGACCGATAAAATTGGACTAATCCAGTGGTTCCCAAACTTTTCATGGCAGGCCACCCCTTTGACAAGGAAAAGAAATAGTTGCATAGTGTTTCTTTCAACTTAGGTATGTTATCAGTTTATCACATTATTTACTTTTATTTGATCAGAGTTCTTGTTTAAACCATTTAGGCGTGTGTTAGGCGCATATCCGTTATATTAATAATTAGGCTACTTATCCCTTCTGACATTTAGGCTAAACGATAGGACCTGACCACATTATAGAAGTAGGCTATACATTCATCACTTAATAGGCTAGTTACAGGCTACTATTGGACCTGTAGTTGGTTGTTTAGGTTTCTGTTTCTCGTTACATTTGTTCCTCCCTCAACCCATGCCTCTCTTGCTGTGACTCCGCCACATAAAGTCACATATCTTATCCATATATGTCTTTGTATTATCACGGGAAGGAAATATTGGCAGCTATCTCACCCCTTGTTTCTTCCGATAACCATTCATTATCTTCATTCTTCTTCATTAGCCATATGACGTACTGTAGTTCTTTGACTATATTACAGATTGCTTATGCAGTCTCCTCTGAAGAATACTTAGTAATTGCATTTGCCAAGTATTTTAATGGTAATTCGTGTGTGTTGTGGTAGCGTGTTGGGGGTCAGTGTGTTGTGACCTTTGGGCTTCAGATGCAGGTGCTCTTGGGCCCCTGAACCCCCACTGAGAAACAGAAGTGTTGAAACCCCTTCCCAGGGCTAATTACTCACTCTGGGTGACGGATTGTTTTCTGTTGTCCTTCGACTTGTTATCGTTTCATTTAAGCGTATTTTTGTCAAACACACACGTTCCCTTAAACAGCCAATTAGCAACCGTTTTTCACTTCAAGCTCTGTTATGCTCAGTCGTGTTAAACATCACTGACACACTCAAACACTGGACCAATTAACAGCATACTTGGCAGTGGCAATAGAGGACTGAGTTTCCAAAACACACACACACACACACACACACACACACATACACACACAGACACACACACACACATACACACACAGACACACACACACATACACACACAGACACACACACATACACACACACACACACAAACACACATACACACACACACACACACGCACACACACACACACACACACACACACACACACACACACACACACACACACACACACACACACACAAACACACCATGACTGGGACTGAGGTGAGAGGCTAATCAGATGTGTGTTTAGTCTGTCGGTGGATTGGTGTGTCCAAAGCTGTCCAAACGCTCAGGAGACATCCCATAATCAGAGGGAATGGACAAGTATTGCAAAAATGCCTGTGAAGTCATGTGGGCCACACAGCTCCCGCTGTAAGATGTGCGTCGTCGCTTCATTTGCCATTTTGACCGTAATGAGAAAGAGAGCATGTGGAAAGGCCAGCACTATAAGAAGCCAAATTGGGTGAAGTATGTAAAAAAGGGTTTTTCTGGTGAAGATGAAGGGGGCAACGTTGAAGAGGAACATGTGTGATCTAACCCTGACGTGCCAGTGGGGCCCTGGGCGATGAGCAACTGATGTCTGAATCTGATTTTAAAGCCAGATTTTAAAGAGGGGGAGAAAAATAAGAAAGTCATGATGGCTGCTCGAGCACACACACACACACACACACACACACACACACACACACACACACATACACACACACACAAACACACATATTACACATTCACTCACACACATACTTGCCTGTTATTCTGACCACCCTGATCGCGACCTGGCCTGTCTGTCATTCTGTATATATGCAATGATAAGTTGTACATTGTCCACACATTGGAAAGCAGTATTCTATGTGACACCACTTTTATATGTTAAATATCTCCTTAAAATATAGACCTATTGTTCACTCTTCCACTCTCTCAAGTTTTGTCAGACAAATGCTTTCACCTTTAGAGCTCCTTTGTAAAACCTGTCGGAGGTAAACACGTTCAAAAAGCATATACATGCTCTCAGACACAATAGTTTAATTACATGTGTGCAATAGAGCAAGTGTACGTGTGTGTGTGTGTGTGTGTGTGTGTGTGTGTGTGTGTGTGTGTGTGTGTGTGTGTGTGTGTGTGTGTGTGTGTGTGTGTGTGTGTGTGTGTGTGTGACGGCACCAGAGGTCGAGAGCTAGATGAATTTGGGTTCGCACCCCTCCGGAGTCTCTTCTGTCTGTCAGCAGAGGGGGATATGGGGCGGTGAGCCGCCTCTAATCCGGCTGTCAGTGATCACGCGTCGGGCTCGGACAGTCTTACAGCCCCCTCTCTCCAGAGCTCCAGAGCCCCAGGGCTCAGCCTAATCTCAGCCCAGCTAATAGCTTCTCCGCTTGGGCCCGCTTCCCAGCGCAGGGTGGGTGTGAGGCTGGAGGTCTGGATCCCTCACAAATTCACCCCCAACACACAGACACACACACACACACACACACACACACACACACACACACACACACACACACAGAGACACACACACACCCACACGCAGAGACACACACACACACAGAGACACACACACACACACGCACACACAAACACACGCACACACGCACACACACACCCACACACACACAGACCGCCCCCCAGAGCAGAACAAAGGCAGACTGCTTCATATTAGTGTTTAATTAAGTTAAAGATCCACCCCCCCCCCCCTTTCTCTGTCCCTCTCTCTCTCACACACACACACACACACACACACACTCTCCTCCCCCCCACACACTCTCCTCCCTCCCCACACACAACCTTTTTTCTCTCCTCAGATCTTCCCTTTCAAGTTAGGGTTGCTGCTTAATGACAGATCATGAGTTCTAATGGAGGCAAGGCCTGTGTGTGTGTGTGTGTTTGTGTTTTCATTCCCACTTCTGGGTGATTTCTTATTCGTGAGTTCAAGAGTGAATTGAATAATATCCTCACACCTCCCCCACCAAACCTGCAAAATGCCCACATACACGAGTTGGGACGTTTCATCTCAGCGTCTTTTTTTCCCACCTATTTATTGCCCTCCATCTTTTATTTGTTCTCTCTCGTGCAACCTACTCCTTTCTTTCATTGTTTTTGGCTTTTTACTCGCAGTTCCACTTTCTTACACGTTATTCGTCTTTCCATATCTCCCTTCACTTCCCTTTATCTGTTTCTGATTTCTTCTGATTCACACACTCACACTCCTCTCTCTCCCTCTGATTCACACGCTCACCCTCCTCTCTCTCCTTCTGATTCACACGCTCACACTCCTCTCAGCGTCTCCCCTTCAGGCACCTGATACCTGCTCGGCACCTTCAGACATTACTGATAACAGACTCCCCGGCAAGAAGCTAATCCATGCCACATCCAGGCCACAGTCTCTCTCTCTCTCTCTCTCTCTCTCTCTCTCTCTCTCTCTCTCTCTTCTCTCTCTCTGAGTCAGCCCTGTTCTCTTGATGGAGGGATAGAGTAAAAGAGAGGTGGGGGATGGAGGGAGGGAAGGAGGTGGAGGGACAGGAAGATGTGAGCCTTGTTCTCTTGAGGCTGGCCTGAGGCCCACTGGAAGGAGTGATAGAGTGAAGGGAGAGAGGTGGAGGATGGAGGGAGAGAGGGAGAGAGGGAGAGAGGTGGAGGATGGAGGGAGAGAGGGAGGGAGGGAGAGGTGGAGGAGGGAGAGGGAGGGGGAGAGAGGTGGAGGAGGGAGAGAGAGAGGGAGGGAGGGAGGTGGAGAGACGGGAAGATGTCATCTCTTGGAGAAAAAGAGAGAAGGAGCGGTCGTTTCAGCTGTTCGGAGGATAAGCACTATGTGTGAGGTCATTGGATAGTTTTTTTTCTCTCCTTCACGTTATCTCTTCCCTTATTCATACGAATCAGTGTTTTCAGTTCCTCAGGTGTCGTTTTATCTGGCCTGCGCGTGTACCCAAGAGGAGTATAGATCTATTGAATCTCCCACACTTCAATTGCCCTACCTTGAGCACAGCCACCCATAATAAAAACACATCTCTATTTGGAGTGAGCACTGTAACGATCCATCATTCATCACTCCGCAGTTAAGGTCTGCTGAGCGCTGGGTTTATTTTAGACGTCTGAAGTATTTAATTTCTCTCCGGTTTTAAAACCCGTCTGTGACGCCAGCGCACTGCTAGACGCCTCTGTGGAGTTTCGCCGGATGACTTAGGAAAGGGAGAATACGACTCCATATGAGGCTGAAGGGCCTGTGCTCCACAGCGATGAGAGAGTTAACGGCCTCTCCCACTCTCTTTTTTTCTCTCCCTCCCTCACTACCTCGCCACTTTTCTGTCTTTCTTTCATTCTCTTTCTGCCGACTTCCTTCTCACTCGGTTTGCCTCTCTTTCTCCCCAGTTTTTCTCTATCCCTCTCTGTCTCTCTGTTTTTTCTCTCTTTCTCTCTCTTTTTAACTTTCCCTCTATCTCTCCCTCTTTTTCTCCCTCTCTCTTTCCCTGTCTGACTGGCGGAACGAACTGTGACCCAATGAGGCGAGGCCTCCTCTCTCTTCCTCTCTCTCTCTCTCTCTCTCTGTCTCTCTATCTCCATGGTGGCCCTATCCGGGCTGGCTGCCACAAAACCAGCAGGGGGCCTCATTTTAGAGGTGCCTCACACATTGCCTGCGTGGAATATGAGTTATGGCGGGGCCGTATCGTGTGATAGCGTCGTGTGTCCGCATTGTAAAAATAAAGTGTGTGTGACACCGACCCCCCCGGTCGGCACCTCCCCTCTCTGGTCCCACTTGCGGCAGATTTTTCTGAGGTTGGGTAAGAGTATCTCTTTCATCACCTCTGAGGATTAGGCAACGGATACATCCACCATCTCCAGGAAAGAAAAAAAGAAAATAATACAAAATAGAAGGAGGAGGAAGAAAAGGGTGGTGGAGGTGGTGGTGGCGGTGGTGGTGGCGGGGGGGGGGGGGGGGGGCAGTGCTCTCATAGCTCACATAAAGCTGAGGAACTAAGTGATAGAATCGCAAAAACAAAAAAACACAGACATGGAGGAAAGCGTATGGTAGTTCCAGAGGGAGAGTGTCAGTGAGGAAATGAGGAAAGGCAGGGAGATGAAGATAGAGACCCAAAAATAGTAGAGAGAGGGATATGGACAGAACACAAAGAGAGAGGGAAAGAAAGATGTACAGTAATAAGAGCGAGGGAAGTGAAGAGATGCAGGAGAGTCTTCCCGTCCTAATTGGCAGCTGTTGTTCATGTCATGGCCCGGCCGACGTGAGTTACGGCCGCCTCAGATAGGACGGGGTTAACCAATCTCAGACGCTCTACCTGAGAACAGCGAGGACAGCTTCATGCCCACAAACCCTAATTTACGGTCGCCATCCTTGGCATTGTTGTCCCGTGGCGCGTGGCACGGATCCTTAGTCATCACGACGCCTTGCTAATGACAACGGCCAACGCCTCTCCTTTAGGGACACACACACTCACACACACACTGATAGGCCCGTATCTCTTTCCTGTATTTCAGCGACTCGGTAAATCTGATCTGGAGGGTGGGTATGGCTGCGGTTCACCAAGTTTTAAGGTTGGGGGGGGGGGCAACAGGACTGACCCAGACCTTTGGCTGACATTTGGGACACAGGGGGCACATGTCAGTACCCCCATGCCTCCCGTCCACACACCATCCCCCAGTGGGTGTACGTTACAGAGGAAAGTGACCCCCAGGCCTTTTTGAAGAAATGTACCCCCTGCTGGCTGAGCATGGGTGAACTGCCCCCAGCCACAGTCCAACCCGTCTGCACCACCACCCATGGGGTCTCTCCAGCACGGCACAGTACAGCACAGATGTCTGGTCTCCATTTTGATTTTTTTCATTTGCCATGATTTGTTATGTGTGATGATTTAGACAACAGTACAGTTGATTAGTTTGACTCTGTTGACTCTGTTCGCTCGATGACTATTGGCTAATAGTTTCTGTTTATTTCCCTGCACCAGCCACCCAGTGCTTGTATTTTCCTGGCGTTTGTGGTTATCGCCTGGTGCCGCTGGGCCCCCTGGCGCTCGCTGTCTCTGTGAGTACGGGTCTCAGTGGGCCACTAAAATCGCGGCTCCCCGCAACCGGACTCCTGCCACACGTATCCGGGCCGGGCCTGTAAACCACACACACACACAGGCGATAATTTGATGAGAAATGACGGCAAAAGTACAGGCGTGGTCGTTACTCATGATCTTAGCATGCTTAGAACACGTAACGTTTGAAAGAGCTTGCAGCTACTGTTGTTTAATATTTAGGGATCGTGTGAGCCCAAGTGACAAGAAACATGAAAACATTTCCAGGACGTAGAGGAGGGGGCGATTGAAACACAAACAAAAAAACAGCCAGTGAAAAACTATAAACAAAAGATTAAAGACAAGAAGACATAGAAGAAAAAGAAGAGAGGATAACCAAGACAGGAGGTTGGTCTGAGGTGCCTAGGAAAACAGATAGGGATGTAGTGGGGATGAGAAAGTGATGCAGAATGAGACAGGACCAGGAGAAGAAGAAAGGGAGCCTGAAACTAAATACATTTCACATTTCAGTGACATCACACACATGGTCTTAGAAAGGAAAAGAAAAAGGCAGTGGTAGCAAAAGGTAAACGGAAGAAACAAACAGAAAGGGAAGATTTGGCAAAGGAGCAAAACAGAAAAAAAATATAATGTGAGAAACAACACCAATGATAAAGAGAAAGCAACTAAAGGAATGAGGAGAAAGAGAGAAGGCCAAAAGGAAGTGAAATAAAGAGTGAGGGGCAGACAGAGAGTGACAGAGAGAGAGACTGACAGAGAGAGAGGGAGAGAGAGAGACAGACAGAGAGAGAGAGTGACAGAGAGAGAGAGAGAGGGAGAGCACATTGGGCACAGGGTGACAGGCACAGTGGGAGGGAGAGACAGACAGGCCGAGGCAGTGACCGGTGCAGGGCCCATAAATTTCCCCGGGTGTGAAACAGAAGATGGCTTCTCAGCAGGACTGGGACGTTTTTCATCACTCTGGCTTTTTAGTGCCCTCTGCCACGATGGCTACGCGTCACCCAAGACGAGGGCTATGCAGTTAAGCATGCGGCTCTTAGCATGTGTGTGTGTTTGTTTGTACGTGTGTTGTAAAGGCGCCGTGTGTGTCTGCATTCATGTGTGCCCTTTATTTGTGTTTGTGTGTGTGTATTTGTGTGTGTGTGTTAGTGTGTGTGTGTTTGTGTGTGTGTGTTAGTGTGTGTAGGTGGGGAGAGGGCGAGGGAGAAAAGAGAGGAGTGAAAGGATGCCGAGAGGAGAGGGGAGGGTGGGGTTCAGACAGTGGGGGCGGACGGAGGTGAGGAGAGGGTCGTAAATTCATCCGACGGTGGCAGTGGGAGGCTTTTGACGCAAAGCGAGCGTGTGAGGCGAGGGAGGGGGGGAGGGGGAATAAAAAAAGAAACACTTGGAAATTCGCTGACAAGATTAATATGCAGTTGATGGGAAGGTTTTCACGACAGGGTGCCAACAAATAAACACAATTCAGGGATGCCACGATCCTCGGGACGGCTAGGTCCAATCGAACGGACGCCGCCATTCCCAGGATTCCAGAGGGGTGATCTGGTGTCAGGTGGTCCCAGCCGCTCTTAGTCGTCCTCCAGGGATGGAAAGGTTATCCTGTTCTCCGAGAAACCGGAATATAGGAAGCATGATGAGGTTCAGGGGGACAGCTGGGGCCTAATCTCGTGCCCACGCCGGCGAAGAGCGGAGAGCTCCACTCAAGACTCCGCCAGGCCATTCGATAGCAGTGTGAAAAATACGGCTAAGACAAATCCAAATCGACGCAATGAAAAAGGGGGAAAAAAAGTCTCACGGACAACACAGCACATTGTCCTCGTGTCTCGAAGAGGCCCTTGTGAAAGATATCTCAATTTTATGTTAACACTGGCTGTGTGCCTCGCGAGAAGGGAAAGAAAAAATACATTTCACATTTCGATGACATCACACACATGGTCTTAGTCTGGGATTCAATGAACACAACATCTCCTGCTCACTTTTGCCACCATTATCGACTAATTAATTCAAAGAAAAGGAGCACACTCTCGGAGCGTGAGAAAGTGATCATATCATACATAAATTACAACTTATTAATGTTTTATTATTTTTATATTCATTAAAATATGAGAAATATGAGAAAGTGTCATAGTTTGAATGTAAGAAAATGGCCGCAAAATTTAGACATCACACCATGTCTAAATCGGAGTGCTAAACAAACGAATAAAACGAGATAAAGTTAACCACAGCTGCAAATTGTTTTTTTCCCCCTGTGGCTGTACCTATCAAATTTAACGAGGTATTACCCATCCCTGGACTTTCAGGGAATCCACACGAGACTTGGTCTCACTGCCAAGACTGGACTTTGGGCCAGTATCCTGGTCCATGCCAACTATAATGCCCAGAAGCCAACAGCAAACAGGCTGACTGCAATGTCTGAATGAGCCACTTTTACGACCCAGTAGCCCAACAACAAGGCTCGTCCAAAAGCCTGTCAGTACGGATGCTTGTGAACTAACCCTCTGGGAAGAGCCTCATCGACTTTGTCCAGGAATGATGATGTAATTGCGCCGTTTGTCGTAATAAATCATCATCTGTCTTCATGAATCATAACAATTGTTCATCAGATTCACATTTTTTTATTTTAGGATTGCTTTTTCGAGGATTTCCTTGATAAGATCTCGGACCATTAATCATTGTTGTGTATGACTAAATCAGTTCAGGATTTGGGGCAGCAATGTCAACAGGATCTCTCCAGGCTTTTTCCGAGTCCCTCTAGAATAGATGATGGGTATTCTTGCTACCACAGCTGGACCTTGTGCCTTGGCCCAGGAAGGCTTTGCCCTTTTCCTCAGACTATTAGCGCACCGTCAGACGGCACACAAGAAAGCACCACCACTCAGGAGTTACGCTTTTACCAGTGCCAGTTACCGATAATCTTCTCAGGGGCAGCTTTGTTGAAAAACCTATCGAAATAGTGACTGCCCACACTTATTAACGCCTTAAAACCTTTAGACGGGAACACCGCTCTGTTCCCGAACCAGAAGAACTCGAAGCCACTCAGACACCCACTTATCGTGTGAGACTGCCAGCCTCCCCGTTGTGTGGACACTACGTGATTTATGTGACAGCTGCGAGAGGGACAAAATACCCTATGGAGAGACGGGGGTGGGGGTGGTGGGGGGGGGGGGACAAGGGCGAGAGGTGTGGGTGTGGAGGGGTAAGACTAGGGGCACAGTCCTTCAGGCCCCGGGACATGCTGAAGTCAAGAAGGACACAAGACCTTGAAGACCAGGCCCCAAGGTGCCAACACCCTCTGTGATGGACACAACTGCGCCAGGTTTGGACAGGACCAACAAGTGGAGGGCTCATCACTTTCTCCGGACCCAAATCCCTGCCATCTCTCCCGCAGCAGTCTCTCTCTCCCTGAAATTCTCCCACCCTGAGACACCTGCCCCCCCCCCAGGGGTGACTAGTCCTCAGCTCCTCGGCTCATGGTTACACGTCTCCAAGTGCACATTCAATCCCCCTGTTTAAATTTAACCCAAGACCTGGAGGACAGCAAGAGCCTGGAGCTGTCAAAGCTGTCACCGTACACCCCTCAACCCCCAGCCCCCGGGCAATCCTTCGAGCTGCCCCCACCCACCCACCCCACCCCACCAAACATGGCATCTTTTGCTAGATCTGCTGTCCCCTGTCTTTCATTTTTGCCCTCCTCTCTGATCTTCTCTTCAGTTGCTTCTTCCTCTTCTTCTTTTGCTTCTCAGTTCTTCCTGCCGTCACTCTCCCTCTATTTTATGTCTTTTGTTTGGCCTCAGACCCGTGTGTTTCTCTTTCTCCTTTTCTCTTTTTCTCCTTTCTTACACTGTCACTCCAAAAACAAACATGGAGAATTAGACACAGAAGAAACAGATATATTTGGCAACAGATAACACATTGCAGGACCACGCGAGAGACACAAATGATGTTGTTTCAGGGCTGTCCACGCTGTGCCTGTTTCAAATAACCCCTCAGCAGGGCCCCTTGATTCACCCTGACCTCTCCCCAGTGCAGGACCACACACTGTCTAAATTATCACAGAGATAATTCAAAATGCCCCCCCTCCCCCCTTTGGCTAGGCTCTCCCCCCCCCCCTCCTCCAAGGCTGAATGCCCTAATACAGTGTTTCTCAACTGGTGGGTCACGACCCAAAAGTGGGGTGCGGAATCATTCCGAATGGGTCGCAGAGTGCGTGCATTCCTTCAAAACTTCAATGACTTTGGTTGAAAAGCTGAGTCTTCGTGGTTCTCATGCCTCGACCACAAAGGGAAGAAGGGTGTTGCGAGAGCAGCAGATGCATAGCTTACCGCACGAGAGCCCAAAGTGCCAGCTGGTAGTAGTGCTGTAACGTTATATTGCTGGGTAACATATTTTCTTGTAATTTGTGGTTATCATGTGACAGAGATAAGCGACGTCATGGAGTTTTGTTTGTACAATGAGCTCATTTGATGAAGAATATAGAATAGAATAGAATAGAATAGAATAGAATGTGATATAGTGAATATTGAGTAGAATAGAATAGAATGTGATGTTTGAATCATTAAGTT
>NC_045153.1:12971064-12976064 GCF_900700415.2 Clupea harengus
AAAGTTGACTACTAGGATGGCTATATTAATGCCACTCGGCTAGCCTACAGTTGGTAGTGAATTACTGCGGTCGAGTGGTCGGTATGCGCATGGTTGTGTTTATTGGTGTTTAGTGATACATTGGCGTGTCTGAGTGTGTGATGGGAGTATGAGGCTGTGAGCGAACTATAGTTTGTAACTTAACCAAGTCACGCATGGAGCAGGGTTCCAGATGCTTTGCCTAGCGCATTGTCATATCTATAACTAGCCTACCGATAAAAAAGGAGTGCCCACCCGCGAAAATCACGTGCCGCTAACAATTGTCTGGTGCCAGGTCTGTGTAGGAGGCCTGTTGTTCCGGGGATATTCTATTTAGTTAGATGGTCCGCAAGTTTTTTTTTATTGCCTAAGTGGTCCTTGGTCTGAAAAAGTTTGAGAAACACTGATCTAGATTATGTGCACTCTATGTTTAAACGTGTGTTAAGTATAGCAAACATGCTGATGTGTGAAATGTATGAAACTTTAAAAAGAATATATTCTAATTTGGGTTTGGAAGTAGGTGCAGGTGGGCCCAATGGATCCTCCAATTGAAAAACGACACATAACCCACTGGGAAGGGTCAAGGGTGATTTAGTAAGAGACGGATTCATCAGGTGTAAAAAAAAAGGGAATACAAAACTGTTAAACCAGTATAGTCGCAAGACTTGCTCAGGTTTATGCTGTTGGTGTTATACTGGCAAAATAAACCTTTATCTGCTCCACACTCTGCCTGACTTCTGATTCTTCCTGAATGCTAGAAACAAAGCCTTTCATCCAGATCTGAAAAGAGGAGTTTTTACCTTATCAAAAGCCTACAAATCAGCCACGACACTCTTCCTCGAGGCAGAAGCCCTGGAGCTTTCGTTCGGCCTGAGATGATTTACATAAGCCCCCCCCCCCCCCCCGTCCGAGACTTTTGTTTTCTGTCAGTCTGCGTCTCTCAAACCTCGTCTGACATGGGCGCATGTTTCGAGGGGCCCGCGGGTCAGAGAGGTTTCGGCCCATTACGAGCCCCCGACGCTGGGAGGGCTCTCTGTCTTCGCCCCGGCGCCGGTTGAAGCGGAGCCTCCTCTCCCCCCTAATTGACGGGGTCTGGCTAATGAGAAACACTTTGCGGCGGAGGAGAGGGTCACGGGGAGAGGGGGGTCGGTTTTAATGAATTTGTTTGAGGAAAGCATTAGTGAGTCACGTCGGCCATTCATACTCGGCCCAAATGTAAACATCTTAAGTGGAGTCATTGTGAGGGGGGGCGCGTGTGTCAGGAATTCTTTCTCCCTTTTGTCAAAATAGAATGAGTCTGATTCGATTTAACAAGTGGATTTCCTAATTCATAACAAACGTCAGTAATAGTCCGCATTAGCTGAGGTCACACGTTAATCATATTTCATTTTTGATTTGACATTTTCCTTTTGTCAGTGACTGACTGGTTTTGTGTGTGTGTGTGTGTGTGTGTGTGTGTGTGTGTGTGTGTGTCTGTGTGTGTCTGTGTGTGTGTGTTTGTAATAAAAGGCTATGTGTGTGCAAGAGTGTGTTAGAGTGTTTGTGTTGTGTGTTTGTCCACGTGTGTTTCCATATACTGTATGTTGGTTTACAACTGTGTGCGTACAGGTAGAGGTATCTATGTATGTGTATGTGTATATGTATATATGTATATAGGTGTGTGTGTGTGTGTGTGTGTGTGTGTGTGTGTGTGTGTGTGTGTGCGCGCGCACTGGACACCAGCAGGCAGCTCCTGTGGGCCAGATGTGGTGTTGAGAGACGACTTCACCCCTCGACAGCAGCATGGCAGACCAGCCTGCCGAATGACAAGCATCCTGACAGGAACCTGGCTGAACCTCTCTCTCTCTCTCTCTCTCTCTCTCTCTCTCTCTCTCTTACACACACACACACACACACACACACACACACACACACACACACACACACACACACACACACTCTCCCTCTTTCTTATAATTTCTCTGTCCCTGTACCTCATTTCCTCTCTCACACACTATACACATAGACACTGCACACTACCTCTCACCTCTCACACACACACACACACACACCATATGCACTGTCTCTTTACACACAGAGGGACACGCCCTGTCTCTCCCACACACATACACATGGTCACATGTAATCTTTGGCCCTGTATGTTTTAACATGTGCAGGAGAAGCAGGTTTACACACTGAACCTTTTCATTTTTACTCCATATGTGTCTGCAGTGTGTGTGTGTGTGTGTGTGTGTGTGTGTGTGTGTGTGTGCGTGCGTGTGTGCATGGATGTGTGTGTGTGTGAATTACAGTAATTTTGCATTAACATGTTACTGCATATGTATTTGTTAGCATGTGCAAACTTATGTGGGTTCGTGTGAGCATTTGCAAATAGGCACATTGTGTGTGTGTGCATGTGAGTGTGTGTGTGTATATGTGCATGTGTGTGTGTGTATGTGTGCGTGTGTGTGTGTGTGTGTGTGTGCATGTGTGTGTGTATGTGTGTATGTGTGCGTGCGTGTGTGTGTGTTTCTCGCCTGTTTGCTGACATCAGCAGGTCCATGAGTGGGCCCCCTCTGGCTACTGGAAATCCCTCCTCAAATAACGAGACGACTCGTCCATCAAATGAGACGTGACGGCAGGCTGTGTGTGAACAGACACACACACACACACACACACACACACACACACACACCTGCTAAAACTCCATGATTTCCCTGCTGTGTCCTGAGGTTACATACATATGGACTGAGAAAAAATCCGACATTACCTGCTGTGTACTGTACACATACACACACACACACACTCTATCTCTCTCACACACACACACATTCACACATGCAGTTACATATTCACAAAAAACATAAAGCAGAAAACAAACATAAGCATGTATATTGAGGCGGGCGCAGACATTGGGATCACCCATAGACACATGGCACACTCTAAACACGTCTGCCATGCCATGCACGGAACATTCCAGACCGTGACATTTCACAAGTTAAATAAATGACTGAGGGTGGCAGGATGGAGAGAGTGAAGGAAAGAAAGAAGGACGGAGAGAAAGAAAGAAATAAGGAGAGAAAGAAAGAAGGGAAGACATTGAACAAGTATGAGAAATGCAGGGTTTTGGGAGCTGG
Organism: Clupea harengus; assembly: GCF_900700415.2. Taxonomy (NCBI): domain Eukaryota; kingdom Metazoa; phylum Chordata; class Actinopteri; order Clupeiformes; family Clupeidae; genus Clupea; species Clupea harengus. The sequence goes on from NC_045153.1 coordinate 12,974,199, forward strand.
AGATGTGAGGGTAAGCCAGGAAAATAAGCTTCTATAGAGATATAACCTATAGAAATGATGGCATAGAGATATAACCTGTAGAAATGATGACAGGCTCAATGAACACACTTACAAGAGTGTGGAAAACAGCAGAGGTTTACATTTTTACAAGATGGCTAACAAATATTGACAGCTCTCTCTCTCTCTTTCTCTCTCACTCTCTCTCTCATTCGGTCTGTTCTCTTCTTTTTCTCTTCCCTTCTTTCTCTCTCTCTCATTCTCTTCCTCCCGCTGTTCGGGGTGCCCACGCACACACTGCTCTTTAAATGGCCATTCTTGCTCAGCAGCATACCATCTCATGTAACCTAAAGCGGCATGTGTGTGAGGGAGAGTCCCATGAGCTGTTGATGCTGCCGCTCGGCCTGAGAGAGAGAGAGAGCGAGAGAGAGAGAGAGAGAGAGAGAAAGTCAGAGGGATGCTGATGACTTTAACAGGTCTCCATGCTTCAGGAATACACTGCAAAAGTATCATGTTCTAACAGGCACTCTGAGCACACATGCACACGCGCGCACACACACACACACACACAGAAACACACACACTTTTTTTCTCTCTCTCCTTCTTGATAACTCACTCAATCTTCGTTACACACACACACACACAAAAAATGCAGAAATATATGAGCAGACTTAATATTTGGTGAATTTCAAGCTCTTCCACAGGTGACCAGTCAGTTGTAATCGCCTTGTATGTCTAATAGGAGAGAGGCCAGTGGCTAAAGCTCACTGTCACATTTTCACTCAGCACACACCACACTATGATGGCTTTCCAGAGCTCTTGTGTCCGAGCACATTCACTGGAATAGCAGTCATAGCTCACAACAGGGAGGGTGGAAGCTCATTCTTTCATGTTCACACATTCTTACTTTGCTGTGTCATCACATGAGGCTTGTTACCAGGGATACTTTAAAATGCTCTTGTCAGTGTAAACATCCATCTCAATTTGGAGTAGTGGAATGATGGAATGATAGAATGATGGAATGATAGAATGATGCAATGATAGAATGATGGGAATGATAGAATGATGCAAAGATAGAATGATGGGAATGATGACTATCAGACAAAGGTGTCATTAGCACCCCCTGTGGGTTGATTTACTTCTTCAGGGTTTGAAGCACTGCTGGGAATTAAAAGGCTCTTTTTACTCTTTCAGTGAATGAAATCAATTCATATCGCATGCAGTCAAGCTGCAGATGTTTTAATTACTGCTTCCCTCCCTACAACAGTGCAATCATTATCAGATTATAGAGTTTAAATGGAGTTGTCCTGATGCAGAAAATGATCAATGACAATATCTCTCTTTCTCCTACCTCCCTTACCTATCCATCACTTGCTACAGTATATCTCTCTCTTTCACTCTCTTCCTCTCTCCTCACTCCTATTTCCCTCTTCACCTCTCTTTTTGCTTTCTCTGTCTCTCTCTCCCTCTCTCTCTCTTTCCCTTAAATGTCTCTGTCTCTCTCTACTACTCTTTTCTTCCCCTCTCTATCTCTTTTCTCCCTCTCTTCCTCCCCCTCTCTCTCCCTCCCTCTCTCAGCGTGATGTTCTTAGCTCCTCTTCTCTGAGGGGATATTTACGGCATGCGGACACGTGAAGGTCAGGTGCGTTAAAGCCGGGATGATGGCTTTCACAAATGGCGGCCACTCTCAGACTCACCCCCTGAACACCCCTCCGCCCCATAACTCTAGCTCAACCTCACACTACACACACACAACCTCACACAGCCAATGAGTGTATAAAGCATGAACAGCATGGCATCATGCACTTATCTAAAGAAGAAATTAAGCCAAAACTGGTCGGCCATATTGGCAAAATTGCAGCCAGAGTT
>NC_045153.1:12978564-12983564 GCF_900700415.2 Clupea harengus
AGCCCTGAGTGCCACACACTAACACACACACACACACACACACACACACACACACGCATGTAGACACAGCTATTCTCCCTCACACACTGCTACTGCCAGAGCCACAGCCACACACACACACACACACACTTTTGGGGGTCGTTTTAAAGTCCCAAGATGCCATTGTTTACACTCACCTGCCCTCTTCCTTGGGTGGTCCGTCTGCCCTTGAACTTTAAGGTCAGGGGTCACGGAAGCGTGTAAACGCACCCTCAGACGCACACCAGGTTATTTCCACTGTTGTTTTGGAGAATTGCTAACATTCAGAAAATTCAATTTCGAAGAGAAGAAAAACAACTCAGCCATGTCCAACAATTCACTCATTTCCTGACCATTAGGATGCCAATTTGTCTTGGTTGTGACGTCAGGGTTGGGACTTGGTTAAACACTGATTCATTTTGGAGCTTTAATAACCAGCCATCAGGACCAAAGGCTTCAAATGGAACCTGACACCCGGTCCTAACCAATATTAACAATTGCGCTAAATGAGGTTCTACTTAACAAAGACATGCTATGTGGAGGATAATGAATCGTACTGAAAGATGGCGTCATAGGTCTTACATAGCTAGCAACATTATTTGCAATCGGGCAGCTTAAGAAAGGACAAAACAAATACGGGAAATGAGAAACTCTTTTCCTTTAGAATAGCTCTTGGTGTCTCATCTACCCAATGTTCACCATGCATTAGCATGTGAAAATGCATGGTGTAAATGCACAGGCCAAACATGCACTGGAGCTGCTGTGTGTGATCAGACCACCTCTAGAGGTAGGGCGACGCACAGCACACTGACTGTGGCCATCTTCCCAGCCTCAGGCAGGTGAACATGATCCGTACAGCACGTCCTGTAAAAAGCCCATGGGCTGCGTTGTGCACCTTAGTAATGCAAAATGAGATTCAGCCACGGTGCAGACAGACTTTGGTCAATAAGACACACCCACATACATACACACACACACACACACATATGCATAAATGTACACACACCAGGTATATATACAAGGTTGAATTTATTTTCTATATATTGACACTCAGATATAAGTCACATGGCGCTGTAATACAAGGTGTAAACAGGACCTCAGACACAGTCTTATGCTTCTGTGTGTCCAGAATGTCAACAGGTGTAGATTTATGAGAAAATGGGAGGGGGGGGGGGGCATGTCTCCCCAAATGTTACCAGTACGTTAACCCGCCTTACTGCCCCAGTCAATCCGGCCCTCCCAACCATGATTTCTCTGCCTTCTGCCTTTTAAGTACCTCCCCCCCCCCCCCCCCCTCCCTGGCCTTCAATGCTGAAATGAAACCAGTGCAAGAGAGAGCTGTATTTCCTCCCTCTCCTCCTCTGCCTTCAATGCTGAAATGAAAGAGAGTATGTGTGTGTGTCTCTTTGTGTGTGTGTGTGTGTGTGTGTGTGGGCTTTGGGTCCGTGTGATAACAGACTGTGGAGTTTTATGGGCAGGTTCTGGTGCTGAGGCCCGGTGGAGGCCGGTCCGGTGTCCGATCGCGTTAGAGGGGAGCAGGGCCAGGCAGCCTGCCGGCAATGTGTGCGGCGTCAGGGGGCGGAATGAAGAGGATGAAATGCTGGAGGAGACTGAGAGGGTGACACACACTTTTCAGATGACTCACACATCCACAAACACACACATACTGTATATACACACACACAAACACACACATCCACAAACACACACATACTGTAGATACACACACACAAACACACACATCCACAAACACACAAATACTGTATATACACACACACACAAACAGGCCAGTAACTGGCACATTAATGTAAACACATATGTTGTTGCAAGGAAACAGAGACACACACATACTCAAACACACGCACACACATGCACACACATGCACACACACACACACACACACACACACTAAAACACAAAAGAAGGCATGTAAATACACATCACATGTTTGTGCACATAAAATACATAAACACACCAAATGATGCTCTTCCATTGTACATGTGCTTGCCCACTGCAACATGAACATGATATCCTCAGAGAATTGCATAATTCACTCTAGTAAGAGTGTGTGCTCAAAGAACCGTGCTAACTCAGCCATGCTTTCAAAAACACACTTTATATCTCAGAGTCATGCTTTGAAACACACACGCACACTTGCGCACACACACACACACACACACACACACACACTTGCGCGCACACACACACACACACTCACACACACACACACACACACACACGCACACACACACACACAGTCAGATGATTGTTTCTGCATATCGGGCCCTGGCTTTAGTGTTCTGAGGCCAATCCTTCCTGAGGGACTCCTGAAATAGATCCTGCAGCGGGCCGGAGTGGAGAGGGGCCGAGCTGTCACACACAATCTCTCAGCTTCTCAGCTCCACACAGATTCTTCAATCACATTCTATTACTCACACCTCCGACATGCTGTGTGTGTGTGTGTGTGTGTGTGTGTGTGTGTGTCAGCAACTAAATGTGTGTGTGTGTGTGCGAGAGAGGAAAAGTTGCCAACTGAGTGAGTGTGTGTGTGTGTGTGTTTATGAAAGTGTGCAACTAATTTTGTATGTGGGGGTGCAGTGAAAAAGTGTGTAACTAAGTGTGAGAGTCCATATTTTCAATAAGTGTGTACGTATGTGTGTGTTGGTGTTGGTGTGTGTGCGTGCGTGCGTGCGTGTGTATACCAGCTCTGTAAATAATTTCACCCTCTCCACTCTTCAACCATATCAGAATACATTGGGGCCCAGCCATGTTTTCCAAAACCCATCTTTCTCTCTCTCTTTCTCTCTTTCTGTCTGTCTCTCTCTCTCTCTCTCTCCCCATCCCAATGCTCCACCTCACCCCATTAGATGCCATAGGGCTAGTTCTAACACTCTACCCCTCTCTCTTCTCTCTCTCTCCATCCCTCCCTCTCTTTCCCCCTCCTCCTACTCCTACAGACTGCTTCTGGAATATTCCTGCGAGTGAGTAGGTTCATGGGACTCTCTGGCCGACACACACACACACACACACACACACACACACACACTCACACACAATTCCTCACACCCTCGTCCCAACACCACAGGAGGTCCAGGGTGTGTTTCTGGGATCTGTGAGTGTTTGGGTGTGTGCGCATTTGAGTGTGTGTGTAAGAATGTGTATGTTAAATGTATTTCTGTGTGTATGAGGTTGTGTGTGAGTGTATGCATGAGTGTGTGTGTGTGTGCTGGAGTGTGTATATGTTTGTGTATGAGTATGTAAGTGTGTGTGTGGGGGAGGGGGGGGGGGGTGTCTGGACACTGGCCTGGCGTGGGTGTGTGTGTGTGTGTGTGCTGGAGTGTGTATATGTTTGTGTATGAGTATGTAAGTGTGTGTGTGTGTGTGTGTGTGTGTGACGGGGGGGGGTGTCTGGACACTGGTCTGGTGTGGGTGTGTGTAGCAGGGCGTTTAACAATGTTGCAGTGTGTGCGTCAGGATCACACCCAGGGCTCTTTTTAATGTGGAGGGGCAGCAGCGGGGCTATTTAACAGGTGTCGGCACGCCGCAATCCCTCTGGAGCCACCGCCACTGACCGAGCATCACACCCCCCGCGCCCCGCCCGACCCTACCGCACCCCACCGCATCCCACCCCACCCCACTCCACTCCACTCCACTCCACTCTACTCCACCTCACCCCTCCCCACCCCACCCCACTCCACTCCACCGCATCAGGCAGTTGTCACCAGACCGTAGATATTGTAGGGTAACAAATGGGCAGAGGCACACATAAACAAGCACACACACTACCACACAGGCACACAAATCTCACACACACACCCGCATGGGAGTATACACACATACAGACACATATACACACACACACACATACTGACAGTTACACACACACACACATACAGACACATGCACACACACACACACACACACACATAAATGTACACACAGGCCCACACACACACACATAGCCGCACATACAGACACATGCTGCAGGCATGCACATAATGTTGGCATCTGTCTATGAGCGGGCACATTTAATACTTTTTATGTGAGTGTTTCAGTAAGTGCCCATTTGTGAGCGTATTTATAAACTGGCCCTCAGTAAAGGCTTTTTTGGACGGGCCCTGATCCCTCTGAATGGTGTTTATGTGAGGCGGGCTCTCCGGCAGCTCTGCCTGCGGCTCGCACCGTCTGATGTTTGCTACCTGTAAACGCGACCTTTTGACCTCTGACCCGTCGCATCACGGCTCAAACGAAGGGGAATGAAGATGGACACAAGGGGTGAAAAGCCCCCCCCCCCCCCCCCCCCCGCAAACCCTCCCCCCCCCCCCTCTCCCCTCTCCTAGGCCCCTGTGTTTGCTGATCAGCTGATGTGTCTCCATAGAAGGCCACTCGCTGGCATCAGTGCTCTTAATAGACAAACCCAGATAAGGAGAATACCCAGAACAGTTTATTATGGACTTACTGCCCATCTTTAGATTAATCTGCGTGTTAGTTTTCAACAGTTTTATGTCAAATTATCAATTATCAATTATACATATGTGTGTGTGTGTGGGGGGGGTGGTATTAGTCAGTATTAGGGCTCTCTCTCTCTCTCTCTCTCTCACCTTGTTCCCTCTCTTTGTCCCTCTCTTTGTCCCTCTCCTTCTCTATCCCTGCTTCATGTCACACAGTAGCACCTACAATGGGCTTACTGTGTTCTTGGTGCGTTAATGTTACACTTAATTATAGCAAACACACACCTACTCACACACACTCACACCAAGACATGCACGGAACACCCCCTCTCCCCCACAACACACACATACACAATCACACACACAAACACGCGCACACACATAGACACACACAAACACACGCACACACACACACACATACACATATATACACGCACACACAAACACACACACACACATACACACACACACACACATATATACACACACACACAAACACACGCACACACACACACACACACACACACACAC
>NC_045153.1:12988564-13006064 GCF_900700415.2 Clupea harengus
AACAGAGAGGTTCGCGTGCTGAAGTCACCGCAGACCTTAATCCCTGCTCTCCAGGACCATCATCATCAGTAATCTGTGGATACCACATTTATAAACCATCATCATCAGTAATCCGGGGTCTCCAGAGGTCTCCATCAGCTGTCTGCATGCCTTTTCCATAGGCTTTCCTGCTTCAGACTGGCCCTTCGGTAATGCACGGCCCCCACGGTCCCCGCGGTCCTCTCCGGACGTTGGTGCTGCCAAAGCGGAGCCCAACAGCCCCGGACAGAACCCTCTGGCCGTCTGTGGAGACCCTGGCACGGGTTGGGCAGTGAGTGTGTGTGTGTGTGTGTGTGTGTGTGTGTCTGTGTGTGTGTGTGTGTGTGTGTGTGTGTGTGTGTGTGTGTGTGTGTGTGTGTGTGTGTGTGTGTGTGGCCTGGCACAGGGCGGGCAGCCACCTGTGGAGGGTGGGAATCACCAGCCTAAGGCAAATCGCTCCATGGCCCAGGGCCTTATGGGAGTGTCCTGAAGGGGAGCCTCTGGGCTGATGGAGTTGTGGGGTTACAGCTTCCTCAACGCGTCTCTTATGATGTATGGGCCTCATCTCAGGGTTATTTTTGACCTATTTTACCCATTTTTTATATTCCTCTAACCAGTGATGTAGTTTATCTGTTTGTCTCTCTCTATCCCTCTGTCTCTCTCTCTCTTCCTTTCTCTCTCTTCTCTTTTTCTCTCTCTCTGTTATACTATGCTGTTTTATAAACTAATAACTGTAAATCTTTTATCGAAAGGTTTTAATGTTTCCTGAATTTATCATTCCAATAAAGGAAATCCCTCACACACACACGTGCTTCCGGAGCAGTCTTTGCCTCGTCAGGCTGCCGGGACCTACCGGCTGAGTCTTCGGGTTCCTCCATCAATCACCGTCTCCGCCGCCACACTGCAGGGGAGGAGAGGGGGAGAGGAAGAGGCGGAGAGGAGGGAGGAAGAGAACCGCAGAGCAGCGAGTGTAGAAGAGAGACTGATTAAGAACAAGAGAGTGAGAGAGAAGGAAACTGGGGTCCATTTCACATTCACACCCTCGTAAATCAGTGCAGAAGGTCTTAGCAAGGCGGTGTTATGAGAGGAAGGACTGAGTGTATGTGTGTGTGTGTGTGTGTGTGTGTGTGTGTGTGTTTGGGGTGGTAGCTATTGTGTGTGTGTGTGTGTGTGTGTGTGTGTTGTGTATGTCTCTCTGTGTGTGTGTGTGTGTGTTGTGTGTGTCTCACTGTGTGTGTGTATGTGTGTGTGTGTGTGTGTGTGTGTGTGTGTGTGTGTGTGTGTGTGTGTGTGTGTGTGTGTGTGTGTGTGTGTGTGTCTGTCTGTGTGTGTGTGTGTGTGTGTGTGTGTGTTGTGTGTGTCTCTGTGTGTGTGTGTGTGTCTGTGGGAGACCTTGACTGGCCTGCTGTCTCCCGCCTCCCCTGTTGGCCTTTAACGAGATGGACAGAGAGGAGAGGAGAGGAGAGGAAAGAGGAAAGAGGAAAGCATAGGAGAGGAGAGGAGAGGAGAGGCTCACTCAGACCCGGCTGTAACTCACCCTCTGTGGGCAAGAGGAAGAAGGAGACAGGGGGCGGCAGAGAGGGGCGTCGGGGGAGCCGTCCGATCTGACACACAGGCCAAATGGGACTCTGAGTCTGGGGGGGAGAGGGGAGAGGGGGGACAGGGCTCCATGGCTTACAGAGTGGAGTAAGGAAGAAACTTTGAATGGAGTTTTGAAGTTTAATTCACCAAATTAAATGTCAGAATTGGGTGATGTTTGGGAATGGGATGGGTTCAAGGACATTCCCAGATAACATAAGCACCGCGAGAAGATGAACAGCGTTGACTCGTCATCAATGAAAGTCTTAAGCAAACTTTAGCTTTCCTACGCATGGGACAGACTGACAGGGATATCTTTCAGATCTTAGAGTAGACGCACACGTACACAAACACACAAAAATAACACAAAGTTCACACAAGAACCATAGAAGAATCAAGAAGAGGTGGGAAGTATACATGTCCATTTCACCTTTTGGTTCATCGCACGAAGCTGGCAAAGGTATCACATGAAACAGTACCTCCATTAGAGGACTTCCTGCCTGGGGGCCCCTCTCTTCCTCCTCCGTCCCCCCCATCCCCTCCAGGTCCCTAGGGGGAGCTGTTGGTGCAGTGGGGCTGGCTGTGAGCGGCCCATAAGTCAGAGGAGGAAGCTGTCTGCCGGGGAGCAGCCTGCCGTATATCTCCCCCTGCGCCGAGGGACCTCACAGCCCCACCACCACCACCACCACCACAAGGCACCACCACCTGCAGCATCAGCCCCTAGATCAGCCTCACAGTGCTCTGTCTCAGGGATGATGTGATGGGAGCTGTGTGTGTGTGTGTGTGAGTGTGTTTGTGTGTGTGTGTGTGTGTGTGAGTGTGTGTGTGCGTATGGGTGTGTCTGTGTGTGTGTGTATGTGTGAGTGTGTGTGTGAGTGCAGGGGGTGGGGGTTGATGGATGGAGGAAGGATGCCCAAAGCCCATGGTGGGGATAAAGGACGGGTCGAGCGGGGTGGAAGATCGGTCAACGGGAGAAGACGGGGTGGAAGACCGGCCCCTGTTACGCCCCCCCCCCATATTATTTGGTAGGAGGTGGAGGGGTTAATATTTAAAGCCCCCCCCATTTGGTGATATGATTTCATCAGACTGAATGCACCATAAAAGCATAAAAGGGTCTAATATGAGGCACAACCTCCTCCGTCTTTGCCTGTGCAGTGAGTTGTCAAGTGCTGCCGGTGGCTAAAGGTGATGGCGGAGTCACTGTATATTTGGGCTGTTGGGCCGAGATGTTCACTTTGGGAGGGGAAAGCTGCAGGCACCTTTGGAAGTCATCCCCTGGGCCTCACATGTTTGATTTACTGGGGATGGAAGAATGTCTATATTGAATCAGGAGTGCACACACACACACTCTCTCTCACACACACACACACACACACACACACACACACACACACACACACACACACACACACACACACACACACACACACACACACACACACACACACTCTCTCTCTCACACACACACACACACACACATGCTACAGATGGTGCCTGTTATGCATGGGGTTCATTTCTCATTGTACTGTGGGGGAAAGGGTCCTTTGGGAATCAAGTGTTGCAGGAGAAAGGGGACCCTCAGTGCAAAGATCTGGAGGAGAAGCAACGGATCGCAGAAAGGGTGACGGAAAAAACAAATGCACAGAAAAATCAGGAACAGAAATAGAACCAGAAAAATCAAACGATGAAGTAATCAGTCAGAGTCATACTTTTTTATATCCATGGGACTATGTAATGGATCTTGACTTGGTGCTCCAATGTTTTTCGCCTCACTTCCCGTTTCTGATCGTTGGCCTTGGCGTATGGATCCTGACCCTTAATCAGCAACTCTGATGTTGGTCACCATTTAGTTTGTTTTTCGACTGATGCTAGGTCCAATGAAGAAGTCATGGTCATGTCACAGGTCACAGGTCACAGGTCATGTTTAACATGGCCTATGATGGTGATGTAAAAATGTATGGGCATCTTAAGCTATGTATGCCTTTGCATGTACTATGTTTACAAGGCATACTTTAGCACAGACTTTGGCACAGACTTTGGCTTCAATTCGAACCCTTGACTGCTCTCGTTGTGACGGATTTTGGCTTCATTTCACAGAAGGGCATGACGCCATGCTCTCTGTCCTTTTTTTCATTGTTTGGTATTCCAATTTTAGTCGCGCAGACTTCTTGGTAAAGTCTACTCTAATCCTTGGCCGGAGACACTCACAAATTCTCAAAACATCTGCAGTTGCAGGTCAGTCATAACTCACGGTGTATTTACGGTCCTGCCCAGCCCCCTTGTTCTCTCTCCGTTTATCGATGCCTGTGTGAGATTGCGCTCAGCGCTTACAGATTAGCACTGACCTCAGGCCTGTGTTTACTGGAGTCTGTCTGGAGCTTGTAAAGTCTCCTTGATCCCGGGTTTGTGTTTATAGAAGCGTCCTGCTTGTGATAGCCAAGAGATCACAGATTCACACCGATACCACTTCACTGTGTTTATAGATCCATCTGTGTGTGTTTGTCAAAGGCCTGCAGATTATCACTGACAGTAGGCCTATATTTGTTTGATGGAAGCCATCGTGACCCCCGCTTCCAACCCCCCTCCTCCACGCATGTCTGTTTGCTAACAACCAGTAGCCTTGAGCTGCTACCAGGGATTTTAGCTTCGGGGCATGCTAAAGATATTACATTAGTTAACGACTAACCAACGGGAGGCAGGGAGGAAGAGGAAGAGGGGAGGAAAGAGGGAGGAAAAGGAGAGAGCAAGAGGAAGATAAAGTAGACGGGTGGGGAGGAGCGGGTTGGTGGTGGGGAGTGGGTGGGAGCAGGCTGGTGTGTTTTTGGGAAACGGATGCACTACAGGGGGGAGTCATGTTTGGGTGATCAGAGGTGCTTAAGAGAAGTCTGGGTTTCCGATCCACCCCCCCTTCCCCCACCCCAAACTTTCTTCATCAGTATCCCCAAGGTGTCTGACTCGGTAGTCAGTTATAGGTTTTGGCAGCTACCATCCTTTAGAGCAGCGGGTCTCAGTCTGGCTCCGGGAGACCCCCATACTTCATATCTATCCCTGCCACAAGCACACCAGATTGTAGGCCGTGTATTCATCATGCAATTGTGATAAATCACCGTAATTGAAATGAATCGGCTGCAATTGATCAATACTGTAATTGAAACTGATCAATTGATTAGCTAAATCAGGTGTGTGCAGCTTATCAAGAGCGCTACTGGTGAGTTCAGTAAGAGATGCAAAACAAGGGTGGCGGGAGCAGGAGAAGGAGAGCTGGGAAAGGCTGCCATGGCAACTACTGTGACCAATAGCGCGATAATGATCTTAGCATTCTAGAATGTCTCATACCACAACAATCATAAGATCAAACCTCTAATTCCCACTCTGATTCGTGTTATATCCGTAGGCAACGTGCTAACCGAGTTAGCAGACCTCACGTATAAAAGGGTGTCCAGCCATCCTGCTTCGCGCCATGGAAACCCGCTACAGGCTTAAAAATTATGGAAAGGAGACAAGGAGAAGAGAGTGAGAGTAAAAAACGAGGAAGAGGTACCGATAGCAAATTTCCGTTTGATATAAAGCACACAGTGGTTTATGCAGTGCTGAGAGCTGGGCCGGGGAAAGTGGGTATACAGGCGTACGGTTTCAGCTCCATAAATCTGGCCTTGCCTGTGGAGAGGGATGAAGCTGCCTCCTATAGAGATGGTATGGACAGGCAGAGGGGGGCTCATATATCACATCAGCAGCAGACACTCAGTTAAGAGATATATCCTCTCAGCTCCACTACTCTCTCTCTCTCTCTCTCTCTCTCTCTCACTCTCTCGGGCTCTTCCTCTAACTCTCACTTTCCCCCGCGCTCTTGCCTTTTAGCGCTGACTGACTTCCTCTTTCCCCCTGTCTCCCTCTTCTTCTTCTTTAGCTGTTCTCCTTTTGTTTTATCAGTTTTACTTTTTTAGTCTCGTTGTCTTTGTCTCTACTTCTTCAGCAGCACCAACTCTCTCTCTCTCTCTCTGTGTGTGTGTGTGTTTGTATGTGTGTGTGTGTGTGTGTGTGTGTGTGTGAGAGAGAGAGAGTGAGAGAGAGAGAGAGAGAGAGAGAGAGAGAAAGAGAGAGACTGGCACAGCTCATGGTACCGGTTCAACATCTGACCTGTCCAGATGTAATGGGGAACCTTGACAAGGAAAGTCACGTCAGTCCATTTTATCGCCCGTGCAGGAGTGCTTACTGGACTCCTGCATTTGGATGTGACTCTCTATTGCTTTCACAGCCCATAGAAACCAGGGCCTCTGTTCACCACAATTGAACGCACCTCAGATCAGAACCGCATCAGAACCTCAGATCAGAACCTCAGATCAGAACCGCATCAGAACCTCAGATCAGAACCGCATCAGAACCTCAGATCAGAACCGCATCAGAACTTCAGATCAGAACCGCATCAGAACTTCAGATCAGAACCGCATCAGAACCTCAGATCAGAACCACATCTGAACCTCAGATCAGAACCGCATCAGAACTTCAGATCAGAACTGCATCAGAACCTCAGATCAGAACCGCATCAGAACCTCAGGCAGGTGGTGTCCAGTCATGTTGTCATGTAGGTTGGTTAGGTTGGTTTCATTCAAATTCAACCACAGTACGGTTAGAGTCTGAAAAGGCTAATGGGAATTTCTTGTTCGATTGCCTTCAGACATTTTCAGTCGCATTTTATTTCAGAGCCTTTCATACATTGTAACTAAACTATTAAGTACAGCATAACGATGATAACAGAAGTCTGCCTCTTCCCTTTTTTTTGGGGGGGGGGGGGGGGTAGAAGTGATGCCAGCCCTGTCCCGATGCAGGAGGTGTGAAGCAGGCTGAGAGTAACAGGAGCTGCCCGGCGTGGAGATGCTTCAGGCGGCCCGCAGTCTCATGAAAGGCCCCCGGGCTTCTGATAACAGAGCTCTATTAGCAGGGGCTGTAGACGGCTCGCCACGCACCCCAGGCAGCAGCAACCACCAGCTCGACAAACCCCTCACACTCACCAGACCCCTCACACTCAGCCTCACACTCACCAGACCCCTCACACTCAGCCTCACACTCAGACTCACACTCACCAGACCCCTCACACTCAGCCTCACACTCACCAGACCCCTCACACTGCCTCACACTCACCAGACCCCTCACACTGCCTCACACTCACCAGACCCCTCACACTCACCAGACCCCTCACACTCAGCCTCACACTCACCAGACCCCTCACACTCACCAGACCCCTCACACTCAGCCTCACACTCACCAGACCCCTCACACTGCCTCACACTCACCAGACCCCTCACACTCACCAGACCCCTCACACTCACCAGACCCAGCACCAGCACCTGGGAGGATAGGAGAGGGGGAAGAGAGAGAGAGAAGGACAGAGAGAGAGAGAGAGAGAGAAAGAGAGAGAGAAGGACAGAGGGAGAGAGAGAGAGAAAGAGAGAGAGAAGGACAGAGGTAGAGAGAAAGAGAGAGAGCGAGAAGGACAGAGGGAGAGAAAGAGAGAGAAGGACAGAGGGAGATAGAAAGGGAGAGGGAGAAAGAGAGAGAGAAAGGGAGAGAGAGAGAAACAGTTAGCCCTCAGCATGACAAAAACTTTTATACTCAGCCCCATGCTCACTCTATCCATCAACATCACCATCACCCATTTGGAGAACAGGAGAGAGAGAGAGAAAGAGAGAGAGAGAGTGAGAGACGCGGTCAGCCCTCAGTTCACCCCTGCTATGCAAACCCCAGGCAGTGAGATGGAGGAGGAGGAGGTGGTGGTGGTGGGAGAATATGTTGTCATTTCCTGCTGGGATTGTGGTGGGGTTGTGGGGTGGAGGGGTGGAGGGGGGTGTAGTTGTACTCCTCCTGTATGTTTTCCTTTCTCACCGTGAACAGGACGGGGGGGGGGGGCTGGGAGAGAGACGTTTGATGATAGATAGAGAGGGAGCGGGGAGAGAGAGAGAGAGAGAGAGAGAGAGGGGAGAGGAGAAGGTGTTGAAAAGAGCCATCTGGCCAGGGGCCCGCTCTATATCAGCAGATTAATCCCCTATCCCAAAGTGATGAGTTGGAGTGTGAAGAGAGAGTGAGAGAAAGAGAGAGAGCGAGAGAGAGAGAGAGAGAGATGGACAGAGAGATGAAATGTGTACCTCATCAGCAGGCCTGTCCGATCACCCAGAGAGGATCAATCACCTGTAAATGATCAGGACACACACATACATACACACGCACACACACATGCACACACACACACACACACACACTCACACAACACACAAACACACACGCACTCACACAAACGCCTCTCCTCTGCTGCTCCACTACATATGTTCAACACCAGATTCATTACAGCGATTATCATGACGGTGGTGAGAGAATGACCGATGCCGTCTGTCAAAACAGAGCCGGTGCCCTGAGCCAAAATGGAGAAGGCTGGTGAAGTCGGTGGGAAACACGATCAGCAATGCTGTGTTCTGTTAATTCAGAGTTTTTAGTGAACACATAAAGAAGGGGAAGATTTACTGGCATTTATTTGGCACTGCATAAGAATTTGAACTGCCATAAGAAGGGTGGCAGAAAAAAGGAATTAAATTATTAGACGGGCTTCAGTAACAGCAAATGGTTTTGGAAAAGTGTAGATTATGTACAAATATGTTGTATCGTTTTTCGTGATCACATACAATCATACTGTACTTCAAGTGTGTGTGTGCGTGTGTGCGTGTGTGCGTGTGTGCGTGCGTGTGTGTGTGTGTCTGTGTGTGTGTGTGTGTATATGTGTGTATTTGTGCTGTGCATCGCAAATGATGTATGATGTTTGTTAATCTAACATATTTGTTTTTGCCAGTCAGTTAAGAGCAATTTTACCTATTGTGGCTTTTAACTTTAATGGCGGCATCTAAAGAAGCTGCCGCTTGTAGCTTTATAGTAAGCCATGAGAGTGTGAAGCTCCAGAGTGCTGGGGTGAGTTGGGTGGTGTTGATGGGGTTGTTCTGGTCCAGAGTGTTGGGTGGTGTTGATGGGGTTGTTCTGGTCCAGAGTGTTGGGTGGTGTTGATGGGGTTGTTCTGGTCCAGAGTGCTGGGGTGGGTTGGGTGGTGTTGGGTTAGGGTTGATGGGGTTGTTCTGGTCAGAGTGTTGGGGTGGGTTGGGTGGTGTTGATGGGGTTGTTCTGGTCCAGAGTGTTGGGTGGTGTTGATGGGGTTGTTCTGGTCCAGAGTGTTGGGTGGTGTTGATGGGGTTGTTCTGGTCAGAGTGTTGGGTTAGGGTTGATGGGGTTGTTCTGGTCCAGAGTGTTGGGGTGGGTTGGGTGGTGTTGGGTTAGGGTTGTTCTGGTCCAGAGTGTTGGGTGGTGTTGGGTTAGGGTTGATGGGGTTGTTCTGGTCCAGAGTGTTGGGTGGTGTTGATGGGGTTGTTCTGGTCCAGAGTGCTGGGGTGGGTTGGGTGGTGTTGATGGGGTTGTTCTGGTCCAGAGTGTTGGGTGGTGTTGATGGGGTTGTTCTGGTCAGAGTGCTGGGGTGGGTTGGGTGGTGTTGGGTATGGTTGATGGGGTTGTTCTGCTGCGTTAGTGAGTAAGTGTCCGTCCTGACGCCTCCGTGGGGAGAGAGCTGTCGTTGCGGCATTCCTCAGGGTGAAAAACGACCTCCCCAAAGCACCCTCCACCTGCCCTCACACCCCCAATTTACCCCCCGCCCTCCCGCCCCTTGCCCCCTGTTCCATGTCAAGTTCAATTCTAAGAGGGTTTGAAGTGGGGGTTTTACCAGACTGAGGACCTCGCCACTAAAGTCATCCGAGGTGCATGGCAGAAAGCTCTAAAGGGGGTTTTGTGGTTGCGTTGACAGGGGGCTGTGTCAAAATAGCAAGCTGAGACACGCACCACAACATCTTTACAACGTCTTGAAATGTCACCGACCGGCCAATATCTTCCGGAGCTTTCTGAAGGGCCTTGAGTCAGGTGCTTCTGTTTGTGTGTGTGTGTGTGTGTGTGTGTGTGTGTGTGTGTGTGTGTGTTTGCTTTAGAGTGTATGCAACTGCTTGTGGAATGAGGAGCCCATGACCAGACAGGTGGAAACGGTAAAACTTGACCAATCAGATGAAATGGTTGATTTACTAGCCGGCGACAGCCAAGGTCGCCTGAAAGTCGTGCGGCCGACCTTTTTGAGGCCACAGGAAGCACCAGGCTGCCGCTGGGCCCCGGGTCAGAACAGCAGCACCCCTCACCCCACAACCCGGGAGGTCCATAGGAGGACTATTTCAGGATTATTGGGTTCACTGTGGGATTACGCAGGTGACGGGACCTGTCTCCACGAGCCATGCTTTGGTTGAAGAAGCAACATAAGAATATAAATCGAGCGCTAAGAGATTGATTCAGGCCATTTCCTCCATGTATCGTTCCAAAGCTTTTATTTTCCCCAACTGAAGCAGCATTGCAAGCTGCTGGAGCATTTTTTTTATCCCATGAGAAACTGAATGGTTCTGCTCATTGATCCGATTATTTGATTTAGATTCCTTTCAGATACTTTCAGTCGCATTTTATCTCATTTATTTCAGAGCCTTTGATACATTGTAACTACACTATTATAGTATAACACAGCACAACGATAATACACGTAATAGCACATGGTCATCAAATATAGCAGGTTTAGAGATAGACTACATATATAGTATACCAGTGCTCTTACACATTAATAATCACATAAAGCAGGTTTAGAGATAGACTGCATATATAGTATACCAGTGCTGTTACACATTAATAATCACATAAAGCAGGTTTAGGAATAGACTGCATATATAGTATACCAGTGCTCTTACACATTGATAATCACATAAAGCAGGTTTAGAGATAGACTGCATATATAGTATACCAGTGCTCTTACACATTAATAATCACATAAAGCAGGTTTAGGAATAGACTGCATATATAGTATACCAGTGCTCTTACACATTAATAATCACATAAAGCAGGTTTAGAGATAGACTACATATATAGTATACCAGTGCTCTTACACATTAATAATCACATAAAGCAGGTTTAGGAATAGACTGCATATATAGTATACCAGTGCTCTTACACATTAATAATCACATAAAGCAGGTTTAGAGATAGACTACATATATAGTATACCAGTGCTGTTACACATTGATTATCACATAAAGTAGGTTTAGAGATAGACTGCATATATAGTATCCCAGTGCTGTTACACATTGATAATCACATAAAGTAGGTTTAGAGATAGACTACATATATAGTATCCCAGTGCTGTTACACATTGATAATTAGGGCATTACTGTTTACTCTGTGGTATAGTTACATTGTAATAAGACTTTTTGTTTTCTGAAATCTTTGTCCCATTTTATTGAGGCTATGTGTCCTTTCCCAAAAGCCGACAGAGGGGAAACAGGGCTGTTTAAGTTGCTTTTTTATGCAAGTGTGAGGTGTAGAGTTGAAGAGATGTTTGGCTGAGCAGTACAGGCTGATGGGGGGGGGGGGGGGGGGGAGTGGGACCACTGTGTAGAGAACATCTCGTCTTTATGAAGACACAGGCTCCTGCTCTACGCCCAGGAGGGCCCTCGCTGCCCCTCTCTAAGTCTACTTCTCTCTCTCCCTGTCTCTCTTTCTCCCTCTCTCTCTCTCTTCCTTTCTCTCTCTCCCTCTCTTTCTCTCTCCCTCTCTTTATCCCTCCCTCTCTCTACCTCTCTATCTCTCCCTCTCTCTCTCTCCCACTCCCTCTCTCCCTCTCTCTCTCCCTCTCTCTCTCTCTCTCTCCATCCTGGGCCCACTGTCTGCCTCCGTCTCTTGCTGGTTTGAACTCTGCTCAGACCCTCACCTGCTGGGACTATGAAACCCAACCTGCTTATAAACTGAAAAAAGAGCAAAAAATCCATCCATTCAACTCAAGACCTATTACTGTGGCGTGATATATATACAGTATATATATAAATATATATGGAGTAAGCATTTGGCAAACACACCTGCTCTATAGAGAGACGTTTGGTTACACACCTTGTTACAAGGTCACAGATGCTTTCCCAGGGAGTCATGTGACCAGACATGGACGTGCTTCCTTCTTTTTTACAGGCCATATCTGTGGAAATCTATCTGTGTTGTTTTTCTTTTTTCGAAGGGGGTAGAGGTGGGAGGGTTGGTGGTCAGGGGTAGAATTTTATGAGGAGAGAGAAGGATAGAGCTGTAAGTTACTCTATAAAAGTTATTTTAAAAGCCCCCCCACACCCAGCTAGCCCACGACCCCCCCCACACCCGCCCCATCCCTATCCCCACCCTCAGTCCCTGGCACGTCGGGGGTGCAGTGGAGCGTGTAATCGTAACACCATGTCCGAGGGACGCAGAGAACTCACAGGCCAAATTGTCCGTGTCAGCACCCGTGTCTGGCCGTAAAATACTGAGGCTGACATCATAGCTCCTCGCCTATGGGGGGGGGGGGGGGGGGGGGCGGGTGAGTGTGTGGGGTGGGGGGGCGGGGAGTTAAGATGAGGAGGGATGGTGGGTAGGAGGAGAGATGGTGTATCTGAAGTGGGGGTGGGGGTGGGGGTGTGTGTAGGGGTTTAGGGGATGGGCGGCTGAAGGGAATGAGGGCTATCTGCTGAAATCGTTACGTGCTATTCCCATGGTGAGCATTTAAAATTATTACCTGGTTCCTTTTTTGTCTTTTAAATGTTGTTTCCGTTCACCCCCCCCCCCCCCCCCCCCCCCGCCCCCTACTCCTGCTTGCCTCCTTATCTTCCTTCTCTGTGGTCTAACCTTTCTCTATGCTACCTTTCATATCTCCCCTTCTTTTAACTCTCTTTCATACCTCCCCCTTTCTGACACACACACACATTGACACACACACACACCTGTTTTGTAGGTGTTGTCCATCAAGCTGTGCATCCTTTTATGAAACTCATTATGAACTCTCCCTGGTAGCATCAGCTGTGTAAAGGTCGGCAGCATATTCAACCCCATTGGAGTACACACATCGCTGTATAAGACTTCACAACTGCTGTAAAGTGAGTGATGAAGGTACCCATATAGGTTGTAGGTTGATCCTGCTTCTGACAGTCCTTACACACACATGTTGTTTTTCAGAGGGGCAGATGCTGGGACAGCCCTGTGACCCCTCGGAGTCCTCGTGATGATCGCCTCGTGTCGGATTTTTAAAGTGAGGGCCGGATGAAATACGACAGGGACGAGGCGAAGCCTGGCTCTCTGGGGAGACGGGCGGAGAGGGAGAGCCATTAACTCTGACCTTGGAGGCTGGATGCAGATATATTACAGGGGACAGTTCTTCCAAAACCTTTACTTTTACACACTCACACACACACACACACACACACACCTACACACACACACACACACACACACACTTGCACGCACACACACACACTCACAGACACACACGCATGCATGGACAGTGTTTTTACTTTGTTCTGTCTTTATCCCTGTTTGTATTATAATTCTCTCCATCCCATCTCATATGCATGGATCTGTCACACAAACACAAACAGAAACACACACACACACACACACACACACACACACAATCAGACACACAGAAACACACACACAGACACACACACACAGTAGAAATACACTGAGAAATACACACAGACCCTCTTACTCAGCCTGCTAGAGTAACACTTGCACATACACAAACACAAACACACACACGCACACGCACACGCACACGCACACACACACACACACAGAAACACACACACACACACACACACACACACACACTCACACACACATTTTCTCTTGCTCACTTTTTCCTCCTCCTGCCTCTGTGTCTCACAGACCCATTGAAGGAGACAGGCTATAGCTGCCCAGAATAGCTGCCCAGCAGAATCACCCACCCCAGAACTCTGGTGCAACGAGAGGGAGCGTATTAAGAAGCTAATAAATACTTGTGCGTTGTACACATCACCCTCATTAAGCGTAATTTATATATCTGGCCAGTGCCGCTGGAAGGATCACTCAGCAGCAAGGATCAGATGGCCTAGCACCGCGTGAGTGTGAGGATGACTAGTGTTACACGACCGTCCCACTCCGTCAGAGGTGCTGAGGGTCCCACAGAGAAAGCAGAAATTTTCTTTTTTACTTTCATATCTCGTCTTTTGAAAATCAAGCCTATCTGTCAGTGTCACCTATGCCCATCGTCAACATCTACAGCACCTTTTGTTGTGTGAATCAAGTCATAAAGATCATTATAGGATGTGTAGTTATAGCACATCGCTTTAATTTAAGGTGCATGCTGGGACTAAACCCAGTTTCTCCTTAACACTTAGATTCATATATGGAAACTCATCAATCCATCTTTATAATTCCACCGCGTCGTTTGTTAACTCGACCACTCTCACCCTTTCCTTTTAATGGATGTTTTCATAAATGAGATTAAAAGATCTCTAATATTTCGCCATGTGTGCACAAACCCCAGTCAAGTGAACATGAGCTTCGATTAATTAAAACGTCTCGTTTCTGCAAAGTGCACATGACGTCAGGCACTGGTAACAGACACTTGAGCACGCACATCCTTGTGGGGAAACTCAGCTCTGAAGGACCCTTGCACCTGCGGTTAGCACCTGCGCTAACTTTAACGGCCTGCTGTATGTAGCAACCGTGGCTCTGCCGACCAGTTTAGATACGTGGACTGACTGGCATCGTTTGCACGAGCTTGCATCAGACTAATATTGCCTTACTGCGCTGCATCATCATCATCAGTGTCACCTTGGAGATGTGGTTTCAGATGGCAGCAGTAGGAGCCAGCAGTGTAATCCATATGAAGATGAAGTTCGAAACCTTTCCATACCACACTAGCTTCGATTCACCATGTGTAAGACAAATAAAGTTGAAAGTTATAGTTGAAGTTACAGTCGCCAGCTGGGTGGAATGATAAGTGGTAACTAATACCATGGAAAGTGGGGTAATTATTGTGATGCTATAATGTCAAATTCTTGTTCAGAGGCATTATCCTATGTGTATTTCATTTCTGCCTTGGAATCAGCTTATTAATCATCTCAGAAGAGGACAAGGCCTACAAGATAATATCTGTAACCAACTTCAGAGCCTGAATGTCTTGGAGTTATGGAAGATGTTTTGAGTTTAACAGCCTCATGTGTGTGTGTGTGTGTGTGTGTGTGTGTTTGAGTGCGTAAGTATTTGTATGTATTTGTGTGTGTGTGTGTGTGTGTGTGAGAGTGTGAGAGAGAGAGAGAGAGAGAGAGAGAAGATTGTTGTGTGACCTTTATAGAGGGATGCTGGGGACCATTGTTTGTATCCCTCGTCTCCATGATGGATCCCAGATTGAAGAGCAGGATCAGGGGTTGAAAGAGCAGAGGCTTTGGCACTGGCAGTGCTGCTGCTGCTGGTGGTGGTGGTGGTGGCATCCACAGCAGTGCAGTCCTCTCTCAAAGGGATGGTTATCCAGTTTTATAGAGCCTCAGTCACTCTCTTCCCACTCAGTCCTCTGGCCCTGGGACATGTATCTCTGTGTCTGTGTGTGTGTGTGTGTGTGTGTGTGTGTGTGTGTGTGTGTGTCTGTGTGCGTGTGTGTGTGTGTGTGTGTGTGTGTGTGTGTGTCTGTGTGCGTGTGTGTGTGTGTGTGTGTGTGTGTGTCTGTGTGCGTGTGTGTGTGTGTGTGTGTCTGTGTGCGTGTGTGTGTGTGTGTGTGTGTGTGTGTGGACACATGGCCTGAGTTACCTCACTGCATTAGTGAAGACTCCCACGAGAGCTCAAGAAAGCAAGGCTTACATGCAGGCTCTGTGTGGTCCTGAGGTTTTTAAATAGATATTTTTGTCTCTTTTTTCTTCCCAAGGATAAAAAAGAGAGTTCTGAGATAGCCGGTATTTGTGTAAGCTATTTTAAGGTTTTTGCAGAGTAGTTTGTTGCGCGTTGATCCGGTCTACTGCGGCAGACCTGTGGCCGACTGTTAGATATGAGGAATGAGGTGAAAAAAATGATCAGACAGAGGGAAGAGGGGAACCGAGAGAAAAAAAGAGCGAAAAAGAACGACTGGAACAACACATGTTTTTACCGGAACAATCCATCTACCCTTCCACCCTCCACCTCATACTTCTCTCTCTCTCTCTCTCTCTCTCTCTCTCTTCCTCTGTCTCACTCAGTCCTGAGCTGCAGTCATTCGTAAACGTCGTCTGATGAAAGAGACGTCCTGCTCCACGTCCGTGTGAAAAATGAGAATGTTACCAGGGAGAGGGAGAGAGGGGGTCGGACGGACGCACGTGCGAACCACCTGTTCGCAGTCGTCGGCCCACCTGAAAACACAAGCCTGGCAACTGGCCCTCCAGTCCAGCAACACAAAAGACCTCTGTCCCACCGAGGTCTGGTTTGGGACACCTAAGCTGATGCTACTGCAATACTTCTAAACCACTATCCTATTGTACTAACCATCAGTAATCAATTAACATTTATACTTCTAAACCACTATCCTATTGTACTAACCAATCAATTAACATTTATACTTCTAAACCACTATCCTATTGTACTAACCATCAGTAATCAATTAACATTTATACTTCTAAACCACTATCCTATTGTACTAACCAATCAATTAACATTTATACTTCTAAACCACTATCCTATTGTACTAACCATCAGTAATCAATTAACATTTATATTTCTAAACCACTATCCTATTGTACTAACCAATCTATTAACATTTATACTTCTCATCCACTATCCCAGTGTACTAATCAATCAATTAACATTTATATTTCTCAACCACTATCATAGCGTTCTAACCAATCAATTGACATTTATATTTCTAAACCACTATCCCAGTGTACTAATCAATCTATTAACATGTATACTTCTCATCCACTATCCTAGTGTACTAACCAATCAATTAACATTTATATTTCTCAACCACTATCATAGCGTTCTAACCAATCAATTGACATTTATATTTCTAAACCACTATCCTAGTGTACTAATCAATCAATTAACATTTATACTTCTCATCCACTATCATAGTGTACTAACTAAGAGTAATCAGCTAATATTTATATTCTCTCACGTGTCTGAAGATGATGCTCTAACACGTTGGTGAATAAGGTGTCTCTCAGAGTCTTCATGGGAGGAGGTCTCCACACTATGGGGCAGATGCACTAACACGTTCATAACCGTTTTAGGAGTAATTTTGTCGCAATGTTCGCCCCAAAACATGGCATGGTATGCACATGGCTAAAACCTCATTCTGTCTGCTACAAGACCACAGAATGATAAGTTGCGCTTTCCTGACTTCTGCATATGCATTTGTGGGAGGGGTAAGACACAGCTTACGCTTTTTGCGGTCTAGCCAAATCACTGTTTGCACTGCGTTCTCTAACGTGCACACATCAGCTCCTATAGATACCACTGAAGTGCAGAATCACACGATGCTGTGTATCAAAAGCTGGCATGTTTTTCATGTAGATACTGATTCTTCAAGGATGGTACAGTATGTTGTTCTTTAAGAAGACAGTTAAAGTGAACTACTTGGGGTCAATGTGTGATATGGTGGTACAGAAACTGGTGGAAAAGAAACGCTTGGCCACATTCTCACGGCTCTAAAAGCCAAATAGCCACTCTGATGTGTCAGCCAGAGTATATCACCGCCGCTTCTGATCTCTCTGAGTGTTTTCTTCAACATGTGACGCTGGTGGTCAGCTATTTACCAATACAGCAGTGTCAGCAGGAAACTTACTCTGGTATAAAATGTCCATGGTAATAAGTTTGTTTTCAGTGATCCGATTCCTGTCAGATCAGCCAAAAAGTATAAACGTTCACCGGCTGTATTATGAAAAGATTTCAGTAAGACCGTTTATATCACATTCTGACGTGGCCAGGGCCAGAAACCAAGCTCATTCAAGGGCTGAAACTAAAAACACAAACGTGTTTTCCTTATCCACATACGGCCACA
>NC_045153.1:13016064-13018564 GCF_900700415.2 Clupea harengus
AGGGACCAGATCAGAAGGGAGCTCATCCTCATAAACACACAGACAGTGCGTGTGGGCCAAGCACGACATCATCCACCTGTCCCACTGGAGGTAAACGCCGTCCCAGAAAAGACTCTGTCCACCTCACCAATTAGCATTGCTGACCCAAAGAAACCTCTCTGCTGTAGGCCGCTAACCTCCACCTGCTGCAGGTCAGCCGCGATGCGCTAACGTTAGCATACCGCGGCGCAGTAAAAGTGAGTGACAGGGGCGGGGCAGGATGCTAAGTGAAGCCGTAAAAGCAAACATGTAGCTATGCAGAGAGAGGGGAAGAAAGGTGGTCTCACTATGGTCCAGTGATGACACCTGTTTCGACCATGTGGTCTGTGTGAGAGAGGGGGAGGACGAAGGAGATGCTGTGTGTGTGTGTGTGTGTGTGTGTGTGAGTGTGTGTGTGTGTGTGTTTGTATGTGGTTGTGTCTATGTATGTATGTATGTATGTGTGTGTGTGTGTGTGTGTGTGTGTGTGTGTGTGTGTGTGTGTGAGAGAGAGAGAGAGTGAAAGAGAGAGAGAGAGAAAGGGTTGAGATAAACATGGAAATGAAAGACATCAAAGAACACCATACCCTTTTATTAAATCTCACCATCACGTCAGAAGTTTTTGTTATTATTCAAGGTTTTTTTTCTTCCGCTCGAAAACGATCATTTGTTTCACAGATGGCCTTGCATTTGTGCCTGAGTGTATATGCGCGCACCATGACTGTGTGTGGGTCTATATTGTGTCGGAGCCAGAGAGAGAAAATTAATTTCCTCTGCAAAAATGAGAAAAGCAGAAAAGGCGGATTTTGAAAGGCAGAGCGAGAAAGACAGAGCGAGAAAGAGAGAGCAGAGATTTGAGAGTGCGAGGCTGAATATGGAGCCAACCTCTCTCGTCTCTCTCCACAAAAACGAGCGCGAAGACCAGACAGAGCAGAGGGCCGACAAAGACCCAGTAAAACACTGAATTAGCCATTAGCCACACTGCATGTCTTTTAAACCAGACTAATGGCACTTTGAACGCTGTAACAGACAGCACCTTCATGTCCATATGAAGGCTGTAATATATCACATTTTTAATGAATACTATTTCAACACACAGGGCCTGTGAAGTTTTTCGCCTGTTTTTCTGGTCTTCTCCTGAAACTTAAACTGAAAAGGAATCGCACGTGAATAAATACTCATTCATTAAAACCTCAAACATTATCACTGGCAATGAGACGAAAACGGACCGTGAGATGTGTCTGCACACATTAAGGCTCCAGCTTTGAGGGGGTTGCTCAGCCTTGGCTTTGGCAGAGCTGAGAGACCTCTTACAAACTGAGCACTCAGGAGTCTCTGTCAGGCGTGGTTACACCGGGGACCACTAGGGGGTAGTTTCGAGTCTCGATCGTTTTCTGTGTCGGCCGTGGCAGGCGGCGACTGAATCCGAGCGACCGAGTCGAAACTCTGCCACTTGTACTTGGTGTGGCCTTTGAGGAAAGCATGTAAGGGCCATTTAAACACACACTGAGAGAGAGGGATGAGAGAGAGAGAGAGAAACAGAGAGAGAGAGAGAGAAACAGAGAGAGAGACAGAGAGAGAGAGAGAGAGAGAGGTGGCCTTTGAGGTGCGCTCACATGTAAGAGCCATTTAAACACACACTGAGAGAGAGGGATGAGAGAGAGAGAGAGAGAGAGAGAGAGAGAAACAGAGAGACAGAAAGAGAGAGAGAGAGAGAGAGAGGTGTGGCCTTTGAGGAGCGCCCACATGTAAGAGCCATTTAAACACACACTGAGAGAGAGGGATGAGAGAGAGAGAGAGAGAGAGAGAGAAACAGAGAGACAGAAAGAGAGAGAGAGAGAGAGAGAGAGAGGTGTGGCCTTTGAGGAGCGCCCACATGTAAGAGCCATTTAAACACACACTGAGAGAGAGGGATGAGAGAGAGAGAGAGAGAGAGAGAAACAGAGAGAGACAGAAAGAGAGAGAGAGAGAGAGAGAGGTGTGGCCTTTGAGGAGCGCCCACATGTAAGGGCCATTTAAACACACACTGAGAGAGAGGGATGAGAGAGAGAGAGAGAGAAACAGAGAGACAGAAAGAGAGAGAGAGAGAGAGAGAGAGAGGTGTGGCCTTTGAGGAGCGCTCACATGTAAGGGCCATGGCCATGTAGAGGCACACGCACGTTTACAAGCATGCCTTGAGAGGCGCAGGGCATTGTGGGTCAAAAGGAGCAGGACGCCAGCTGGTCAGCGTACTACTGTTGAGGGACCAGTGGCAGGACACCAGCTGGTCAGCGCACTGCTATTGAGGGACCAGTGGCAGGCCGGGGGAAGAGGTCAGCGCTTCCACACTTTCATATAGTTCACATAGGGGTGTTGGGGTGATTCATTTGGGTAGGATGGCACCTCTTTCTTTCTCACTCTCTCAACCTCTCTGTGGATTCTGAGGGTTTGAATGGAATGCAAAGGCCCACACTTCTGTAAAATACTTAATCTGTCTCTTTCT
>NC_045153.1:13023564-13026064 GCF_900700415.2 Clupea harengus
TTAGTGTGCTTGTTTTCAGCTGAGTGTGGATCTGCTGTGCACTCCTTGCCTTCTGCCATCTCAGCATGTGTGTGTGTGTGTGTGTGTGTGTTTGGGGGGAAGGGGGGGTTATCGGAGTCCTGCATAACTGTGGTGTTTTGTGGGGGTGATATGGCATGTGTTTTAATTCATCCTGCTATATTTAGAGGGGAACGGTTGTAAACAGATAAAGACCGCTCACTTTTCACAGCGGCAATATCACACCACTGATAGAAAAGAAATAAACGAAGAGAGTGGTAGAGGAGAGAGAGAGAGAGAGAGAGAGAGAGGGAGAGAGAGAAAGAGAAGGAGGGAGAGAGAGAGAGAGAAGCTTAAGCCGGCCACACTTTGACTGACAAGTTCATATGGGGAGACCTTTACCTTAGCAACATAACTTTGGTTGCTAGGATAACAGGCGCAGATGGATGGGGTGGCTGATTTTCCGCGGTGCCCGCCCGCTTCTATGGGGGTGGGGGGGGGGGGGGGGGTATGGGTGGGGCTATGGGGATGGGAGGGGGGGGGTCTGGGGTCACGAGGGGTGGAGGACGAGCTCGCCTCTCCCCCTGCTTCGTTGTGAGCCCAGCGAAATGACTTGGCACAGGGAAAATGTATTAGATTCGGGGGACAAATAATTAACTGACGTCAGCTGGCGGGGAAGAGGAAAGGTTGCGCTACAAATATAGCCCCCGAGGTGTTTTTTTTTTCTCCCCCTGCCCAGTAAATCGTGTGGGCGGCACAGGCCAGCGGTGTTGGGATTGACAGAATACGCTGGGGCGCAACGCTTCACAGCACCGGGCTGATTAATGTGAGCAGAGGGGTCTTTCGAGTCGACTCCGAAATAGAACATCAAGCAGATGGCCTTGGAAAACTGCAAATCATCCCTCTGTTCGGTGTGACTTCTGTGTGACATTAAAATGCGTGTTTTTTTTGTGTGTGTGTGAATATGTGTGTGCGCGAATGTATATGACATATACTTCATTCGACGTACAAAAAGGGGCACACTAATATGCTTTGCCCCAATTGTGAAATTAAACATGTAAGAGTTTTAAATTTAAAATAGTGTCGCTCTCATATTTAGGCGTCCTTTTATCGCACTTTTGAAGTGGACACCTGTTGCCGTGTCAGAGGCCACCATGTTCCTGCTATGCGAGCTTATGTGACCATCAGTCAGAAAATGACAACATGTCCTCTCTAGTTAAGGAATGATATAACGCACATGCATGCCTGACACACAGTCGACAGAAAAAACTAAAATCGCTTAACATCAGCAACAAACATGTGTGAAAAGTATAAAGTGTGTGTTCATGTTGATATCAGTTGTATTACGAGAGCACCAAGATGGATGGAGTTGCGGCTAATATGGCTGACCGAACCCTCTGTATGAGCACAGTAAGTCTATGATTTGGTGGTCAGGTGTACAGGAGGGGATCCTGGCCCGCCGGCTTTATACCGTGTAGAGTTACATGACCAAGCCAGCCGTGACTGAGGCCTGAACTTGTCTGGAAGAGTGTCGCGCCGGGCAAAAAAAAAAACCGAATAGGGATCGGCCCTGTGACACCACTTGTGGGGAAGAATTGGCGCCGAAAAAAGCGTTTAACAGATCGGCAGGTCTAAGTCCTTCCAATGCCATAAAATTAACACCTTTCCGGAAAGACAGCAGTGCGGCTGGACAGGGACCAATCGGCTCGGCCCGTGAGCGACCGGAGGGGGGATGTTTTGGCAGCTGCTGAAGGCGATGGTCAGCAACAGAGCCGATAATATTTCTGTTTTTTATTGACCTGTCAGTCCTTATCAGAGACTTTCTCTAAAAACAGCCATCGCCTTTCAGCACCACCAGCGCTACTACCACCACCACCATCCCAGCGAGGGCAGCCCCGCCACCCACCCATGCCAGCCCTAAACGCCAGCCCTGGGGGGGGCAAGGCTGAGGGGTCAGTGGGGCATCAGGTCTGGGTTTGGAGCTTAGGGACCCCCAGGGGGAGGAGGGTGTATGTTTACATAAGTGCATTGTGGTTACGTGACACATGCCTGCTTGTTTATGCCTGACCTCAGCACATCAGGCAGGCTCTGAGGCCTACTCATATCAGTGGACATGCAGCAGTAATTGAACAGATTTCATTCAAGGTTTCATCATGCGTTGTTAAGAGTTGTGCTATATATCTACGCTAAGTATATACTGTATGTGCTATATGTGTATGTATGCTATGTGCTAAGTATACATGTATATATGTGTGTTTGAATGCACAATAGTAAAGAAGTACATTTAAATGCTGTGCACACACACACACACACACAGCCATAGACAGACACACAGTTTCTAAAAGCCTGCACACCCACACACACACTCATACCCACACAAACTCCCTCTCACACACACACACATATACACACACACACACCAAGTCGTACCACAGGCATACAAAAAGGGGTTATGCTCCGTAAACAAGTTACAAATCCTGACAACTTTGCACACAAAGTCGCG
>NC_045153.1:13031064-13041064 GCF_900700415.2 Clupea harengus
CTTTTGACAGCCAGCCCAGGTGGCCAAATCTATCAAACACCTCACACACACACACACACACACACACACACACACACACACACACACACACACACACACACACACGCATGACCAGGGCCAGGCAACACACAAAAAAAGCCCCTCCAAAATGTACGTCACAGAAACCAAACCTAGGACGATCACAAACAGAATGTGAGTACATGCGTTTATACGTATCATCACCCCCTGAGAAAACATCGACACGATGACCCTCAACGCTCTGCGGAGACACGCAACCACTGAATCTATCACCATGGAATTTTATACGCTAAACGGTTTCCCTGTACCGCCCTAGAACATTTTCACACAGGCACTCAGAGGGCCACCTTGAAATATACTGAGATAGGTGGACAATACATACACCGATGGCAGAGGCTACTATCTAACAGCCAGCATACACATGGAGTTTACATCATGGTGACACATTTAAGCGAGGGAAGATACTGAGGATGTGACTGTGTGTGAGTGGGTTATTGAGGGTATTATCCTACTTGTGTTGGATTGCTGTAGTAACAGAACTTTGTGAATATTCATTTTGCGCATTCTCTCCAGGCCAGCCAAGTTGTATAAAGTGGCAAAAAAAGTTTAAATTTAGAAACTGCTCACAAACACACACACACACAAACACACCCACACACACATATACAGAGACACACACACAGACACACAAACACACACACACACACACATGCTAAAAGAGGGTGCAGTAAAACAACTGTCATCAGGGCCCATGATTTCTGCCGGCCAGCCCGCTGTGCTGCATTGTTGCGTTAATTAACACGAAAGCTCGTCTCTGTAAGACGTCGATCCGCCGCTCTGAAAGCCCCCTGCCGAGGGGACGAGAGGACGGTGCAGGGGTGTGAAAACGAGGGCCTGATTTATTAACTACTAATTGTTGGTGTGGATATCTCTGTGCCCAGCTTCCTGCCTCGGCTCTGGGCAGGCAGACAGAGGACATGGGCAGCAGCGGGTGGTTGGTTGGTTGGTTGGTTGGTTGGTCTGGTCTGGGGTGGGGTGGGAGGGCTTGCGGACCGGGTTACCCGACGGAGCCCCGCTGAGTGCAAATGTTTATCGGCTGGCTGATTCATTGGGCGCCCCGGTGGTAAAGCCCCCTGCCGCGGGCGGAATCATTTTGAAAAGTTGCAAAGTTGTTGCCACCACTCGAAAAGCGCCCCCCGCGTATTGTTTGTTTTTTTCACCTCCAACAGGCAGGTGATTAATGAGCTTGCTGGCAGGGTGGGGGGGGGGGGGGCGGGGGGTAATGGAAGGGTGAGGAGATTGTGGTGGAAAGAGAGAGAGAGGGAGAGAGAGAGAGAGAGGATGAAAGAGAAAGATGAGCAGTGAGGTTGAAGTGTGGAAAAATAGTGTGTGTGGAAGAGGGAGGGGGGTGTAAGAGGGGGGGGGTGATAGAGAGCCAGAGAGAAAGATGAGTGGAGAGAGTGATGGATGGAGAGATACTAAAAGAGTGAGAGATAGAGATGGGATTGAGGTGGAAGGAGAGAGAGGGCCTAAAATAAGCCTGGCACAGGCTTGGAGAGGGCTGCTCTCCAGTCTCAGAGAAAGAGCGTGTGTGTGTGTGTGTGTGTGTGTGTGTGTGTGTGTGTGAGTGTGTGTGTGTGAGCCAGAGAGTGTGACACAATGACACAGAGAAAGACAGAGAATTATAAAAGACATTTAGACAGTCAAAGACATTATGTATACATATATATATATGTGTGTTTATTCATATATTGTTTGTTTGTATATTTGTGTATTTGTACATTTCTGTAGGTCCCTGCGTGTGTGTGTGTGTGTGTGTGTGTGTGTGTGTGTGTGGTGTGTGTGTGTGTGTGTGTTTGTGTGTGTGTGTGTCTCATAGCGGTGCTGTCCTGCTCCCTGCGTGTCAGGGATAGCAGGGTAGCATGGGGGGCCAAAAAAAGAGTGGCTTGCACAGCTATTTCCAGCGCAGAAATTCAGCCACGGACACACACACTGTCAGCCCATGATGGATCAGAGAAGCAGGGGTCCATGGCATGTGTGTGTGTGTATGTGTGTGTGTGTGTGTGTGTGTGTGTGTGTGTGTGTGTGTGTGTTGGGGGGGGGTTGTTCGGCCCAGAGGCAGGGGGTGTAGGGTGGTGGGCTTGACTGTTGGGTGGAAGTTTGACTTGTTGTCTTGTTGCAGGTCTGAACTTTTGGGGGACAACATTTCGACATCCCTCCTAGCACCTGGTTCACTCAACTAACTCCGGGACGGGGTGGGGGGTCGGGGGCAGAACAGTGGCAGAACAAATCTCTTACAGTTAGTTAGCAGGACTTTGTTTGTGTGTATGTGTGTGTTTGTTTGTTTTGTGTGTGTGTGGGTGTATGTGTTTTGACTTTGTATGTCATTACACTATTATTACACAAAAAATGATTGGTTCACAGAACCGGTGCCAGAACAGAGTGCCTGGCCTCTTAGTCATGGAGGCCAATCTATTAAACCATAGGAGAATATTATGCTTTCTGATTATTTTAATTTATCAAAGCTTTTATCAAAGCTTTGCTCATTACAATAAAAAAAATATATTATTTCAGCAGAGATATATTGAGAATACATGAACAATTATTAAAAGTATTAGAATAAGAACTACAATAGGAATACTGCAACATTGCCATTACTTTGTTGTTGTATTGCAATTTTGTAAGGCAAAATTGTTGTGGCATTGTTGAGCATACAGATATATTATATATACATAATTTGTGCAGACATATATACTAATCATTTGTAAATATATGAAGTCTATGGGGAAACAAGCATCCGTAAACAAGGGGAGCGTGTGAATAATGATTGATTTGATTTGTGGAGCTGAAGAAATCTGTGGTTTGTGTGAAAAACACAGGCCACAGCTGTGAAAACATGCCAGTGAGAGATCGGATTCTCCCTGATAAGTGACGACGTGTGTTCATCATCGCGACAACAAGGACCATTCCCACCCGCCACCCCACCCCACCCCCATCTACCACAGCTTCCTCTCACTCAAGACCCACTTCAAGCAGCCATCAGGTTGGACAGACAGAACCAGTCCAGGACAGTGACTCCAAATAGGAGATGACTCGTAGGAACCGGATCCGGATCCGGATCAGTACCGATCCCACACAGATCCACCAGTTTCGGCACCGGTCCCAGAGTCACATTTACTGCCTGGGCTGGGCTGGGCTGGGCTGGGTCTAATGGGTACACCCTCTTTCTAAACGGAACCAGCTATCTCGACTGATGGGAGTCCCACTTTTTCTATCACTCCCCCCCCCCCCGCGCATCTGAGGTAGTAAGAGTGTGAGGGTGCTGGGTGGACGGGAGTGGGGTTGGGATGGTCATGTACCCCTTCTCCAGCCAAACTCAAACCCTGATCTGGGACAGGGGTGGTGGTGGCCCCCTGAGGGGCAGGGAGGTTCAGTGGAGGGCAGGGGGGGGCAGGGGGGTGACCCTCCACAGATCCACTTACCCCACCCCCCCATCTGTAGGACCCGAGGATGGCCGCACTCTCCCTGTGTGATTTATATATCTGCTCTGAATTTACGGCTTGTGAAATACTCTCGGTTAACGACACTGCGGAGGCGCCCAGCGCCTGAGAGGGCCGCGGGTGTCAGGTGTATTATTGTCAAGGGTGGGGGGGCAGGAGTGCCACAATGCATGCAGGCCAGCCATGCCAGCTAGGGATGGGCCGCTGGATTTGGTGTCTCTGAGAGTGTGTGTGTGTGTGTGTAAGACTGTAGGCGTCTGCATGTGCAGCATGTGACTTCTACATATATGTGTGTGTGTCTGTGTCCTTGTGGGTAACAATTTTAAAATATTTGCTTTGAGTATTTGTGCAGGTGGCATTGTGTGCGTGAGTGTGTGTGTGTGTGTGTGAGTGCGTGTGTGTGTGTGTGTGTGTGTGTGTATGCACACAGGTGGTTGTGGGCCCAAGTGAGTGGAGGCATGCGTGGGTTTCTCCCCAACACACCTGACCAAGGCTGGGAGTATAAATCCATAGGCTAAGGAGGGGGGGACATGTCACTTAACTGGGTGTCATTCTTTTAGGATGTGAGGAAATGTTGTGCGGCTTGATTTCGGTTTTTGAAATACAGCGAGGAGAGGTGAGGCAAGGCGAGGCAGCGAGCGAGCGCCATAAAGCCCGGCTGCTCAGCAGCGTAAGTTTTACGGCCGGAGGCCGCCTCGGTCCTCCACTGCATCCAACTCTGACACACCTATGACACAGAACCCCCGCGGGCTCCTCTCAAAAATGTTCAGAGAAAACACACATCACAGGGAGAGGAGTGGGAGGACGAGAGAGAGAGAGCCGTAAACAAAAGCACAGAGGACAGACAGACAGACATTGCGGTGCTGAAACGGAGGTATCTGGGTGAGAGCAGGTATCCCAGGCTCCTAAATCTTCTCTCCTCACGCTGGGTTACGGCGCACGATGTAACCTGCTTCTTTTTCACCGAGCAGGTGCGCGGTGCTGCTTCGAGCGCCAGAGTTCCCAAAAAATGAACACATTTGTCATTCTGTCACCTTGTCATATCACATCCTATCCAATCACATAGGACAATTCAAAACAATTATTATTATTATTATTATTATTATTATTACTGTTGTTGTTACAATGATCATAATTATTAGAATTACCTTAACTTTTTGTTGTTGTTGTTCTTGTTGTTATTTTAATCACCTAAGCATCATCATAACCATAATCGTTACTGTAATTGCTATTTTGGCTCCACATGTCATATTTTCACTTGGCTCCCGTCCGCTGGGCTGTGGGCCATGAGCCTTGTGGAGGTCTGTTTGTAAGACTGGATCTCTTGTAAAAGAGCCTCCGTGCATAGCTCTCCTCCACTGGCCCCATTGGCACGGCAACCACGTCCCCGTTAAAGCCACACTTAGCATTAATTGTCAGCCGTGCGTCGTTTGGCCGGGTAATCGCTTCATCAGATGCACGTCAGGTGTCACCCCGGACGAGATGATATTAATTTGCCACGCTATCTGTTTCCGTGGCCCCTTGACATTAAGGACAAGTGAAAGTGCTGGCCCACTTGGATGAGGGATCCTCAGGTGGGGAATAGGATCAGTCGAGGACTCATTTCTGATATAAAAAACTCATGCCATTATCATTTTAACATTATGAACGTTGTCTCAGGGTATTTGAAACGGAACACAAGGTGTAACCCCCCCCCCCCCCCCCCCCCCTGGGGCAAAGACAGAGGCAATAGAACCAAGGCAAACCTTCCAGTGATTAGTGAGCAAAATTACCCAATAGACTTATCAGCGAAGGGGATAATGTTTTGAAAGTTCCCCATTAGAGTAACATATAAGAATATCATCCCGAACCAAATCAGGTTGTCTTTCCCAATCATGCTCTGTTCATCTGTGTCTCTGTTGGCGTGTGGTCAGCATGTACTGTGGTTTTTTCTTGGGGGGGGGGTCGGGGGGTCTTGAAACCTCTCTGCCTTGTAAACGTCGGCCTCGGGCCCCTCCAGGTCTCCTTAGGTCACTGGCTCCCTCCTGAAGGCGAGCAACATGGGGAAACTCTGACAGGACACATAAATTACCCTCCAGCACCACTGCGCTGACAAATATTTATCTTTCGACATAGCGGAGCGGACCGGAGCAGCCAGGTGTCGAACGGCTCTGCCCCTGCCAGTCTCACCTGGAAGCAGCGGGCATCAGGGGACTAGGGTTCAGGCGTGGCCACACATTAGCTGAGCTGGCACACACACACACGAGTGGTAGAGTGGCAGCAGGTTAGAATACACACTGTATGGCTGTAACTTGGAATTCTTTGTCAAAATGAATACGGCGAAAAAAAATATACTATAAACTTAGAACAGTCTACTGTTCCGAGACATATGGGTTTTAGGAAATCTTTGGATGTTTTTATATGTGAAAATAATTTGTATCTGTTTCTTTAAAGCACAACTTATCCTTGGCTGGGTTTCCCAAACGCATCGTAAGCCTAAACAAGTCGTAGAATCTTACAATTTCGGAGCGTTTCCCAAAACAGCGCACCTTAAGTAGGACTTGAAAACGCTTGTAGATTTACGTGTGCTCCAAAATAGCCGTGGACAGCTAAATGTTTCTTCATAGGGACTTCTCACCGGGGTCACTAGCAGGACGTACAGGGAAATACAACTATCAATACATTTATCAATGTCATTGCAATGGTACGTTCTTGTCATTATATTTTCATTATATTTCATTGAAGTCAATCCCCTTTTAGCTTTTTTCCAATTAAGCTATTTGAACTCCACAGTAATGTGGTTAAACCATGGAGACGTAATTAAAAAAATGTATGAATTATTGGCAGAGACGTTGCGGACTCCATTTGCCTAAGCCTATTTTCATCTTACCCAGTTAGCAATGGTGTGCAGCACTCACTGCAGAGCCTCTGGTGGAAAGGGCTGCCTGCTGTAGCTTCTCTGTGTCTGGCCTGCCAGTCATAGCTGGTGTGGTCAGCTCCAGAACATCCTTGTGGTGGTGTTGGACCAGTGTGCACTGTCCCTTAGTTATGCTGCCATAGGCCTCGGCTGCCAAGGACCTCTCTCATGTGTGCTGCAGTACAACTTCTCCTTCCTCCTTTCTCTGGCATCTGTCTAATGTCTGGCTACTGGATCACTTAGTTTTAAAATTGAGTAGTAACTTGTCTCTCTTCTCTCTTCCTGTAGTAGGATTTTTGCCTCCAAAGCTGACGGCCGTGACCAGTGTTCTCCTCCATTATAACTACATTTACATATACGTATAACAGACATCTATTAGAATACCTAATTCCCTTCTCTCATTGTGTCTTCTCTCTCTCCTTCTCTCACGTTTAGACTCTCCACTGTAAGGTGTTGCGGTCTCTCTCTCCCCTCTCTCACTGCAAGGTGTTGCTGGTCTCTCTCTCCCCTCTCTCCACTGTAAGGTGTTGCGGTCTCTCTCTCCCCTCTCTCCACTGTAAGGTGTTGCTGTCTCTCTCTCCCCTCTCTCCACTGTAAGGTGTTGCGGTCTCTCTCTCCCCTCTCTCACTGTAAGGTGTTGCTGTCTCTCTCTCCCCTCTCTCACTGTAAGGTGTTGCTGTCTCTCTCTCCCCTCTCTCACTGCAAGGTGTTGCTGGTCTCTCTCTCCCCTCTCTCACTGTAAGGTGTTTGCTGTCTCTCTCTCCCCTCTCTCACTGCATAGGTGTTGCGGTCTCTCTCTCCCTCTCTCACTGTAAGGTGTTTGCGGTCCTCTCTCTCCCCTCTCTCACTGTAAGGTGTTGCTGTCTCTCTCTCCCCTCTCCACTGTAAGGTGTTGCGGTCTCTCTCTCCCCTCTCTCACTGTTAAGGTGTTGCGGTCTCTCCTCTCCCCTCTCTCACCATGGGCAAGGTGTTGCGGGTCTCTCTCTCCCCTCTCACTGCAAGGTGTTGCTGTCTCTCTCTCCCCTCTCTCCACTGTAAGGTGTTGCGGTCTCTCTCTCCCCTCTCTCACTGTAAGGTGTTGCTGTCTCTCTCTCCCCTCTCTCACTGCAAGGTGTTGCTGTCCTCTCTCCCCCTCTCTCACTGCAAGGTGTGTGCGGGTTCTCTCTCCCCCTCTCTCACTGCAAGGTGTTGCTGTCTCTCTCTCCCCTCTCTCACTGCAAGGTGTTGCTGTCTCTCTCTCCCCTCTCTCACTGCAAGGTGTTGCTGTCTCTCTCTCCCCTCTCTCACTGCAAGGTGTTGCGGTCTCTCTCTCCCCTCTCTCACTGTAAGGTGTTGCGGTCTCTCTCTCCCCTCTCCACTGTAAGGTGTTGCGGTCTCTCTCTCCCTCTCCACTGCTAAGGTGTTGCGGTCTCTCTCCCCCTCTCTCCACTGTAAGGTTGTGCTGTCTCTCTCTCCCCTCTCTCCACTGTAAGGTGTTGCGGTCTCTCTCTCCCCTCTCCACTGTAAGGTGTTGCGTGTCTCTCTCTCCCCTCTCCACTGTAAGTGTTGCTGTCTTCTCCTCCCCTCTCTCACTGTAAGGTTGTTGCGTCCTCTCTCCTCCCCTCCTCTCACTGTAAGGTGTTGCTGTCTCTCTCTCCCTCTCTCACTGTAAGGTGTTTGCTGTCTCTCTCTCTCCCCTCTCTCACTGTAAGGTGTTGCTGTCTCTCTCTCTCCCCTCTCTCACTGTAAGGTGTTGCTGTCTCTCTCTCTCCCCTCTCTCACTGCAAGGTGTTGCTGTCTCTCTCTCTCCCCTCTCTCACTGCAAGGTGTTGCTGTCTCTCTCTCTCCCCTCTCTCACTGTAAGTTGTTGCTGTCTCTCTCTCCCCTCTCTCCACTGTAAGGTGTTGCTGTCTCTCTCTCCCCTCTCTCACTGCAAGGTGTTGCTGTCTCTCTCTCCCCTCTCTCACTGCAAGGTGTTGCTGTCTCTCTCTCCCCTCTCCACTGTAAGGTGTTGCTGTCTCTCTCTCCCCTCTCCACTGTAAGGTGTTGCGGTCTCTCTCTCCCCTCTCTCACTGTAAGGTGTTGCGGTCTCTCTCTCCCCTCTCTCACTGCAAGGTGTTGCTGTCTCTCTCTCCCCTCTCCACTGTAAGGTGTTGCGGTCTCTCTCTCCCCTCTCTCACTGTAAGGTGTTGCGGTCTCTCTCTCCCCTCTCTCACTGTAAGGTGTTGCGGTCTCTCTCTCCCCTCTCTCCACTGTAAGGTGTTGCTGTCTCTCTCTCCCCTCTCTCACTGCAAGGTGTTGCTGTCTCTCTCTCCCCTCTCTCACTGCAAGGTGTTGCTGTCTCTCTCTCCCCTCTCTCCACTGTAAGGTGTTGCTGTCTCTCTCTCCCCTCTCCACTGTAAGGTGTTGCGGTCTCTCTCTCCCCTCTCTCACTGCAAGGTGTTGCGGTCTCTCTCTCCCCTCTCTCACTGCAAGGTGTTGCGGTCTCTCTCTCCCCTCTCTCACTGCAAGGTGTTGCTGTCTCTCTCTCCCCTCTCTCACTGTAAGGTGTTGCTGTCTCTCTCTCCCCTCTCTCCACTGTAAGGTGTTGCTGTCTCTCTCTCCCCTCTCCACTGTAAGGTGTTGCGGTCTCTCTCTCCCCTCTCCACTGTAAGGTGTTGCGGTCTCTCTCTCCCCTCTCTCACTGTAAGGTGTTGCTGTCTCTCTCTCCCCTCTCTCACTGTAAGGTGTTGCTGTCTCTCTCTCCCCTCTCCACTGTAAGGTGTTGCAGTCTCTCTCTCCCCTCTCTCACTGCAAGGTGTTGCGGTCTCTCTCTCCCCTCTCTCACTGTAAGGTGTTGCGTCTCTCTCTCCCCTCTCTCACTGTAAGGTGTTGCTGTCTCTCTCTCCCCTCTCCACTGTAAGGTGTTGCGGTCTCTCTCTCCCCTCTCTCACTGTAAGGTGTTGCTGTCTCTCTCTCCCCTCTCACTGTAAGGTGTTGCTGTCTCTCTCTCCCCTCTCTCCACTGTAAGGTGTTGCTGTCTTCTCTCCCCTCTCTCACTGTAAGTGTTGCGGTCTCTTCTTCCCCCTCTCCACTGTAAGGTGTTGCGGTCTCTCTCTCCCCTCTCTCCACTGTAAGGTGTTGCTGTCTCTCTCTCCCCTCTCTCCACTGTAAGGTGTTGCTGTCTCTCTCTCCCCTCTCTCACTGTAAGGTGTTGCTGTCTCTCTCTCCCCTCTCTCACTGTAAGGTGTTGCGGTCTCTCTCTCCCCTCTCCACTGTAAGGTGTTGCGGTCTCTCTCTCCCCTCTCTCACTGCAAGGTGTTGCGGTCTCTCTCTCCCCTCTCCACTGTAAGGTGTTGCTGTCTCTCTCTCCCCTCTCTCACTGTAAGGTGTTGCTGTCTCTCTCTCCCCTCTCTCACTGTAAGGTGTTGCTGTCTCTCTCTCCCCTCTCTCCACTGCAAGGTGTTGCGGTCTCTCTCTCCCCTCTCTCACTGCAAGGTGTTGCGGTCTCTCTCTCCCCTCTCTCACTGCAAGGTGTTGCGGTCTCTCTCTCCCCTCTCTCACTGCAAGGTGTTGCGGTCTCTCTCTCCCCTCTCTCACTGTAAGGTGTTGCTGTCTCTCTCTCCCC
>NC_045153.1:13043564-13063564 GCF_900700415.2 Clupea harengus
TAGAATGACTTGGGATCGTAGCTAAATATGACACCGTCACTTTTGCACTGCTTGTACCTTACAGCATGTTACATTGTTAGTCAACAAATCATTTTCCCAGGGATTTTTTGCCTTCAAACTTAATTTTGCATATTACATGCTGTAAAATGATACACATACTAAGGGGACATTAGCTGCTTTTTAACTTCTTGTCATGTTCTACTGTACAGCCTATGACAAAGCGAGACTAAACAAACTTCTTGTCCGAGGCAAACAAACAAACAAACAAACAACTCTTCTAAATGTCATGAGAGTTTTTTTGTGGGGGGGTGGGCATCTGTGTGTGTGTATGTGTTGATGGGGGGGGCATCTGTGTGTGTGTTGATGGGGGGGGGGGGCATGTGTGTGTGTGTGTTGATGGGGGTCCCGTCAGGGGAAAGTGGAGTGGAAACGCCATAAATCAGGCGGATTTTAGAATCTGATGACAAACCTAATTCCTGTCTGAAAAGAGCGGGGCCGTCGCCTCCTGACTGTCATCGAAGCCGACCTATAAACCTCGCAGCTGTCACCCAGGCGCGCGCGGACCGCCAAGGACATGCCAGCACACCTCTCGCATGGTCTTTCCCCCTGGCCAATTCTGGAATGGAGGGGCTGGCGAATTCCACTTTGCATTTTGTCACATTGAACCGCCCCCCCCCCCCCCCCCAC
This sequence comes from Clupea harengus, assembly GCF_900700415.2. NCBI lineage: Eukaryota > Metazoa > Chordata > Actinopteri > Clupeiformes > Clupeidae > Clupea > Clupea harengus. The sequence goes on from NC_045153.1 coordinate 13,044,252, forward strand.
CCACCCCCCCTCCCACCCCACCCCCAGTCACCATCCAAACCCACCCCATCAAACCCCTACCCCCAACTCATGACCACCAACCCCCACCCCTATACACCACCAACACCCCCTACCTCACTCATCACTGCCCCCTCCCCTCTGAACAACTCAACCCCCCCCCCCCCCCCAACAACCTCCCCCACTCTCCTGTTCCACAATGTTGCGTCTGACCATCTGTTGAAGGGCACAGCTCCCGTAAAATCCTCTTCATCTCTCTATCGCTCTTAAAAGCAGGTTGTGAAAAGCTGCTTGTGGAAAGATGGGGAGAGTTGGGGGCGGGACTCGGGTTTGACTGACGCAGATGAGGGAGGGTGGGCGGAGCCCAGTGTGGTAAATGTCACCACGACGACGAAAGGTGCGCAGTCGAGCGCCACAGAGCATTTTCCACCCAACAAACACAAACACAAACGTTGCACCGCAAAACCCCCAGTACACACAAACACACACACATAGACACACTCAACCAACAAACACACTCACTCACACATATGCAGACTACATACACTCAGTGACACACTCAGACACACAGCCAGCCTTGCCTTTTCCACCAGTCCTAAAAATTGCACACTCACACACTCACTCTCTCAAACACATGCTGGCAATAGGAAACCACATACACTCACACACGCACAGACACACACACAATTGCTCACTCATACACACGCTGGCCACAGTAATGAGATAGGACTGGTCGTGTCTGCACTGTAACGTACACGCACGGCTATGGCTGGCAGGCTAAGCCCTCGGCCAAAAAAAAGGATAATATAAAGTTACCCCCAGACATCCAAGCACCCAGAGAGTATGTCTCAATGTTCCAGGGAACTAATCATAAACTTTTACCACCGAGTGTATCAACCCCGGAGCCAGGCCGTAGTTGACAGTCCGCTGAAGGACATGCATAAATAGATAAACATATGACACGGGCCTTGGATTAATTTGCCTTTAAAAACCTCTGCTAAAAGAAGCAGAAGAACATTCATTTCATGGACAAAAAAAAACGATACAGCCTCATCAAATGAATGCCTGGGGGGGATTGACAGCGACCTCAGTGACCTTCGGTGCCAAAATAGCTTCGGGTTTTTTTATCGTGATATTAGCCACACACCGACAAGATGCTAGCATCCGCGGCAAGCTGTGGAGAAGTGGGCTGTTGGGTGACTGAATTAAATGAAATGCCTTCCGTTGTGGTTTCATGACGTCTTCCTCTGTTAGGGCTGGGACAAATGTGCTGTGAGAGCTCCACATTATGCACCACCCCCCAATGATCCTCCAGGATTTGCTTCCAAACACAAAGCCCTATCAGCACCCACCATGTTACCTTCAGCTAATATTTGTATTATTGATATTTCGAATACATTTATTATATATTATTTATAATATAAAATAGCATCCTTCCGGGGGGCACTGTGGCGCAACCAGTAGCCCCGACCACATTCAGGCTTGATGCCCATGGAGGACACAGGTTTGATTCCGGCCTGATGTAATTTCTCCTGTCCACTCCCCGCCTCTTCTCCCTTTCATTTCCTGTCCCACTCTTCACTAAGACTATCGATCAAAGGCCGAAAAGCCCAAAAATAAATCTTAAAAAAAAATAGCATCCTTCCATTCAGTATGCAACGTGTGGAAACATGGTTTATGGTCTTTATGTGGGCACCAAAAGCGTTTAATTTTTGTTCGTTATAATCTGGCTATAATTTGGGTACATCTGTCAACCAAAAAAAACAATCGCTTCTGAGCACCATCTTCTAGACGGCCCAGTGAGAGAATGAGAGCAGACTACTTCAGCGTGTCGGCCTGCAGGCAGCTAGCCGGTCTCCGCCATTTTGTCACGACGGCATGCCACAAGCCTCATAGGGCCTTCACAGTGCGACACTGTTTCCTACCGCACAGATGTAGCTCAGAGTCCCGGCTAATTAGAAGCGCTACATAAATGCTGCGAAGAGTTATGGCTTAGAATAAACGGGTAACAAACGAAAGCAGGGGGAAAGGGGGCTTCCTCCACACTGGGTCCCTTTGGCTGCGAGGCCCACAGCCACACATTATAAATAATCAGGGCAACGTCTTAGGGCTTACATCCTGGCTAATTAAATAAACCTGCTCTGTGTGTGTGTGTGTGTGTGTGTGTGTGTGTGTGTGTGTGTGTGTGTGTGTGTGACTGTGGTATGTTGTGTTGTGTGCATGTGTTTGTACCATATGTGACATGACACACACACACAGACACACATTATATTGTGCAATAGAAAGCTTTTGCATTGACACCCCCATGTGCAGGATAAGAGGGAGGCCCAACCCTCCCCCCCCCCCCCCCACACACACACACACACACACCCAGTGAATAGTATTTTATATGGCAGGTTAAATGCTATGACAACTCATGCCTCATACACACAAAACATATGCAAACAAACACAAACATGCACATACACACACACACACACACACACACACACACGCAGGCGTGCGCACCTACACACACACACACACACACACACACACGCAGGCGTGCGCACCTACACACACACACACACACACACACGCAGGCGTGCGCACCTACACACACACACACACACACACACACACACACACACACACGCATACACACACACCTACACTCACACACATGCAGGCGTGCGCACCTACACACACACACACACACACACAATCCCTTGCAGAGCACAATCACTAGGTTTGATATCTAGTGGATTTCATAGGGATTTTAATTGACTGAGCTCCATTAATAAGCTTAGAACCAAAATATAATCAGGTTTGTTATAATCATATTTGTTACCTAACCTCAGGCACCGTGCTTTTCACTCTGATTTAAACAACGTGGCACACAATCACATGGGGCACGGGGCACGGGGCGACCCTAGCAACCAGGACACCCAGACTCTCTTCAGCCACACTGACAGAAAGCCGTCCTGGCATACAAGAACATAAAACCGAGTCATTAAGGCGACCATCCCATCTAAATACTAGATGCTCATCAGAGTTGCTCTCACTGTCTGTCTGATACGTTGTGTGTGCTGGCTGTCTGTCTGATACGGTGTGTGTGTGCTGGCTGTCTGTCTGACACAGTGTGTGTGTGCTGGCTGTCTGTCTGATACGGTGTGTGTGCTGGCTGTCCGTCTGATACGGTGTGTGTGCTGGCTGTTTGAGTGTTGAGTAATACAAAACAGGTCCCGCCAGTCCAGAGATGATGATGGTGATGATGATTATAATACAGTGGCCATGCGAGGACAAACAGCACGCAGACCCCGTCTATTAAAACGCCACAGGCCTCTCCCATGTCAGGCCCACTGAAACTCTAATTAAAATGCCTGAGAGTGACATCCAAAAAGCGTAGGGTGGGGTGAGAGGGTGGGGGGTGGTGGGGGGTGGTGGGGGGTGGTGTGGGGGGTGGTGTGGGGTCATCCTCAAACCCCCAATCCCTCCTGGCCTGACATCAGTGCCCTAAAAAAACCTGTTGGGCCTCAAAAAGCTCTTAATCTCAATGCCCCCCCCCCTACACCCCCATACACCCCTGACAGCCACGGGTCCCTCCGACCGCCACACTCAGAACCTGTCCGTCAGCACCTTCGACCCCTCACACCAAAACAACACTAATTACGTCCATCGACGCCCCCACCCCACCACCCCCCGGAAACCCCTCCAGATATTGCCGCCTGCACAGCCAAACTACCACGCGACTGTTGAGGAAAAGGCCAAGTCGGAGTGTGTGTGTGTGTGTGTGTGTGTGTGTGTGTGTGTGTGTGTGTGTGTGTGTGTGTGTGAGTGTGTGTGTGTGTGTGAGTGTGAAGGGGGGGTGTTCTCTGAGAGGTGGATGGGTGAGGGGGGGGGGGGGGGGTGCACGTGGCTGCCATTGTTCTCGTGCTCTGACCCAGCCCGCGGCTTCATTGTCATATTCGAGAGGGCGATCGCAGTAATAGCCTTGTAATTGGTTTTAAGTGGATTAGAGGGGGACGGCGGGCTCTGGCCTGGCCTGCTGCAATAGCTATATGCCTCCCCTCTGAACCGCTACCCACTGCCAGTGACATCTTAACTCACAGAAGTTTCCGGAAGCCTGCGGTGGGAAGCCGAGGCAATGCTGAGCTTAGGGGCTAATGGGCTAAGAGGCGAGGAATAATGACGCTGTGTGGAAGCGAAGATCTTTGAGTGTTTTGAGCCTGTTCAGAAAGCACCTGGAGATCTGTTACTAAACGGACAAGCGACTCCTGTAATGATCATTGTCAATAACTACCACCTCAGACACACACACATGCAACCACTGTGGTTTACCATCGGGATCTAAAGCAAAACTCATCTAATAGTATTTCAACAGCCATAACTACACAGATTCCACTTTAATGTGGAGACCAGATCACCTTCTACACATGCAACACACACACATCAACACACACACACACACACACACACACAATTCCTTGTTTTTTTTTGCATGTGTTGAACCCGTGTCCTCAAGGAAAGGAAAAAACTCCAAAAGCATTTGTAAAGCCATTAGCCTCAATAACAATAGCCACCACCACCAACCAACTCTCTTCCTTGTTTCCAGCATGTGTTGTGACTGAGGTGGTGTCCTCACATAACACAACTCCTACACCACTAATTCACCAGCAGCATCCATAGCGTGATGCTTATCATCTGCCACATGTGTCCTACTGTGAAACAGGAGACTTCCTCTTCGTGGACGTTCACTGTCAGCTCCGAGACGACGCAGGATGTGGAGTGAAAATTTATTTTCGGTTTGGGTGTTTGATACTTGATATGGGCAGAGCTTGCACTCAATATGTCAGGCAGCCCGGCACTCTATAATATTTCATATTAATGTCTATATCCAACATGCATTTGTGTGTTTGTGCTGTTGCTAATCATATTAGTATGGAAACAAATGCAGCTCTCGCACAACTATTTAATGTTTTCAGACATTAAGTTCACTTCGGAGATGAATCTTCAAAATATAGTCATAAAAACAAACAGACTATATATTCGCCGTGATTTTATGACGTAATAATTGGGACCGATGCCTCGTTCTTGGCGCTCGTCCCTGGTGCCTTCAGAAGTGCGGCTAAGGCCTCTTTCTTTCCACATCGTTTCCCACCTAATCTGTGAAAAGCATTTGGAAGGCGTTTTGCCCATATGGGACCAGCACGGGGCATAGTCTAGCTGGCACACTGTGATGGCACGACTCCCGAGGAATGCCTACGCGGTCCGTCCAGGCACCACAGCAGAACTCCCCCTGTGCGTCATACAAAATATACATGCACCACGCACCATGCGATATACATGCACTACGCGCCATGCGATATACATGTTTATGTAGGTGTGATGGTGGACAGGCACAGGGCAAAGTTGAACTGAGGAATGTCTCCACTGGCAGCACTGGAGAAGGGTTCCTCCTGAGCAATCATGGCAGACCAACATGTGATATATATATATTAGACACATATGCTCTCTCTCTCTCTCTCTCTCCATGTATATATATACTGTACATAGAGAGAGAGAGAGAAAGAGAGAGATACATATACATATACATATACATATATGTCTGTGACGACCCACAACTCTAGATGTCTAGAGAGTCACGGATAGAGAGAAACTCCCCTTCAATTAGAAGAGGCTGTTTCCAGCGGGTCTCTCCTTGCTGCAGTAAATTTAACTTGGCATTCCTTTGTGTGGAGCAGGTGTCAGGGATTACCAGCCAAGGCCCTCGGTCTGGTTGGAAGGGGGGGGAGGGGGCTGGAGGGGTAGGCTGGACTGAAGTTGGGGGAGGGCAGTATGGGGAGGGGTCACCGTGATGTAGGGGTGGGTGATGAAGCTTTGGGTGGGGATGGCGGTTGGGGGGGTGTGTCCAGAGTGGGGTACAGTTGTTATGGACTGTCCAAATTGTAACTTCATGCTGCTCCTATATTAAGAAAAAAATTTTCCCTCCATTTTAGACTGTTTTTTTCCCTCCCTGTGCTCCTCACCAGTGGCCATCCAGGCTCACGCTGAGGGACAGTACCTCCAGGGATTGGTGTTTGTACAACTTCATGCAAATTCAAGGGTTTCCTGCAACACTTGCAATGACTCTGTTTTCTTTTCAATTTTCTTCAATTCCAGCAAATTTTATTTTAAAAAAAAATACAAAATCCTCCCAAATATGTAAGTGTTATTATTCATAATTCAGGATTACTTTCAGCAATGTTTCAGCCACTGGACAACAGTATCCAAACAAGATCCAGCCACCCCAGTCATCATTAACACTCCCCCACACTCAGCACCCTGGAACTCCATGTTTGGGACATTTGGATCCATCCCTTCTAGTCAGAGTAAAATGATATACAATATATAATATATCAAATTCTACAACAATAACGTGGGCAATTTGTGCATGCGTGTGTCTCTATCTTTCTAGTTCCCGAGTGTGTTGGCGTGTGTCTGCTTTCTTCCTGTTTGAGTAAGCCTGTTTAAAAAAATCCCTGGCTATTAAGATTTTAGGATGTATCAAATTAGTTTGAGTTTGAGCATGACCTTACCTTGCTGTACAGACACATCCATTTTGCCCCCCCATATAGTGTCCTCAACCCTCTGATGATCATGTTTTTTCTCTTGGATAATATCAAAATAAAAAGGATGACAAAGTTGACTCAACCAGTTGACTTCATTACCCACACTGTTTTGTGGTATACTGTACTAGATGAATGATTTTTTTTACTCATGTTAGACTAACAAACATGTATTGTGTGTTTTAATGTGATATTAATGTACTTAAGTAAATTATTGCCTATACGTCTGAATAGCCAGAAGTCTTTTTTAATGCAAAAACTTGTCATAGGCCTAATCATTAAAATGCGTTTGTCGCTTTTGGAGAGTTCCGCAAATAACAGTCAACATGATGGACATTTCTACATTTCCCACAGCAAACTCAGTCTTTTTTGGTCACAAGCATCACAACATACCCCTCAAGACCCTGGTGGGACAGTGAAGGAGATGAACATCAATAGCAGGAGACCCACCAGAGACCACGGAACAGGGAACAGGTGAGGAGAGGAGCAGGATCTAACATGAAGAATGTCTCTCTCTCTCTCTCACTCACCAAATCTGACTTTACGCTTTCTATAAATGTATTCCAACTTGTGTGTGTACGTGTGTGTGTTTGTGTGTGTGTGTGTGTGTGTGTGTGTGTGTGTGTGTGTGTGTGTGTGTGTGTGTATGTGTGTGCGCAAGTGTGTGTGCGTGTGTGTGTGTGTGTGCGTGTGTGTGTGTGTGTGTGTATGTGTCCATGTATGTGTATGTGTGCAGGTATGTGTGGGTGTTTTTGAGCGTGAGGCGCAAAGACACTAAGCTGCGGTAACCTTTATTGTTTCCTCTAAAAGCCATCCAGCCCGTGAAACAAAAGCCCTCCTCAGCGTTTGCCTCCAGATCTCCCCAGAATGGACAGGGGTCAAAGGTCAACTTAACCTCTTAGTCTGACATTCCATACGTGGCAGACAGGCTGCACACATTGGCATGCACACGCACACAAGCATGCATGCACACACACACACACACGCCACACTTTTGTGCACGGATGCAAGAGTATGAAAAAAAATAAGGTCAGTCTTTTGAGGTCACGATTCAATGCTACATCATTTTGGTATATAAGTGTGATAAGGTACCTGAACATAGTTCTGTGTGTCCTTGATATCCCTGTTCAGGCAGGCTACCGCCTCCACCAGTTTTTCACTTGGCTTCTTGGCGCATTTAAAGTTTTTTTGGGACGTGAAGATCAATTGTTTATCCAATTATTAGATTAAGGGCAGGTGTTGTCTTTGGGTATAGGGATAGGAGTGCAGGAGGCATAGAAGACTTGGCTTTGCCCAGTGGATTATTAGGTACACGGTCTTCAGACACTCCAATGTTGCGCTTGTCATCAGCTTCAGGTATAGTCATGAAGATATTTAACTTCGGCAGCAATGTCCCTTCCATTGTGTACAGTCTCCCCACTTCTAAAGGACAGTGTACTGAAGAACTTGGGAGAGGTCTGGCATCAATGGGGCAACATGTGCAATAACACTGCATTCTCTTTGTGGTGTGCGAAGACACCCATGGTTGGCGGGTAGAGGGGGTGAGGGTTGTATGCGTGTGTGTGTGTGTGTGTGTGTGTGTGTGTGTGTGTGTGTGTGTGTGTGTGTGTGTGTGTGTGAGTAAGTGGAAGGTGGAGCCGGATGTAAGGCTTAATATCCTGTTTTTCACAGCAGACACACGTTGCAATGCACCATGGTCCAGCAGCAGCTGACAGACACCATGCATTGTCACACGACGGGGCTCGAGGCGTGACAGGAGCAGCAAGGGTGCGCGCGCGTGTGTGTGTGTGTGTGTGTGTGTGTGTGTGTGTGTGTGTGTGTGTGTGTGTGTGTGTGTGTGTGTGTGTGTGTGTGTGTGTGTGTGTGTGTGTGTGTGTGTGTGTGTGTGTGGAGTGGCGTTATGCCGGATGTGGGGCTTAACTTCCTGTTTTCAAAGCAGACACACTTTGCAGTGTAACCTGGTCCGGCCTCGGCCTTGGGGACTGGATGAGGGCGAGGCGTGACGGGAGAAGCATGGGTGTGCGAGTGTGAGTGTGATGCGGCTTTCAGCGGCCCTGTTAGAGAGGATTAGTGTGCGTCACCGCGGCTACAACAGCGGTTGCCGTGACCGCAAGAGAATGCCTCCCTGATCCCCCCACAATCAGTCAGGGGCCGTTACCGTGGAGCTTTTTTGGAAAAAAAAAATAGGCCAGGCGTGAAATTTCCTCGAATCCGGGCGACAGCGGGGGTGTCGGGTAGTCTGGTGAGTGTCGGGGGCGACCTACAGACGAACGTCACTCCACTTTGGCTCCAGGTGAGGGCTGAGTTAGAGCCAGGGGGAGAAAAATGCAACGGCTGTCGCCCCAACCTGCATTCAGACACGCACAACCGCTGCTAAACTTAGCCAGCCAGCAGGCAGGGCGAAGGGGGCCAGAGGCGGCATCAGCAGTCGTAGGACTGGGCCGCGCTGGTCGTAATGCGATGGACACACTTCTGAGCCTCACCCCCCCCCCCAACCGCTGCCCAAACCCTCCGTCCCAGTAACATTTTATGTGACAAGCATTATAAAGGTGATTTATCGCACGCATGTGTGTTGGCTGAATATTTCCCAGAATATTTCACTAGCGGACCTGGATTAGCTGGCTGTGGCAAACGACCTGAGTGATGGTTGTTCGTGCCGGCCGCCACCTCATCTTCCCCCGCCCCGTCCCCCTCGCCCCCCCCCGTCCCCCCCCTTTCTCCTCCTCCTCATCCCACCCCCTCCCCTCTGCTGTCTGTCACAGCCACCCCTTTAAACAAACTTCCTGCCGAATTAACGAGCGCGGCCAATCGGATCACAGGAATGCGCCCCCGCGAAAGCCTTGCCGCCGCGCGGCCCCAGGCACGTCGTCCTAAAGCGAAAAGCATTGTGTTGTTTTTACTAGCTTTTTTATGTACTGCGAGGGGATTTGCCCCTTTCATCGCTACGAACGAGTGTCTGTTGGCTGGCATACACTGCGCTCATACACCCACTGCCCCAAGCAAACCCGCTAGCAAGCTCTCGCAAAAGCGCACTCAATCAAGCAATCACAGCTGCTTCCCCAGTCTCAGGCTTGCAGTATTAATACACCACGAGGAGGCATTAGGCCGGTAGTGGTATGGTGTGTGTGTGCTTCGCTGATTGCCTGTGTAAGGACTGATACTCATCATGCTGGGATGGGGATAGTGTTTCTAAATGCTGCCTCTCCCTCCCCACTGCCACCTGATTGAAATCTGGTGTCGAGGCCCCGCTCGGGTTCCAGGCCGTCAGGAACAAACTGCTGCCTTCAATTTTGGATCCCGGATAACGCAACGAGGACACCTGTTTCACTGTAGAAGGGGGAATGGCTTGAGTTCCACACACGCGTACACACACACGTATAGACACACATATACACACACATAGACACACACATATGCACACACATATACACACACACACACACACACACACACACATCAACCTCACATCAACCTCACATCCTCCACACACACACACACCCCCCACAGTCCTCCATGGCCTAACTTAGCCCACCTTAGCGCTTCACATCTGTGTCCCAACCCACCCCACCCGCTCAAAAATCTGCCCCCCTCCCACTGCCATCTCCAACCTCCCCCATCATGAGGCCTCTCTCTGCACCCCTACCAGCCTGCAGCCTCCACAAGGTCCAGCTGCAGCCCTGGGCCTCCCCTTCTTCTCTATACACGCCACCAACAATCCCTACTAACCTGCCCCCCCCCCCCCCCCCCCCCAACCACCAAAAAAATACACCAAATTCTAAGATCCCTAATAGGCCCTGCGACGCCTAGTCTGAGTCTAATTCCCTCACGCACACTCCTCGAAATCACCCTCTCACCTCTGTCCCCGGGTCGAATGGCAGGACCGGGCCAGCGGTCCACTTCTCCGTCTCTCGAGGTCGGTCAGTCAACCCTCCCGGCCCCACAGGCCTTCTCCTCCTCCTCCGCCTCCTCCTCCTCCTCCTCCTCCTCCTCCTCATCCTCCCCTCTGAGAGGCGCCCCGGCAGATCGGACCTCTCTCATTAGACGGGGAAGTGTCCCAGCGGGGCGTCTTTGTACTCAGCACGGGACACGTCCACGGACCGGGCCGAGCCGGGCCTCCTCGCCTCCGTCTGGGTTTATCGCTTTATCAGAACCACTTGGCTCCAGGGGCCTCTGATACTATCGCAGACGTCTCCTCTTACCCTGGCTGAAGAAGAAAAAGCACTCCCCCATCGCTTCTTGTTGACCTTCTGCGTCTTATTTCTCTGTTTTTTTTTCTTTCTTCCACGCCAGGAAAACCCGGGTTGTAGGTTAAAGGGAGTGAGGGAAGTGGGAGAGGGCAGTTTATGTATGTGCGCGCGTGCGCGTGTGTGTGTGTGTGTGTGTGTGTGTGTGTGTGTGTGTGTGTGTGCGTGTATGTGTGTGCAGTGGAACAATTGGTGTTTCAACTTCGAAACCTGTTCCTGGCTGTGATACCAAATTCCTCTCATCTACCACTGAGAGCCAAAGAGTGAGCAAAGCTTGTCTGTGTCCCTGAGGTGCGGCAAAGCTCCACAGCACTGCGATGCCTTTACCTCCTCTAGTTAACACTAAAACAGCTGATTCTATCTGTCATTATGTCATTCCATAGTGGATTTCTCCTGGAGTCACTGAGGACATCGGTGTAATCAAAAGTACTTTAAGATGAAATTCTTAAACGTCTCTCTCCAGTCACCTAAAATTTTTCTTCATTTTAATCCAGTGTGTTTGTGTGTTCGAGTGTGTTTAATCCACCCCCTCCATGTAAAACCATACGAGTGTGTTAGTTAGTATTAGTGTGTTAGCAGCCCATCACAGAGGTGAGGGCTGTTGGATGTCTAGCCCACTTCCTGTCGGAAGTCCTGTTGCAGAATGCAAAGGCCGTAGCCTTAGACGGAAACCCCCTCCACACAGGTGGCAGTGACTGATCAAGAGCATTTCTGAACGCAAGGAAAAATGACTGGAATGTGGTTGCCATGATGATGATATGCCCTAGTTTATATGTGAGGGCTGCTGCCTGCTTCAGCTGGTGTGAATATCACCGTTAATACTTTCAGGAACAGTGATTTCTGCTGTATGTTTGACATGTGGAATAACATGATGCAAATCACATAAAAAGACATCCAGAGAGAGAGTTCAGAGAGAGAGAGAGAGAGAGAGAGAGAGATAGAGTTCAGAGAGAGAGAGCGAGAGAGAGAGAGAGAGAGAGAGCGATAGAAACTTACACTGTAGGAAGCTTAAGATTGGATGTATTGTCTCTTGCAATGTTTCTGTGTTTTTGTTTTCGCACTGAACAAATCATCAACTACAAATATAAATCTCAAACATGTCGACTTCTGTAATGTCACATTACTACTCCCTATAGTCCTATGTGTTTTGATTGCAGTACACCATCTTGAATTTACACTTTGTCAAATGCATCTTTGTTTTTTGGAATACAGGACCTTTTTGTGTGCCTCAACCTGTTTCTAAAGAATCATGCTAAAGATCTGTATCCCCATCCCTACAAACCGAGGACTGATCATATGTTGTCCATCCGCCTATGTAGTGTCAGGCAAGGTCTTCAGAGATCTGATCAGAAGGAGGAATCTCAAGCAAAGATGGGGATAAACACAAGAGGGCAACAGTTTACCAGAAATCTTATCAGTCTGTCTTATATGGCCATACTTTAAACCAGCTGTCTGCGCCTTCAGAGGAAACACTTCAGCTTGCCCAATTAAACAAACCCCTTTGTCTTATTTTTATACTCTTTCTCTCTCTCTTTTTTTCTCTCCCTCCCTCTCTCTGTCTGTCTGTCTGTCTGTCCCTCGTTCTCTTTCTCTTTTCTGCTTTCATTTTCCAGTGATCCTTCGCCTGAGGCAGGTCAGCGCCGTTCCCATGGGACAGATATCGCAGACTAAAAAGTCCTGAGCGTGGCTCGGTGAAAAAAAAAGATCAGTCAATCAGGATACGTGGTTATGGGATGCCTCGTAGTCCACATGCTGTCTCAAAACATCCTGAAACCCTCCACCACGGCCTTTGTCTGAATGTCTCATAAAATATGTAGTTCTGGAATAAGTTTGTTTGGAAGCTCATTTTTCCCGCTTTTGTGTATTTTATTGAGAAACAAATGATTCACCGCCATTGTCTAATCCATCGGATGAGGGGAAAGGCCGTTAGCATACTTTAGGTTTATTTCTCCATAAGAAAATTACAAGGATTGAAATATGTTGGGTTTGTGTGATTGTGAGATTGGTTCATTTCTTAAGAAGTGGTCTGCTTCATTGTTTAGCCATATGCGCATCGTGACTACAAAGTCTTTACTTAATATTATCATATGTTCTGTGTTGATTATTTGCCCTTTCTTACCATGTAAACGCAAAGAGGTCATTTCGGTTCACAGCTGAGGCACATTTGTGCAGACTTCGAGCAGTTGATTTTCAAACTCTGCCGAAGACACACGGACAGCATATCAGAGTAATAAACGCAAATAATTATTGGAAATAATGTCCAGATAGATGGAGGGCCGCCAAATTATGAAATCATGCGCTCTTCCACGGTACATTCAGTGATTATTCGGGGAATGCAGTTCGGAAAACAGGTGTTTTCAATACAGCGTGATGTCTCCACGGTCTTCGACCCCCTTCATTTCAGATGATGATTCAGATATGATATTTCATTGCTGGAACAGAGACGTGGAGGAAAAAGAAAACGGAGGAAAAAAAATCGAGCTAGGTTCTGCGGACATCCATGTAATAGATGCTGATTGTGCTGTTAAATCACTGGCGCTCTGTTGGTCGATAATGAGGAGCACCGCAGAGCAAACATGGGCCTGATCATAAATACATACTGGGAACTTACTGGGAACAGCAGATACACACACAAAAAAATGCTGAGACGTTGAAATTACCCAAGAAAGCGATCGCTGACGTGATTGTGAGAGCAGGTGGCATATTTATGTGCTGGGCCAGGGTCACGGCGAAAAGAGTAACGTTAGGACTCGCCATCCATGTGATCAAACCCTGTTTCTCCACATCAAAAGCAGACTTAAAGATGGGGTGATGGTTATTTATCCGTTTTTGTATTTTCATAAACGACATAGGCTTATGTGTGGTTATAGGAAAATTGTGGTCCATTGGTAAGCCCGGGATGGGCCAATCTCAGGTTAAGTTTTCCTACACTGGTAGATAGAGATCTTTAACCTATAGACTACACCATGTGAAAATTATGATTATGTTATGTTACCTTTTTCAGGTTCTGGAAGTTGAGATAAAGTTTCCATGTTTGGATCACGTCTAGTAAGTCACAATAGTACTTGTGTCGTAATGTCGTAAATAAGGACTAACAAGTGGGTAGTAGACCTGGCATTTTCTGTTTAAAGACGTAGTGTTTTAGTCACTCATGATCTTCGTGCTCTAGTCATCATGCCTGGGAAAGAAATACATGGATAGGAAACAACATTTACTCCGGTAAATGAATTAAAACGTTTATTGAACTTTTTGTGCTTGGCACTTGTATTTACAGTTCTTTAAAGGCCTCTGAAAATAGTTTTACTTTTTTTTCTCTGTCCTCTTTCCTGCACAATGTATTGTCTTGTTTTTTTTTTGTTTTTTTTTTACTTAATATTTTTTTACTTCACCAAAAAACTGGCCATATAATTGTATTATTGCTTGGCACTTAAATACATTTATCTACAACACACCAAAACACAATAACTCTGTATTCCTACTAAACCTTACATTTTTTTTCTTCACACAACAACTTAAAAGCTTACTGTATTGCGTGCGTTCATCACCATTTATATGCATAAAAAGATCATCCACTCAAAACAGGGTGCCAACATCCCACTGAATCTAAAGGCCACGAGGGGCATACAGTCTCTCTCTCTCTGTCTGTCTGTCTTCCTTCCTTATTTTCTTCCTTCCTTTCTTTCTTTCTTCCACACAGAACCAGCACAGGCTGGGTAGTCACCCACCCACAGTTTTATGGTTGAAGCCGTTTTAATGTCTGTGACTCCATGGATCTGTGCTCGCTCCTGTGGTCGTGCTCTGAGATGATGACACTCGTTCTGCGCATTCTCTTCTCCCCGCCACGTGACTCTTCAACAAACCGTCCACTCAGCTTTCAGGCGGGCTGCGTTAATGTACCGAAAAACCAACAGCACTCTCAGGGTTAGAAGCTCCAGGCGGAAGTAGATTTTTTTTTTCTCTCTCTCTCTCTCTCTCTCTCTCTCTCTCTTTCTCCCCTTCTCGGATCAACAGGAGCGAGAGTCTCTCTCTTTCTCCCTCTCTCGGATCAGCAGGAGTCTGAGAGGAAGAGTGTGGGTCCCGGTTAGGGGCGGCGTCTGTCCCCTGAACACCCCGCTGTGAGGTCACAGTGTCTCTATTGCACCATAAGAGATCCATGTGTTCACATCTGCGCACTCCCCCCGAAAGAATCAAGAAACCCGCTTGGAGATCTCCCAGGCAACTTCAGGGGGATCTCCTTCATTTTTATCAACCCACTTTTACTAGGATCAGGAGAGACTTTGGTGGGGGTGAAAAAGTCCATGAGAGTGAGCACATAATCCATCCATCTGCTTCGAAACCATTTCAATATAAGAGCTATTTAAATATCACTGTCTCACTCCCAACACGTCAATGTCCAGCTGAGTAAAATGTAACACATACATGTATGTACTGAGATGATTTTTTTTTTTTTTATATGTCCCTTTTTTTTTTTAAGGTCAGTTATTTTCCTCTTAACCTTCGTATACAAACAACCAGTAAATAAATGCGGCTTTGGAATTTCACCACCTAGAAAAAAAAACAACACAAAAAAACACAGCAATGTCCTTCAATCCTTTGGCACCCGTAGCCCACCCATAATGTTACATAACTGTTTTAGAGGGGAGACAAAGTCTACACTGGTTTGTTGTTTACTGGGTACCACATCAGGAGTGGAGAGTGGATTGAGGTGGGTGGGCATGGGGGTGATAAGGGGGTGACAGCAGTCGTTCTCAAACGTACGACCCGTCTGACGGAAGAATGACGATCTGTCGCTCCTCTCTTCCCTCTCTCTCCTAACTGCCCCTTTACACCATGTGCATGGACATCTGGGAAGAGGAGCCATACTGGCGGCCGTCGCAGGTTGCGCCGCCCTGCTGGCCGCCGGCGGGATTGCCGATCATGTGCATGCCCTCCATGCCGCTGCTGGGCAGGTACTGGCGCTCGGCGAAGGCCCCAGCACCAGAGGAGGAGCAGAGCAGGCCCCCCTGCGGCTTTTCAGGACTGGCGGCCAGGCGTGGCGAGGTGGGGAAGTTGTATCCGTACAGGTTGTAGGGGTTGTGCAGGGAGAAGGCATTGTAGGAGCCCTGCTGCACGTGGTGGTGCCCGCCGGCCGCAAACATGTGGGCGGAGGAAGGGGATGAGCCGGGCGAGGAGGAGGAGCTGGAGCCCGAGCCCGTGCCAGCCTGCATGACGTACTGCAGCTGTGAGGCTGGGAAGGACGCCAACTGGCCACCGTAGGCGTCCATCTTGCCGCCGCCGCCTCCGCCACCGCCGCTCCCGGCCACGCCGCCGGCTCCTCCCTGCATCCCCGCGGCGATTAGAGAGGAAGTTCTCTGGGGCAGGAAGGAGTCGGAGCCCTGGGCGGAGGCCACGCCGCCCCCTGACTGGAGGCGGCCATAGGAGCCGTCGGCCAGGCCCCCGTACCCCTGCAGGGTGGCCATGTTGCTGCGGGCGCAGGCCGGGTACTCGGACAGGCCCAGGTTGCAGAGCTGGCTCTCGCGGCAGCCCACGTTGAAGGTGTTGGGCGCCAGGTGGAAGGTCGGGGGGGAGCAGGACGGGGAGAGCAGGTGGGCCGCACCGGACGGGGAGGGGGTGCCCGTACTGGAGGTGGTGGGGGACGTCCCTGTGCTGCCGCCTGAGAGAAAGAGAGAGAAACAGAGGGGGGGGGATAGAGAGATGAAACAAGGATAGACAGATAGAGACAGAGGGAAAGAAAAAAGAAAGGAAGAGAGAGGATGAAAATAGATAGATAGATAGATGGATGGATGGAGAGAGGGAGAAGGCAAGAGAGAGAAACAAATCCAGACAGAATAAGTAATGGTGCGAAGGCAAGATCTCTACAGAGTGAAACAAAAACAGCAGCTCAGGCCAACAATCACACTCAGGGCAGCGTCTCCCCTTTCGGGGCCTGAAGACCGGTCGTCTCGGCGTCTCCGCACCGCAAGGAGCCCCGGCATCAAACTTCCCCTGCCTCCACCAGAGAGAACCACCGCTCTGTTCCCGGGTTGGCCCCGCGGGCCACTCCGTGCGGGCATGCGGAACCTCGGATCTCTGACAGCGCTGCTCTTTGTGTTTGAGATTAACCCAGCGTGGGTTTTTTTTTTTTTTTGTGCGCGGGCCCGAGCAGTAAACTTTATTTGAACAGAAATAAGAAACATTTTTTGTGTATTTATGTGTTTTGGACGGCGGTTTAACGAAGCTAATGGAGGCTAGAGCTCTTCGCCCGTCGGGGAAGCATGGCTTTAACGTCGTCGTAACGCAAATGTGGCTTGAGTTTGGAGCACCAGCGTGTCTGGTCAACAGAGCTCACAGCTTGCCCTCCGTCTTTCGCTCCATGCGACATACAGCATTCATAATTTAGGCAAGCATGAATGTATCTGGGATGAAAGAAACAATGTTGTCTTTTTTTTCTGGAGGAAAGAATACAAGCCTGGCACTAGGGCACCTTGAATCAGTCAAGCTTTTTGGAACCGAACGGATAGCTGTGGGGTATCAATGGCGTGTTCCTTTATTAACCAGAATTTGGCCTCTGTTCATATTTTGTGGTTTTTTTTCTTTCTCTCTGTAACACTTCAGCTTGATTCTCTACATAAAACCAGAAAGAGAAAAGAAAAAGGGAGAAGATAAAAAAAAAAAGACAGCCCGTTCTGGACAGCTTTAAGACCCGGAGGCACTCTTGACTCTGGCTTTTCCTACGGCTTCAAATGACTTAACAGCTAACAGTGAGCTGAACGATTGGCTCTCCCCCTCTCCTCTCTGGCGCGCTATTGGCCGGGGGGGGTGTCAAGACACGGCAGTGATGTCATGTTTTCCCCCGTAGCGGAGCAGAGGTGACACACAGCCTGCAGGGTCGCCCCGAGGGACTTGCTGATTAGGAACGTCCAAAACAGACGAACAGAGAAGGGGAGAAGAAATGCGTTTTTTTTTTTTTTAATGGAAGACAAAAAAAAATATTACCAAGAGCAGCGAAAGTTCATCAGCGGTGCGAGGACGTTAATTAACATTTAATCTGTGCAGAGGGGCTGCTGATGACAAACAGATGTCCACTCAGACAAAATATGGCCGTCGCTCGCGTCACCCTGACCCGTGCAGGCTAGCGCACGAGCGGCCGGTGCAGGCGACGGCGGAGGGAGGGAGGTACGAGCTGCGGAGGCTCCTTAACATGGCCGCTCCCTGATATTAGCCATGACTCACAGGCCCGGCTGAAGTCACCATGGAGACAGCTTGAGTAACAAGAGAAAGAGAGAGGGCCCCAGAACATTTTTAATTTTGTTTTTTTTGGGGGGGGGGGGGGGTTTCTTCCCTGCCTTGAGGCTGCTGTGAAGTAATAAACATTTAGCAAAATGAATGGATCATAATTGCAAATGTACTTCTGGGTTTCTTTTCAACCATGGTTGTAAACATAATGAATATTCAAAGTCATGCCTGCTGAGGTCGTCTGAGGAGGGCTGAAGGCTGTCTTCTGCTTAGCAAATAAACCTTCAGGCATTTGCTCATGCATTTATACAACCCAAATACAGATACACGCTTGGCTCCGTTCAATGGGGATTCAATACACTGACATGTGCTAAAGGGTCATCTGCAGAAAAAGGAGTTTAGAAAATGTTTAGAAATGTTCGAGGCTAACAAGACACACCTTGCTGTTTTTGCATGTTGGTGAAGTCCTCAAATGTTAGGGTCCTCACAGGCGGTCTCCAGAATGCATAGGTCTCCATGATGGCCTCTAGACCAGTTCTGTGTAAGAGAGAGAGAGAGAGAGAGAGAGAGAGAGAGCAAAGAAAGTGAAAGAAAAGAGAATAAAATGCATGTTTTGAGCCAGTGACTATAAAACCATGAGCAAAGTCATATGCAAAGTAACACTAGGCAGCAGATGGGATTAAGAGAGAGAGCTGGAGGAGAGAGATAGAGAGAGAGACAGCATACCAGACAAAAACATAGAAACAGACATACAAACAGAATGAGTGAATGACTGATAGAAGTCAGTAATGAGAGAGAGAATGAGAGAGAGAAAGGTAGGGTAAAAGAAAAAAGAGGAAAATAAACATAAAAGTAAAGATAGACAGAGAGGAGAGAGACAGGTGAGAAAGAGAGAGAGGAAAAGGGAATGAGAGAGAGAGAGACAGAGAGAGAGAGCGAGAGCGAGAGAGAGAGAGACAGAGAGAGAGAGAGAGAGAGAGAGACAGAGAGAGGCCTGGAGGAAACTGAAGCCAGTAAAAGGGAGCAGGTTTTTACTGTGCACATAAATCTGGGTGACGTTTCATCTCGGATCCGTACACGGCTCTCCTTCCTCCGTGATTTACTCTCCTGCGCCTCGCTGGGCCCGCGCCCAGACCCCCGCCCAGACCCCCGGCCCACGCCGGCCCCTGCCCCGCTCGTGTTATTTTAGGGGCCGTAACTCTCCAGCCAGGCTTGCTCGTTAGCGAGACACGCTAATGACACACCCTTCCATCATAACTACACTCATTCA
>NC_045153.1:13068564-13078564 GCF_900700415.2 Clupea harengus
CATCCTGCTCTGAAGCTGTGGGGAAGGATTACGGCCATGTTGTAGTTAGCTGGATATTCTTAGCTGACCTCACCCCATGGTCCATGCTCCGCTGGCAGACCCGGGATGAAATTGAGAGCGTAAGCCTATGCGGGCACTGCCAGGAGCCCCCCCGCCCTCCGCCCACCTCACCCCCACCTCCCCTGCACTCAGCTGAAACACATGTCGGGGGTATTTGAGAATAATGCACGTAATATGGCTGTACACAGTGCCTCTCGTCGCACGGCTTACTGGGAACACGTGCTGAAGGTGAGCCTCCGGGTACCGGGCAAAGGACTGTCAGGCAATGCCCTCACCTTAAGTCACCTTGTTCTGTTTCTGTCAGTTTAAAGTGTTTCTACCCTATGAGTTGCTAGGGAGAAAGATGGCTGGTGTTGTTTATCTGTTGTTTGCTTTTTTTTGGTACCATCCCACCAGAAACGACACAGTGGAATGGGTCTGTCCTGTCAATACATTTAAACTCAGCTAATGCCCATTCAGTTGTGTGCCTTTCTGTTCAAATACATCAACAGTAGCAGAAACAACAACAGCAGTAGCACCAAAGTGTCTTGTAGTCTAGTGTTGTCTATCTAGACTGTAATTAAATTACTTGAAAGCTTTTTAGTGTAATTATTACGAATGATGAGGAGCGAAAAGTGTGTCGACAAAAGGATAATTTGAGTTGTGAAAGGGAATCCCACACTCCCAGAGTGCCATTCTGCCAAACAGCTTTTACGAGACTGTGGTTGGACAAAAAATAACCCCACAGTTGCTCCAACACTCTGCTAATCATTGCCGTATCTAGCTCTTGCCCAAACATGCCTGTATATGTCTGAACGATTACAGACGTAAGAAAAATAGACGCTTTTCCCGGCTCGCATGAGTCTGTGGCGGCCATTTTGAGAGAGGAGCTGAATCACACACAGGCACTGTCTACTTATTATCAAAGGTTTAAAGAGTTAATCAATAAAACCTCCTCCTTCCCCCCACACCAAACCCCCAAATTGGGCCGTGTGCCTCCGTAATGATAGATTTGAGAGGGGTTACTAATGTGCCAGTAAGAAAGATGGCGGGTTGTGTTACACCGCCCAATAATCAAACCAGTCTGGCTGACATCTTCCTTCACTTTGAATTCATGCCTAATCCCCATCTCTTGCCTATCTGCTTATCACCGGCGACATTGCTCTGAGGCGGTCGCCACTGGCAGTCCGAGTTCAGTAAACATCAATATGGCAGCAACCGTCCCATCTATCTTCCCTCTAATCAGGCCTGAACATCAGCCCAGTAACCCAAGAACCGCTCCTTTGAAAAGATCATGGCAGCATTGCCGTCACAGAGAGAGACAGGGACAGAGAGAGACAGAGAGAGAGAGAGAGAGAGAGTGACAGAGAGAGAGAGAAAGAGAGAGAGAGAGAGAGAGAGAGAGAGAGAGAGAGAGAGAGGAGCCCATTGGGAGCGGTTCCCTGTCCCAGATGCTGACAGTCAACTCAAGCCCTGATCTGGCCCTTATCTGGCTCACTCTTCCAGTCGTCTGATACGTGGTGACGCAGGCCCTCGTGGTATGGGCCGCAGATTGGCTGCACCATATTGTTGTTCTCAGTCACTGTCACCGTGGCGGCGGGTATCCATGGTGACACAGCGTGATGTCTCTCTGGAACGCAGTGCTAGATGTCTGATGCGTTCAGTATAAATAGCTACTCTGGGCTGCTGCTTGCTGGAGCTACTCACGCAAACAGACCCTCCATCATCAGAGTAGGAGCCAGGAGAGGGGACAGGGGGAATCAGTCATGTGGTCTTTAACATTTCAAGTGGGGAGGCAAGGGGGATAATGATCGCTGGTGACAATGTCAAGAAGCTCGCCATGTTCACTAGCAGCCTGTGGGATATGGGACAAGGGTCTGTCGGAGTACAACAGTGCTCCTTCCCCTGATTACACACAGAGTCACAAAGGAGACAGTGGTGTACTAAAGTCGTATAAAATAAAATAACACACACACACATATGTAGACACACACACACACACATATGTAGACAGTCACATTTTCTGTTATTGTCTTTGAGGTGTATGACTCAGAGACCTCAAAACACACTCTGCATTTACTGAGTCTATATTCATCGCTGGGCTAGTTTTATTTGATACAAAACCGACAGCACCAAAACAAAACAACCCAACAACAGTACCTCTATTTAGGCAGCAGTACTGCTGACACCAAGCAGCTCAGTGGTCAGCCCCTTGAACACTGCAGGTGTTTCATTAGAAAGTGCCTAGTTAAGGCCTGCGCTTGAGCTGTGCGTCTGTTCTGCTGCCATAATGTACGTACGCCCACACTGAATGAGACATCCATCCACTACATATATGCAGAAGACATATATCTAGATCTGTACATCTAGTAGACATATATCTAGATATCTATACATCTAGTAGACATTGGGCTATGAGCTAATAACTCTATAACTATATGTTATTTTATAGAGAGCTGGTGTGAATGGCCATACCCACAGAGGGCTGGTTTGGCTGTTGGTTTTCATTCCTAGCAACCAAGAGAGCTAATCGTATCAAGACTGTGATTGGTTGATTGAATGAGCAGAATGAAGTGATTGGTTGACAGAGTGAGAGGAATAAAAATGTTTGGTTGATTGAATGGCTGGGATGAAATGATTGGAAAGAAATGATTGGGTGATTGAATGGGTGGAGCGATTGAAGTGCACAGCTGATTGGGTGAGAGACGGGTAAGAGAAGGTGAAAGTTTGGTAGGCTGACCAGTGTGCTTACATGGCCCTGGTCATCCAGCTCGTTGTTGGTGAGCTTCAGCTTGTCGAAGCTGACCACCTGTCTCATCCAGGTGTCCCCAGAGGCCAGCGAGTCCGGGTGGATATAGACCCGCGGGGGCACAGGTGAGTCTGCGTTCCCCGCCACCATCCACTTGGAGCTGTGGTACACATACCTGCAGAGAGGAGACACAGGGCAGGGCATGGGGTTATGGCTGGGTATTTGTCAGATGCTTTTGAGCAAAGTGACTTTGTGACAAAGTGACAAAACATATTTGAAACAAAGTCACCCAGCAGGGACCGCAGAGGCACAGTCATAAATTAGCACACTATGTAGTAATAATAATAATAATAATAATAATAATTAATTTTATTTGTAACGAACTCTTCATTCAGAAGAATCTCAGAGTGCCATGTGCTATGTGCACCCAGCAGCAAAGCCTGAAGCACAGGTGTTCTGCATTGTGTAGGATGAGCAGTGGTTTGTGTTCATAGGGGACAAAGCAATGCATAGGCACTCCTTCCTCTGATGACACACATAGTCACGTAGGAGCCAGTGGTGTCCTAAAGTCATATAAAATACAATAACACACACACATATGTAGACACACACACACACACACACACGTGTAGACATACACACACACACTCAGATGTAGACACAACACAAACATACACACAGACACATACAGTACATGTGCACACACACTCATAACTAAGTCTATATTACATACTTCATAGTCCTAATTAGAAGCCACTGTCAAACATCCTGGTTGATGTTTGGGTTATGATGCAACACAACACACACACACACACACACACACACACAGACACACCTATCCACACACACACAAACACACACACACACACACACACAGATGGGGGAAGCAAGGTCCTGGGGCTCCCTACAGGAGATGGAGGACTGCTCTGTTGCTGCCTCCCCTGCCCCGCTGCCCTGCAGGCCCGAGTCCCACAGCTGTTTGGCTTTAGTTCTGGCCATGCGCGCAGTTGAAAGCGCTTAGCAGCGACGCCTCTGCCAAAGTCATCACTCAATGCTAAAACACGGACAAAAACCTCTCATTTGGGCCCCTCTGTTTTCATGCTGAACAGCATTAGACCCCCTGTGTGCCTGCCTTACACGCATAGACCCTCACACACACACACACACACACACACACACACACACACACACTCACTCACTCACTCACTCACACACTCACACACACACACACACTCTCTCACACACATACACACACACTCTCACACACACACACACACACACACACACACACAACCACACACACACACACACACACACACACACACGCACACAGACACACACACACCTTGCTGATACCACACCTTAACACACAAACATCTGCCTGCACACACATGTGCGATGCAGACAGTGGAATAAGTGAGAGCTCACACATGCAAGTACACACACACATACATTATGCACACATCCTCCTGGCAAACAAAATGGGGAAGTGCTCACTCAGTCACACACACAGACACACATGTGTGCACACACACACACACACACATACACACACACGCATGCTCACTCACTCACTTACTCACTCACTCATATGAACACACGAAACATATTCACTCACACATCTGTATGCACACATCCTCCTCCGTATGCACACACAAACAAAATGGGGAAGTTGCTCACTCACTCACACACATGCTCACATACACACACACATACACATACACACACAACACACATACACACATACTCACATACACATACACATACACATACACATACACATACACATACACAAACACATACACATACACAAACACATACACGTACACGAACACACACATGCACAAACACACACTCTTGCTCACACACACACACACACAAAATGCCAGGCGTTTCTGTAATTTCCTGTTTGGAGTGCTGTTTAGGGTTACGCTCTATGTAGCAGGGAAAGTGTTAAAGAAGAGGGAAACCTTAGCTCCAAAACAGGACTGGAAATTTGATTAGTCCCCTTTCATCTTCCATAAATCTGCCATCTGGCTGCGGCACAATCAATAAAGATCCCACTTTATGTGACACCCTCTCGGACCGGCCTCGACCGGGGAGGAGAGACGAAAAGCTGTCCAGCAGAGTCTGTGCAGGCAGAAACACACGTGCGCTTACACACACACACACACACACACACACACACACACACACACACACACACACACACACACACACACACACTGAGCACTAGTGCACAAATGTGCAATATAGAGTGTATACACATACACACAGGTCTACGTGGAAGATACACATGCATGTCCAAGCACACACACACATTCATGCCCACACACACACACACACACACGTGCTTCAAGAGCATATCCCCTCCTGCACAAGCACATGGAACACAGTTTAGCATACACCCCCCACACACACATCACATTTTCTCTCTCTCTCTCTCACACACACACACACACACACATTCTCACGCACACACACACACCAGCGGCCAAAACCAAGTCGTATATTGGGTTACCTTACTGACAGAGTAAGTATCACTATTACATTACCCTACAGGGTGGACCAGAGTATGTATTCACTGTTTGCCTCGAGACAAGTCTTCTTACGTGCACATGTGTTTTTCAGCATGTGTGTGTGTGTCATGGTGCATGTGTGTGTGTCTGTGAATGCATATGTGTGTGTGTGTGTGTGCGCATGTGAGAGTGTGTGTGTGTGTGTGTGTGTGTGTGTGTGTGTGTGTGTGTAGCTTGTAAAAGAACAGATACTTCTGAATATATTGATGAGGCACATCAAAAGGGGTGGACAGAGCTGTCGTCTGCACTTTGCTATTCGCGCTTTTGAGCTTAGGCCATGTCGGCTCCACCACATGAAAAGGAAGACGTAACACAAGTAATACACACACAAAGATTTTTACAAGTCTAATATAAACTCGGCTCTCGTCGAGAAAGGCATCAGGCCTAAGTAAAGCAAGCAAATACCAATAAAGCCTGCGTTTCCAGCACCCCCCCCCCCCCACCCCTTGACGAACTATGAGACATTCCAGTGACAGTTCTGTGCTCGACCCACTAAGGCTTGTGGTAAAATTCCCCAAGCCAGCAAGAAAATCCTATTTAACTTTACAAGATCTTCTGGCTTCTAAAATGCTCGGTGATGTTGGCCTTCTTCAAATGGTCTGCGTGCGCTCTTCGTCGCCAGAGCACTGTAGTCTTCAAATTGTTTTGGTTAGGGTTCATATTCGGCCTCAGAAGTAGAAAAAAAAAAAAAAAAAAAAACCCAAGACAGATTAACTTAAAAAATTATTTTCAGATATTAAAAAGAAGACTTAGATTAATGGTGTTGGTAATGTGTTTTTCCATAAGCAAAGGGCTCCAAATTTCAAAACCCTTTTCCCATGTTGGCGCACGCTAGGTTGTGATGAGGTTGCTTCCATGTAAAAAGCCATGCAGTTCATAGCAGGCATCACCACACAGTGCACACAGTGAACAAAATGCACCTCTTTATTTCTCTCTCTCTCTCCCTCTCTCTCTCTCTCTCTCTCTCTCTCTCTCTCCCTGTCACTTTCCCTCTCTCTTTCTCTTCATCGCCCTCTCTCTAAAATATATCTCAACTCTTCAGCACAAAACGGTTCAATTCCTGTTGGCAACTAGCCTCAAGCAATGATCAACAATGGCTAAGTCCGTCCATGTGCAGTTGGCCTTGAGAAACACTAGCCTCTACGCTAGGTCTCTGTGTCTGGGTCTCCCTCTCTGGCCCAGGGCCATTGCTAGGATCACGCCATGCATCAGGACAACCATCTTATGTCCTGAAAACAACATCTCCTCCTCGAACGTTCAGGTCACCGGGAAGCAGAGAGGGTGTCTATTGTGTTCAGATGGGATCGACTGTTTGAAACCGGCCCTCCGAAGAAGAAAGAAAAAATAACAATAAAACATCCTATACAGCTTAAATATAAAACATAGCGTGTCAATGTGCCCTTGTACAGCTTTCCGAGGAAAAAAAACAAAAAACTTATATGAATGTAGATAATGGCCAGTTCAAATAAAATCTTTAACAAGATATTTCGCTTTCCAAGGTGTGAAGGAAAGGGAAAATAACTGGCCAGCTCAACATGACAGAGTGACAGTGATATTCTGTTGCCATAGTAACGAAGACTGTGTTGATGTTATTCTGTGTGTCTTCTTGATTTTGGGTGTTCCCAAATGAGGACGTGTCTCCACTGTGAGAAAACTGTGCCACAACAGTCCATCTGCACATCAGTATGTCTAGAGCACGTACCTGTATCTCTTGTTGTCAACGGGCACTATATCCATGGCGATGTAGTACTGCTGGTGGGGATCTAGACCAACAATCTTAACTCTCATGGCAGGGAACATCCTCCTGCAGGAGAACAGAAGGGAGAGCATGATGTAACACTGCAGGTTACAGTTACACGGAGCATTATGTCAGAGAGAGAGAGAGAGAGAGAGAGAGAGAGAGAGACAGAGAGAGAGAGAGAGAGAGAGAGAGAGAGATGGAGAGAGTATGGTGAACAGTTGGGAATTAACTTTGCAAAAATATAGACACATTTACCAGCCACGAGGTAGGAAATATATTTGTGATTGGGAATTTAAAAAGCAGAACTCTATCATTTTAAGAATAAGGTTGCCATCCTTGTTCAAAACTCAATCCATTCCATGTCTTTAAAAAAACTCTGAAAGTAATTTTTATTTTTGTTATAATGCACTCCCTTCTCTGTTAAAACCAAATTAAAGCAGGTTAAACTGCAGTGTTTCATATATTGTGGCTCATTTCATTTTAGGAAAACAACCGTATGCGTCATTAAGAAATATTTTCTCTCTTTTCATGAGAGCAAAAGCATTATCTCGTTAGACGTACATATATGTAGCTTTTGATACAGGCCGAAATAAATGGAGAACACACCGAAACAGGCCTGCTTGCTAGCACGGAGCCCTCCAACCCAACCCCGCACCCAACTGACAATGTGCACTCACTTCTCAGAAACGTCAGTAATTTGATGCAAACTGAGAAAATAAATTGAACTGTGAACAAAGGGAGCGCATTAAAAGGAAAGACTGCATACACAGAGACTTTTTTTTTTTTTTTTACAAATTTCTCATTTTACACATCAAACGCCGTTTTTTCCCCCTTCATTTTAACGTCATAAATCTTTCAGTTCATAATGACAAAAAAAGGACTGTTTTCGTACTTCCATTCTTTTCTGAATTTATAGGGTTATTATTAGCAAAGGCATGAAATATACACAGTTATTCATGTAAGCCTTGCGCTAAAATGAGGAGAGTAGCCTAGTTATGTTTCAAGGGTTATTACCCACGTAATTCTAATTTATGGAGTATCAGAATAATAGATTGACAATACTATGTTTACATAACTCCAATTTATGAAGTAGCCTAGACTACCGGAGAGCTAATTATGTTGTGGCGTAAAA
Source organism: Clupea harengus (assembly GCF_900700415.2). Lineage (NCBI taxonomy): Eukaryota > Metazoa > Chordata > Actinopteri > Clupeiformes > Clupeidae > Clupea > Clupea harengus. Next base: position 13,076,805 of record NC_045153.1, read on the forward strand.
AGCTGGTAAACGTGAATGTCAAAGAAATGATAAGAACATGTTTCATTTTAAAAATCTGTTTTGTCTGATAAAAAGAGACGACGAAAATGTGATATTACACTACAATACACCATAAATTCTAGCTTTGGACTACGTTCAAGATTATCAAAAGTTTAAGGTAAGGCTGTACTGATTAAAATCCCGCTTTTCCACTTAACACCAAGCAATTGCCAAGACCCATTGAGGGAGAATGTCAATGAAATGGCTGATTGCACTACGACTGCACACAAAACACGTAGCCTATAGTCGATAAAATCCTATTATTATTATAATTGTTATTATTGTTATTATTATTGTTGTTGTTTCTTGGATCGGGCAACTGTTCGGGCAAATCTCTTTATTGTTTAAATCATAAGAGAGGTCGAGATAGAAGACAGAAAATAAATGCCTCTCAAGTCGTCACCGATGTCTCTTTACAGCCCATACCAGAACCGCAGAGTAGTCCATCACACACACTCACAGTTATAGGGGCCGACAGAAGACCTTTGGAAAAGGTTGGATATGCGACCTAATTCTGGAATAGGCAAGTGTTCCGCAGTTACGCTGCCACGATACGAGCTACACAACAAATGTTTATTCTCAACCTTTGCGATACTTATCCAAAAGGGTTCCCACTTGAACTGGTATTTCTTATATGAGGCCTTTTTTCATAAACCTTATTCTGGATTTTATTAACGGCCCTCATTTTACAGCCGTCTAGCCTGGCAAAAATATCCCGAAGTACAAGTTTAGCCTGTGCTGAAGACGAGATGAATGCTATTCTAATGAATGAAGACACGTTTACATATCAGCTTGATTATCGTAAAAGGCCTGAACGACATGATAAATACCTGGCAGTCCCAGCGCGAGAATGAACGGGGAAAAGGTCTTCTTAAGACCGGTGTAGGTTAAGTTATGCTCGGCTTGGGTTGTAATTGCTGCCCAGAAGAGCCAGAAAACCAAAAACATATTTCAAAGTTATTAATTAGAAACAGCTTTCCTTTCTGTGCCGGTTACAGCCCGTTCTGACATCAGCACAGGAATACCCCCGCGCGTCATGTATGGTGTGTGATTAGAGAGCGGCTCACGAGCGTCCGGAGCCCTTGCCCCCATGTGCAACACATTAGCACCCCCGAAAACATAGCGTGCTCAAGTTATTCCCCCAGCGCAGTGGCCTTTCGGTGCGAGACAAGGGTGTGTGTGTGTGTGTGTGTGTGTTCTCTCGCTGTACGCAAGAAATATGTTTTCAATAAGGTGGACTTAGGTAGCACCTTAATAACTGCCTTTCCCCGTCGAACTTAATAAACAATTTTTACCTCGTGTCAGCTAATTAGCCCTAATCACTTCATAAATTAATCCCTCAAAAATAAACATTTTGCAGACAGAATTTTCCAGAACCCGTCCATTTCTCCTGGCAGGCGGCGACTGAGTTACCTTCCCGCTTTGGTGATGATCATTTCCGTGCCGATATCGTGGAAGCGCTTCCAGAGGTCAGCGCACTGCAGTTCCATCTGGATTTCCTCCATGGACGCAGAGGGCGAAGGGTCGCACACGGCGGGGGCCAAGTCCGCGGGGGAGTCGAATGAGCAGGACGTCCGCTCCGCCAGTCCCTCGCCGTCTGAGCCGGGACTGGCCTCTGAATCTGCGAAAGGTTGCAAATAAATATAGTAAGAAAAGTGATAGACGAGAGGGAGAGACAGATACACCTCAGGACAGTTGGCCTTTTAAAAAAAAAATGTTTT
>NC_045153.1:13083564-13121064 GCF_900700415.2 Clupea harengus
TTAAGTAACTAAACGTATGGACCGATTTAGTTCCCCGGTCTTCATCTGTGAGACATTCCAGACAGGGAACACTTGTTCTGGGCATCACACAGTAGACAGCACACAGCGCACCGCAGACCTTTCGCTTGGGGTCAGGTCACTGAACCTGTCGCGTTAATTCAGCTTCGTAAAATGATCGGTTGTATTTCAATTGTGGATGTTGGTGGAATTTTAAGGTTATGTTTTATAGATAAGGGGAGACTTCTTCAGGGCTAAGGACACCTATGAAAATTAATATCGAGTCATTTGCTGGTTATTCATTTTGACCACTGAACACATTGTATTCATTGTTTTGTTAATTTAGGAATATTACAGTTTGCCCCAAAATTTGGCATGACAAGTTGGCATGACATGATAATCATAAAAAGTTAGAATTGAACTGCGAAAATATTCTTGACTTGAGTTACTTGGATAGATGCTCGCAGTGTTTCTATAGTCAGAAAATAATATATATTCTCAAAGTTCCGAGGGTAAGCTTGTAAAAACGGAGATCTGGGAACTCTTCGGTGAATGGAAAAGACTTGGTAAATTAAGTCATCTGCGGCTGTTAAAAACATTAAGCTTTCTTCGATGGGTTAAATTGTCTTCCAGTCGGCACGTGGAAAAAGTATTTGCTGTAAAACGCCAAAAATATGGCATCTTATTTTTTTTAAACAAACATAAGAATAAATTGCTTTATTGTTTATCTATCATTTCTCCTGAGGCCAGTGCTATACTGTTCTTCAGTTATTGGCAATCAATTAGCAACGGACCATTTCAGCTAGGCTCCTGGTTAATAAGCGAGCGGGGCCTACTTACAGAGGAAGCATCTCTCAAATGCACTCAGATGAATTGAGGATATAATTAAATAACTTATCATTTAATTCCCAAAGGATCCCCGAGCAGTGGCACGTCTAAAAAGTAAATTATATAATGTAAATGTAATTATTACTAGGCATGGGCACCGCTACATACACGCAGGTCACGTCACGCCCTGTGCTTAGGACATCAAGTGCACCAAGGGGCACCAAAATAAATACATACAAATAAATTAAATAGATAATAATAATCTACTATATACATTTCACACTACTAAATCATGAAACCAATGTAGGTTATACACTCTACAAAATAATAACATGAAGGATTGTGGTGCCCCCTGGTTTGATTTGATTGCGCAGGACAAGCCCTCATGGCGACGATATGAAGACTATAGGAAACAGTTTACGAAAGATATGGTGAAAGGCACCCAGAGCCAGGAGGAGAAGAGAAAAAGAATAAAAGAAATGCAGGATGACGCTCTTACGTCTCGTATGTTTGACCCTGTTAGTCATACCAGGCAAGAAACGTCAACATTTAACTAGCTAATGTTAAAAAGCTAAATATCGTATAGACTAGATTTTATGTTACAAACCTAGTCTATGTGGCAAAAAGCTAACACTAGCCAGTATTTAAGTTCGCGAGTGTGTGGTTTATTCTAAGACTGATTGACAAATACCGCCTGTTGAAAGTCTAGCCTACATATTAGTCTCTCCTGCTTTAAATGTAACTTTAGTATCTTATCTGATCTGACCTACAGGTATGTCATGGCTTGTCGCACTCCTAAACTCAACAAAGAAAGGCAACATTTATTTTTAACAGAATATTTGAAAACAGATACACACTAAGTAAAGAATCAAAGGATGAGCAAAATATTTGCTATTTCAACTGAAAATAATTTCTATAGCCTGTAAGGTACAGACCTTGTATTTGCTTTGTTGCGTTAATATTTGTGTGGCTTGTTTTATGTTGTTGGTTTATATTAATTTTGAGATTCACATTTATAACTATAATTATATTTTTTTTCAGGGGGAGGGGGGACACCACAAAGCACCCAAATGGCCAACAGAAGCCTGTTAATACGGACTGCTATTAGACGTACATAAGGGGGGACATGGAAAAAAGCTATTTTACTAACGCTTACATTTCGCAGTGAAAAAGCTTTGATAAAAATCTCCAAATGGCTAAGCATATTACTGGTGTTGATTGCGCTCGAGTCATCACCCTCATGTGTGTGTAAGGGCAATCATGTCGCTGGAGTCGCAAACAATTGGCAAAGAGAGGCCTATATGAATAACAGGCCAAAATTCAGGATAAACTGATTTCAAACTAATGATAATCTTGATCCACGAAACTGCATCGCATAAGGTGTAGGCCCTAACTGAAATGTTGAATAACGTTTGTTTAAGTTTAGTGTGTATACTCATTAAAAATGATCTTACCGTTTGCAAGGCCCGCGAGTAACTCCCTTTGCAACACAAACAGGGCTCGACATTAAAGGTCACCAAATATAAGTAATGTATACTTGACTTCAAAATTAACAGCAGCCAATCGCAGGATTTAAGAAGAAAAAATGTTTTGTCGGGTGCGCGTCTCTTTCTATGGCTGACCTGATCTCAAAAGGCCCTGGGGCGCAACTAACGGAAGGATGAGCAACGCAACAACGCTAAAAGTGTAGTGAGGGGACACACACTACAAGCGCGCCTGTGCCGACGCTCACACAAACACATGGTATGACCAACACCCCCCCCCCCCCACCACCACCACCACCCTCCCACACACACACTGTCACACATACACACACACACACTGTCAAATCTAATCTGACACCACCATGAGACTTGTTGAATTGCGAAAGACTTGCGTACACATCCTCACCTGTTTGCAGGAGTTTACACGTTGTAACAATGTTACTCGTGGTAACAATGTATGGCGTCAAATAATTTTCTGCGCTTTTTTACATTACCCTCATTAAACTTACCAACCAAAGAAAAGATCATTGCATGAATTACTATAATATTTTTACTATAATCATGTTCTATGCGTTTCAGCGCACAGAGCCGGTCAGCAATTAATTAAGCACTTGAAAATGCTTAATAGATAAAACCTCGGCCTTGAAGAACCACGTCAGGCTTTCCAAATCGTGGACAGGAGGATCAGGAGTAAGCTGATATTGTGTTATATAATTAGACATACCAAATTAAAACCATATTTTAAATAATATTGTAGCCTATTCAATCATTAAGTAAAATATAAACTGATTGCACAAAAAAATAAAGTTGCCGCGTTTCGTTGTGTGCTCATGGAATTCCCAAATATTTTAAGTGCTATTATAGTAGGTCACAAATACATATTTTAAAAAGTTTAATGTTGTCTACTCATGGAAATTTGTAGGCCCAGTTTGTTTGTGTCCTGTTCTGTTTTCGATAAGTAAGAACATTGTACAGTCACATTATTATACGCAAAGGTCATATTAAAATCAAGACTAAGCCTGTTTATGGACTGTTGGCCATCTTTTCCAGCTTCACTACAACAATTTGATCGAACAATCATCTAACGGATGATGGTGAAAACAGCTGAGCTTGCTCAACCAGTTACCCGTGCCAGCCTTTTAATCCGTGCCACTTGTAAGACCAGTATTCATTTGTTCAACACCAGAAAAAAGAAGCCAACTGTCGTTACGCAACTAACCCGGGTCGATATCCAGACAATGGGCAGGATCGTCACCGTCTCCTAATTGACCGTTCGTGGCGAGGCTCTCCATGGAGAGCTCGAGCTCCTTCTCCTCCCAGCCCCGGAGCTTCCGCTTCTTGTTCGTCCCGATCAGGGCTTCCACCGAGAAGGCGTGCGCTCTCGAGCTTAGCGCGGCGGCAGATCGCCTCCTGTCACTCATCTCTCCTGCAACAAATCCAGCAGAGGGGACGACGAAAAAAACTCCTTCCGCGCAAACAGGCACCGAGCAAACACAACAGGCAGAATGTTTACAGCGGGCTGGGAAGAAGAAGAAGAAGAAGAAGAAAAAAACTTTCCGATGACAAAAGTATTCCCCCAACCTATGACTACCTAAAGAGTTTTAGACTTCTACAGAGATGAGATGCCATGTCCCATAGCCCAGTAAATGGCGCGGCAGTGGAAATATGGTTCGAAGAGATATTTTGATAATAGCTGGCTGTTTTCGTGTCTCCGTCCTGCCTCTTTCTTTCTTTCTCTCGCTCTCTGTCCCTCTCTCTCTGCTCTCTGATTGATACTCGCTTCTGGAGAACTTTTTTTCGAAGCCGTAAGGGCAGCCCTCTCGCGCCCTGTCAAATCCCGTGTGTCCAATGAGAAACGCGGAAAGAGAGAAAACCAAAATATGTCGTCCAATGACAGGAGGGAAATAACAGCTCGTGGAGCTGGAACCTTTTGGCTGGACTCTTCTGACCAGCCGTGCTCCAGTAAATTAACCTCGTTGGGGCTTCATGAAGAAAAATATATGGTTGAATGTTTTTGGGAAAAGGCAATATCATAAGAATGTCTTCAAGAGTTTGCGGTTCACATTTATCTACACGGGGAGCAACACGGTTCTTATTATACTTAAAAGAGCTCCGCGACATGAATTACCCTCGTTCCTTCAAAACTGTATTTATTGACTCATTCGCCTGCAGTGCTTAGACTGTATGGGTAAGCCGGCGTTACACTGATGTGCATTTACTCTTTCTCTACAGTAGACTGATTTAAATGCTTTGTCATCTCTTATGGGCCCAGAGTGCCAGCACCCACCCAAATCTATCCAGTAGGCTATATGTCACCTTAATCATACTCATACTGAGTACACATACTCATTTAGAGCCTCTATTGTCACTAGGTTGAGAGAGAGAAAGTTAAAGCGTTTGAGCGCTTTTAGCTTAGGTTTTGAAGGTTTAGTAGTCTACCGTATTGTGTTTCCAAACAATAAGTCTAACTGTAGCTTAATAGTAATCTAAAAGTCTTAAGTGTGTAAAATCAGACACATCCACAACCAGCAGGGTACTTTTGAAATGTAATTTCTCTCATACATTAGCGACTGAGCTTGACTTTAGTGTTTTGGCGCAGGGGCAAATCCGACGGGGCTTAAGTCCGGTGGCAGGTGACTCAGCCTGCAAAATGGGGTACTCAACTTGCTGTGCTACTGCTTAAGATCTTCAAGGCTGTTCACGGCTGTTGATTCTTGCTCTGAAGTATATAACAGCAAACACAATTCGTTCATAAGTCAGCACAAGGTCTTGCCTATGCTGACTGCCTCGTGCACAATGCACGCCATCTTTGGGTGGCCCGACGGAAATTGGTAAAAGTAACCTTAAAACAATCAATTTTTTGGTATTATTCTGCGGATTTTCTGCCATATCAAAGTAGAGGAAGCTGATGTGTTTCTCACTCTGTTTATCATAATAACACCATGCGCAATGCCGTGCTTCGCACTGCGAACGATCATCCAATTATTTCATGAAATCCATATAAATTATACACCAAATGCATCTCCGAGGGAGGGTTGCAAAGGATATTTTGAGATGGCGCAAAGGAACACTATTTCGATTTGAAAACTGTGGCATTCAAACGCAATAAAAAGCATTCTGATTTATTATTTAACACCTTTATAAAACGCAGATGTTTGCTTTCTTGGCTGAACTTGTAGGCTATGGGTCTATATCGAAAAGGAGTGGAAAAACAGCCGCCTCTTGTCATCTATTATTTTCTATAATCTGTGTGACCAATTGTTCAATCAACTGATGATTAATCTAAATCAACACTTTTTAAACGATTCACCTCTCTCGCGGGAGTTAAATTAAAGATCTGAGAAGGTTTTGAAAGGTTTTGTCGTGAATATGTATTCACTAATTCGTTAAGATCCAAATGATCATTTCTTTGACGATTATCATTGTATTATCTGTAGTGCAATTCACCTCGCAAGTGGAATATGTGGACGCAAATTTGATAATTATAGGCTGTTCATTAAAGTGCTTATGACTTTTTAAATGCAAAGTGGCGTCTGCGTTTAATCACTCGTACGTGTTTCAGCCTAGACTAAGTTGAGTTTTAATTGCGTGGAGCATTGCACAACTGTCCTATGGACATATTTTAACCTGTAGTTACCACTGGCCCAATTCATTGACCCGAATAAATGGACATTTAAATTATTGAATTTACTGCACCTAAAGTCGTTGTGGTCATTACTGATTGAAGTTTGCTTTTCTGCATTTTCAATCAATCCAAATTCCCATTGACTACATTCGTTTTTTAAATTGCATGTTGAATTGCTTTTTGAATTAAGATATTGCCGAATATCTCTAAAACGCTATAATTAATTTTAATGATAGCCGCCAATGTAGCGGCCAAAAATGATCTAGAAGAACTTTATAGACTTGTCAAACGCAGATGAAAATAGTCGTGACCGATAAGCAAGGCTGCACACACTCAGACCCTAGCTCGGGGTAGAGGTACCTCGGAGATTGTGTGTAATACTTTTTCTATCCAGTAATAACACATTTTGCCTGAGTATAAAATAGCCTATTCTTTGATCGGTGCATGACTAAACCCAACGGAACATAGTCCTGAAGGACACTGATCTCTGTCTCTGACGCTGAAGTAAATAATTTTGAAGCAGGCCGTGCAGCCTGTTAGAACAGGATGACAAAACAATTTTACAAATTAAAGAGTGTAACCATTACATTTCACTGAAGTTCAGTGGTGTATGCGGCTGTAGCCTATTATTAATCTATAAAGTTAATGCATCCTATCAAATTGATGGGTGATCAAAATCTCAAAATCCCACCTCAACGAAACCAACTGAGCTTTTTACTGAGTGTAAGAGTAAATGAATAAATCATTATTGAAATAACTTAAGCCATGTGCTGTTTACAGTTTTCGTTTTCAAGCCTTCAATGCGCTGCCTTAGCATATAGGGAAGAGAAAGACTGCTATTTATAGAGTGCCCCCTGTCGCGTCTAAGCGCGAGCCTCCATCTGTTCCTTAGTCCTTTTGTTAACAAAAAAAATATCTGGTTCGGACATATATATCGCAAGGATTTATCAAACAGTTATGTTTTAGCCTAGTCCATTGAGAAGCTTTAACTCACGCAATTCATAGTAGACCAAGCACATCTTTTCTAATGTCATAGTTTTACACCAGAATACATCTGGAATATGAGGCAAACACTGTCAACTTAAAAATGATGTAGGCAAGCAGAACTCATCTGTCGTGAGCATGACGGGGGGAATTGTAAAGTGTTGCTTAAGCTTGTAGAAAAGAACAAGGGGCATTCCATTACGTGTCTGACCTCTGACCTGAGTAAAACAGTTCTGGGTTCAGGCAAATAAATAAACATAGAATTGGAATGGTCTTATTCTATGACAAACCCATTTCATCCAGAGACGCAATGAGACAAGCTGTGCGCCTCGCCTGGCGCGTTTGGACAAAAGTTCTAGGAGTTTTTAAATTAATAATAGGAGTCATCTTTATGACTGCTTTTGGTCAGGGTTCCATATCGAAAAGGTTGGAATACAAATGGTGAAAGATCTAAGGAAACCCAGGCTACGTGTAGTTATACGACTGTATATTTCCCTAATTGACTTCATTATACGAAACGCGGAAATCCGGTGATATCTAGGCTATGAGGAGAACGCAATGGTAGCATCTGTCCATGCGAGCATTGAGGAGAGGACTCGCCATTGCCCCAAGCCGAACGAACGCGCACCACTGTGCAACAGCTCTATCGGTAACCATTCAAACCAGGAGTGTTTTTAGAGCTGTTTAAAAGGCACAATTTCTTCACTCCCTTTTACATACTGGGGAGAATAAACGATGGATCTCAGTCACGAAGGGTAAGCTATAAGCCCTCCTCGATCCTGGAGAAACATAGTCCAATTAAAATAACCTCCAGGGACACGGCATAGAAGGGAGGTTCTGGTCATCTACGGATACATAAAATGTCTTGAGGAGAAACGTCAACAAATGAACATTTTACCAGATTGTTCAGTAATTGCCGTTTAAGATTTACTATCGGTGCGTTAATCCCTAGGAGTTTTCCTGGAACTTCAAAAGTATAAAAATATTTCATTTTCTTCATTATAAGGGCATGTTGAAGCGCACGACTGCATGGAAAATATTTCAGACACTCCGTGCCTGTTTGGAAACAAGTTGGAAAAATAATATCCGCAAAACTGTACAAATATTTATTTAAAACAATCATTATACTTATAATATATGGTGCATTTCTATAGGATCATTTCACCTTCGACTACTCGACGGGTTAGTCATGAGTATAAATAACGAAGTAAATGTTTTGTTGATTTTTCTGAGCTTCTGAACCCAATTAAATACAATTTTACCACGCACACAGGTATGATTTATGGATATGTAACACGGCATGTTTTTTTTCCTTTTAATGTTAACTCACAATTTTCCACACAGCCACAACATTTTCGAAGGTACATAATCAAACCGTCTCTATGTTCGGATTAGACTGTTTTTGTTTTGCCTAAATTAAATAAATCTTCTTGTCCATAAATAAGACACTCGCGCTGACATCTTGTGTGAATGACACGTTACTAACTCCATACTGCATTGAGAACGACTGAAAAAATTGTGATTGAAAATATTCAATTTTCAATATTGTGACTGTCTAACTGTATTGCAACATGAAGGTAAAACAAAATCATTTCAATGACTTCTGCGGAGTTCTAGGCATTTGAAAGGTCACTGTATTACACGGTTGGAGTGGCAGAAGACCTACAGCAGAAGAACGTGAAGCATACATGCAACACTGACATGAGGTATTTCTCTTCCATTCCTAACGCTACCTCCTGGCCTTAGAGTACATGTGATACGCTTACCCTTCAAATTGATGTCTGAAACCTAACACGCGCTTTTCACAGGTGCTCGCGCCACTGTAAATAAACATGACATAAGCGGGAAAGAGAGCGCGAGAGGGAGATGTCGAAAGGAGGGGGGAGAGAAACAGTGCTTGGCTTTATCAGAACTCAGCTGTCCTGAGCCAGCTTTTACAATTACTCTAATAGGTGTTATAGATGAGAACAGACCCCCGAGATATATAATTTTGGATTGTAAAGAGGGTTGAGGTCGAGGCCAAACATGTACGCGGGGCATCTACAGCACCCTCCCGGTTCCCAGGTAAATATCCATCTGGAAAATAACGGCGGAGGCCAGACCCCACAGTTTATTTGATCCATTAGACGGGCTGGCGGAGAGAAGACGTCAAGATGGACCGCAGAAGTTGGAAATATTATCTTAACCAGAGGCAGGTCGGACGGTCCATCCAACCATCACAGTGAAGGGGAAGTGTTCACGATGTGTCGCGCTGCTGACCAGCACTGAATGATGAGGGGAAATGGTGATGGCTGTACCAGTGGTCTTTTGTGTGCGTGTTTGTGTGGTATGTGTGTGTGTTTGAATGCATTTGCATCTGCGTGTGTCTAAGGCCCAATTTCCACTCACATATGTATGTTGTGGTAGATGGACTGCAGGTGTGAAAGGGATTTTACATCCAGTGTGTGTGTGAGTGTGTGTGAATGGGTATTCATGAGCGTCAACACTGTACAAATCATTTCAATACAATATTCTTTTACATTTATTCTGTCCAAATAAATAGAAAACATGACAAAAGAAATAAGGACTCAAAAAAGCATGACAAGTGTGTGTGTTCAACAGCGCAAGGAAGAGCTTGTCTCTCTCAGCTCACCTGTACAGTAGAGACAGTATCACCAGTCTTGCTTTAGTTTTCCGCAGCGTCCATAAAAAAATGTCCCAGAATACACTCTGGGCAAACAATCAGTCTCCTCAAGATCGCAGGGCCAGTAGGAATACAGAAGAGTTCTTTTTTCCACAGGCCACCGGGAAGACTGGCCATCTCTCTCTACACACGGGCTTTCCTGTCCTCCTTCTCCTCGTCTGTTCATCTGCAGAGTTTAGCTGACACGGTTTCGCATATTACAACCAATAGCGGTCTTTACTTTCATCGTAACATGACCTTGAAATGGGACCACAACAACCACAACAACCACAACAAACTGATCTTACTACATTACGGACATTTAGCAAGTTTCTCCATCACAGGATCACAAGGAAACTTTCCTCAAAAGCAACAGAAATAAAGAATTATGGCTTGATTCTCCCTGCTTTCCTTTTCTATGACATGCGATTCCATTTCAGGGTCAAGTAATAATAAAATGTTTGTGATGATGATGATGATGATGACAATGATGATGAAGGTAAATACATCTATTAATCTAATCCAGCTCTTTTGGAACATCTGATTAAGGCTGCGACGAGACCCTGCAGATAAGCAGATCCATCTTCCTCGGAGGACAGGGCAGCCGTGGTGTAAACACACACACACACGAAGCCCACACTCAGTCGAACCCCACGCGCTGCCGGACCTCCTTCAGTACCGGGGAGGCCAGCTCACGGGCTTTCTGGGCTCCGTGGGCAAGAACCTTCTCCAGGTGGTCCCTGTTGTCCTTCAGTCTCTGAATCTCCAGCCGGATGGGTTCAAGCCTCTGGACCACAGCCTCGGCCACCAGCTGCTTGTAACGGGCCGTATCTATCCCTCGGGCCTGTCGGACCACCTCCTCCACGGTCAGGCCCGAAACAGCGGAATGGACCGCCACCAGGTTGGACACGCCGGGCCGAGTGTCAGGGTCGTAGGTCACCTCGGAGGTGAAGTCGGTGACGGCGCGTCGGATCTTCAGGACGATGTCGTCGGGCGAGTCGGTGAGGCTGATGGTGGCGTGCTTCTGGGGGTCCGACTTAGACATCTTGGAGGACGGGTCACGGAGAGATTTAACTTTTCGCGTGGAACCTGAAGGAAAGACAGAGAGAGAGAGAGAGAGAGAGAAAGAGAGAGAGAGAGAGAGGGTGAGGGAGAGGGAGAAAAATAAAAAGAAAGAGAAAAAGAGGCACACAAATCAGTGCTCAAACAAGATACCCAGACATCCATGTATATGTCCCATACTTACATTTCACTATATACATACACGTGGCACTCATTTCATCCTGTTGATATATGAGAAATAAGCCCATTGCCTTTTTCACAAAGGAGGGAAGACTCCCATTCCTGCATTTTCTTCGGTTTCTTCGATTTCAAGGGCTCATCCAAACCATACAGACTGTAAATAAGCCACAACAAGGAACTGCTAATCAATAACTGCTAATCAATAACTGCTAATCAATAACTGCGGAGCATAGACATCGGTACTGACCCAGTTTAGCTTCACTCTCCCCCTATTCAGTAACATGCACGATGCCGTTGTGACCCGTCTTCATCGTCGATATCCGTGACACGTCACTACATCCCTTGAGCTTGTTTCAAACATTAATTTTCCAAGGAACGACCTTTGAACTTCTGGCACTGATTATAGCATATGTGACGGGGTCAAATTTGATCATCAGACCCAGTTTCATTCAGGCAAAAAAGTACCCCCCTCATCCCCCACGCCAAACTACAGGAAAAAAAAGTCCAAATCAGCCATAGAAGAGCCTCATCATCGTCTTTTCCCCCGCTGTCCCCGTGCTACCCTGTCTGAAGTCACTGTGCGGGAACTCCCCATGTCTATTAGCACCCTATTATTTCAATAGGGGAGCATGGAAGCCTTCCTTTAATCAAAGCGCCATCGCACGCATGATTGCTTGCATATTGTCCTTTTTGGACGGCGATAATTATGCACCATAAAAGGGCGTAGCCAGGCGAAGGGGCTTGTTGTGTTCCATGTTGGAAATCCTGACTGTGTGCGTCCGTGGATATCACTGTGAGTGCACGCTCACTACCTCTTGTGTGGAGAGCAGAGGAGTACACAGGATCATGTATGTGAGCAAACTTAGACAATATTCTTGGTCTTATTGGGGTCACCAACATGTATATAATGATATCGGCTCAACTGTGAGTGTGTCTAAATGTGTGAATTTTGTATTGTTATGTGTGTGTGTGTGTGTGTGTGTGTGTGTGTGTGTGTGTGCACACGAGTATACTGTGTCTATCACGAGATATATTACGAGTATACTGTGTCTATGTTAACTCTAGTGCCGTGGCTCAACTGGTCTGGCCTTGGGAATCACAATTTCCTAGTTATTAAATTGTGACCCAGATTTTACAGAATATAAACCAAAAAAATAAACCAAAAATACAAACATAAACATAGGGCCTACTTTTATCCGTGCATTCATAGTACAAGTCTGACATCAGAATTTTTACCACACTGTTGAATTAAAGTTTTGCTTCACTTTTTTTCCACAACTTAAAGATTCAAACAAAACTCAATAATAACATTGCTAATCCAAGTCTAATGCAAATTACAAGAAAATACATTACCCAGCAATATGACTACAGTAATTAGCTAAACGCTCCACTTTTCTAACAGAGTTATGAATTCTAACACAAAAATACAACTAGCCCAGTGGTATCCCTGTAGAGAGGTAGTAAGGCGAAGCTCTCCTCGCTCTCGTTACAGCACTAGTCCAGCCGACACATCGGACTCTCATATGGTGGGCTCTGCATCTGCCCCTCTCTCTCGCAGAACTTTCTCTGTCTCTATCCGAGAGCTCCCTTTTCCCTTTTGTGATTGAGGCATGAGAACGGCAGAGACCCAGCCTTTTCTATTTCAAAATAAAAACCCCTGTTCAAGTATTTTCTCCAAAAGTCATTAAAGCTCTGAAGGAACACTCACACTTTTGGGATCGCGACCCACCAGCTGAGAAAAACTGCTCTTATGTATACTTTTACATGTAGACCTTGTATTTTTACTGGATGCGTTGTGTGTGTGTGTGTGTGTGTGTGTGTGTGTGTATGTGTGTGTGTGTGTGTGTGTGTGTATTCTATGCGCCTGCAAAGCCTGTATTGAGTGTCCAGCATGAAGTGTGTGCCTGCGTGTTCCCCATGTAAATGCTCGTATACATAACTTACTGAGTAGCGCACGGGGCTCGGGGAAGAACTCTCCGTAATGGTGGTTGAAGACCCGGGCCAGGTCCTGAGCCAGCTCCAGATGCTGGACCTGATCCTCACCGACCGGAACATGTGAGGACCTGCAGGACCAGAGGCAGACCCAAACCCACCATCAATAACCAATAACCGATCATAATAATTGATTTCAGCGGGAGGTTGATATGGTGCAGACCAGTTCAGAGTTTGCGGCTCTCAGGGATTCATAGCTTTTGTGTTGTTTTCTTATTTTATCATTTGGTCAGGAAAAATCCACAGTAAAATTCTTAACATTAATCTGCCACATCTTCAATAATACTTAATAACATGAACTATATCTATGAAATAGCAAAAAGGTTTAAACATGTAGAATCATTTTCTCTGTGAGACCATTCCTTTGTTAATTTATGTCTTGTAATCTTGAATAAGTAAAATCCCAAATAAATCCCAAATACACTGAACAAGCCATGAGGTAAACGAGGCTGTGCTAGTATCTTATAGTCAATCTTATAGTTTTCTTTCTAACTCTAGGGGAAAGCTGGGTTATAAAGTTATATATATGAGGCAAATTCAAAGGCATATAAAAATGTAAAAATGCTGCATTGCTTTCTATGTTTCTATTCAGTTGTAGGGCTCTCAAAAGAGTGTTTGCGACGACACTCACTTGTAGAGGAGAATGTCTGCCGCCTGGAGAACTGGGTATGTGTACAGTCCAACACTTCCCTCGTTCTTCTGTTTGCTTTTCATCTGCAGAGAGAGGGAAAGGGGGAGAGAGAGAGAGAGAGAGAGAGAGGGATCAAAAAGCGAGTAATAAGAAAGAATATACAGATTTTCAGCTCGGCACTTTGGTCACCCATTCAGCCATTAAAAATCAACCAATGAGAACTAATAAACAAATCTTTACGCAGGCTTTCTCTCAAACGTCCGTTGACGCTCGGTCTGACGACCCTGCTCTCCCACGTACACACACACATCAAAATGTTTCTCTCCTTCTCGCTTGTTTGGCTCGAGCAAACAAGTTGAACAAACAAGGGGTTCCAGCCACCGGCAGGCCGGCTACGTGCGCATGGGGAATCTTCTCGCGTTAGCGCCGGCTCTGGCGGCTCGCCGTTCGGGAGGGGATGGCTTTCTTTTCCGGCACGTTTGCTGTGCACTCAACCGTGGTGCAAACAGGGAGGCGAGGGAGTTTACGAGCCGCCGCCACCACCGCCGCTCCAGCAGGCAAGCTTCTCTCACTCTCTCTCTCCCTCTCTCTTTCTCTCGCTGCCTCTCTCTGCTGGCTTCCCGGCGGAACCTCTAAGGCTCCTTCAGAGCGCTGGTGCGGCCCGGCACAGCCTGGCTGACCCGCGGACTCAAACGGGTTGTAGCACGGAAATAAGGTCGAGCCACATGGCAGATGCACAGGGCGAAACAACGCTCTAACCCATTCCAATCCATTCCAACAGACTATTTGAAAACATGGATGGGGGAAGAATATGAAGGGAGGACTGAATGAGAGTGAAATAGTAAAAAAATAATAAAAAATAAAAAATATATTAAAATAAAAAGTCAGAGAGCAAGAATCGAGAGGGAAAGGAAAGAAGAAGAGAAAGAAAAAGGGAGAGAGGGAACTGTGGTGAGTTAGGGATCAGCTGCACCTTTCTGCACACCCTCCATCCGCCTCAGTGGTTTTGATTAAACAACAAAGAGGCAGACACGAAGACAGGGACAGAGGGAGAGAGAGAGAGAGAGAGAGAGATGAAGGCTGATGGAGAGAAAAAGAGAAGAAAAGAGAAGGGAGAGAGAGAGAGCGCTTTAGTCTCTTTTGAGGGGCATCGTAAAACACAATGGACTGGACGTTTTTACACGAGGCAAACATGGAACATCTGTGTGTGCGAACGAAGGCCCTCCGATCGCTCTGATGAAGTGACGCGGGGGGACATGACGTGACAAGGCGGGCAGTTTTCTCACCTTCCACTGGGGCAGGTGCCTCAAGCGGGGCATGCTGGTCAGACAGCCCAGAATCCAGGAGAGCTCTGCATGCTCTGCCACCTGCGGACAGGTAAGGGGAGACTGCGTTAGAGCTGGACTCACACACACGTGTGGACACACACACACATACACACATGTGGAGACACACACACACACACACACGTGGACACACACACACACACACACACACACACACACACACACACACACACACACACACACACACACACACACACACACGCGGACACACCCACAGATGCACACACCTGAGCACAAGCACGTCATCTAAGGAGCATCAGACACTGGCTAAGGAGAATGGTGCAATGTAAATACTTTCAGATGTGAATCTAAAGGTTTCAACCTCTTTTTCTAATAAAGGACATTTTATTCTACCCTTCCTGAATCTGCTCCACAAGTTTTACACACATGATGCTTGGCAAGTTTTACATTGACTCTACACACATACACACACACACAGTGCGAGAGAAAGAGAGAGCGAGAAAGAAAAGGGAGTGAGAGAGAGAGAGAGAGAGAGCTCTTTTATCAGCAGAACCCCTTTCTATAAATGTTGTCCAGTGTCTATAGGGACCCTTCTTAGCCCCCCCGTGTGGTGTTTAAGAGTACTGCAGGTAAACAAC
The DNA here is from genome assembly GCF_900700415.2 of Clupea harengus. Lineage (NCBI taxonomy): Eukaryota > Metazoa > Chordata > Actinopteri > Clupeiformes > Clupeidae > Clupea > Clupea harengus. The sequence continues at coordinate 13,098,955 of NC_045153.1, forward strand.
CCCCCCCATATGCTACCCAGTCTCTTTACCAACCCAAACAGATGATCAGGAGGGACCTGGCTCTCTCCATCCAACCTCAGTGGTAGTAAGAGGCATCCTCAAGTCACTCTGCACAACCAGAAACCTGCAGTTTGCCCTACACACCCAACACATCTAAGGAAGGTTTTCAACATGCTGCTCTATGCATTCCATCTCCTACCAAAAAGACAAGGATGGGGGCATGGCGCCATGGTGACTGAAGAAAAAGGAGGAAGAGAGGAGAAAGGAGCGAAGACTGAAGAAGTAAACTGGCTGGGCGTTGGCGACGTCGCCGCATGACGCCTCTCTCGCTCACAAAGGGATTGTGGGACACCTGACTGAAGCCCCCACGAGAGAGAAGAACATAAAACACAATTTCACACTAGCCCCCTTTTTTTTTAAAAAAGCATATACATTTAGAAAAATAAAACCTATATTTACAGCATCCGGCTAGCCTATGCGAGAGTACGTAATGGCGGACATGTCAATGACAGCAAAGGCACTAAAAAGAAAGCGATACGGCTCAAGATGTTGTTACACAGCACCGGCAGATACATTAGGACAGAACCCGATCTGTGGCTCGATCCGCCACGGGGACAACGGTGCTTATGTAACAAACGGCACGCACAGCGAGAGCCGGTAAAAACCGCGGGGTGCGAAGCATAAATAAAGATATCACTCGAGCATACCGGCCGAGCGCCGAAAGGAGAGAAAGCTGGAGCCATAAAGGCCCATTCGCGCTTGCCTTCATGTGTGGATTTCTATTATGTGAAACTGCCAAAAATATTCCCATAAATCTAAAACTGTGGACATTATTCCGGTAAAAGAAAAGGGCGTAACCACAACACACAACTCTTTCTCTTTCACTGTGTGTGTGTCTCTCTCTCTCTCTCTTTCTTTCGCTTTCTTTCTTTCTCTCTCTCTCTCTCTTTCTCTCTCTCTCTCTCTCTCTCTTTCGCTTTCTTTCTTTCTCTCACTCACTCACTCACTCACTCACGCACGCACGCACGCACGCACGCACGCACACAAAGAAACAATCCAGACCTTAAATCTGATTCGGTTTGAAGCCCCTCACTTAAGACACGATTGATTTCAGCTTGTCACTGTTTTTTTTTCTCAATGAAGTCAAGTGTTTTCCTTGGGCGGCAGTTTTATTTTTACATGTGGAACAGACCAGGGCTCATGTGTTCAATGGGAGGTCTCCGGCACTGCCAAGATATGTGGCATGAAGTTAAACGGGAACAAAAATAGGCCTCTGTGTGAGTGTGTGTGTGTGTGTGTGTGTGTGTGTGTGTGTGTGTGTGTGTGTGTGTGTGTGTGTGTGTGTGTGTGTGTGTGTGTGTGTGTGTGTGTGTGTGTGTGTGTGTGTGTGTGTGTGTGTGTGTGTATGTGTATGTGTATGTGTGTGTGTGTGTGTGTGTGTGCATAAGTGTGTAAGCATGAGAGTGTGTGTGTGTGTGTGTATGTGTGGTGTATACATATGTGAAGTGCTGAGTTGGTGCACACTTAACAACACACACACACACACCTACACAGGTTTGGGAAGGAGAGTAAGGAGAAAGCCGCACTCTCAGGTGTCTAGTAGGAGGGAAATGTCCGCCCTGATTAGGGCGCCCTTCAGACGGTGGTCACACTGCAGATATCATCAGCCCTTAGGCTCTCCTCACTGGGATGAAGCAGGTTACTGCACACACTACCTGTTAGTAGCACTCCCTACTGTACTTATGGGGCCCCCCTTTACATTCACAGTAGAAACAAGTCCGTTCTCGTTATTCTCGTTCCCCCCCCCCCACACACACACACACACACACACACACACACACACACACACACACACACACACACACACACACACACAGAGGAAAGGTTAAAGGGTAGGTTAAAAAGAAGAAAAAAAAGATAGGACAAAGAATGCCACAGTAAAATAAATGGCGGAATAAATACAATTAAATAAAGCAGAACGGCTCTTTCCTCAGATTCTTCACAGACACAAACAGAACTTGAAATTGTTTTAAGACGCCAACAATATCTCAAGTAACCACAGTTACCTGGCCTTTCTACAGAATCAACACACACCTAGCATATCGCCCACTCTACCTGGAGACGGATATTATGGGATGGCTACCGGCAGGTAATGATGCCAACACTTCTCACTGGGAAGCCCTGGAAGCTGGAGGGTAGCCGCGAGAGTATTACTTTCTCCTCTTTAACCGACAGGCATTATTTCTACTTAACTCCTTGGCCGGTTCAGCTTAATGTGTTTGCACAGTAACCTCCCCTCTCCTTTCCAGGAATATATTTCCCTATTTGATCATGATGGATGTGTTAAGGTCCGGGTTTAGAGAGAGGACAGTGATTTCCAACACAGCAATTTTATTATTTATTTTTATTTTAGTTTTTAATCTGCAGATGTGTGATAACTGAGCACTGTGCATGTTCAACAGGTTTGTGCAACACACAAATGTAACTGGCCTGTTAAACAGGCTGGGTCTTTCTTTCCAAAAAGAGGACAATTCTAAAGGTTTTCACCAAAAAATCACAGTCCAAACGCCCACCTAGTGAGCTGAAAGGCCACCAGTAATTGTGGGGAAATTGTGGGGGACAAACAATTTGACCTGCTGGTTGTGGCCCACTTGATGTGGAGCAGCCCATTTGGGGTTACACGGTCCCAAATAGGCTACCTACTGTAAGGGAGGTGCAGGAAGTGCTACCGTCGTCACCTCCCCCCTCACCCTTTCAAGTGGATCCATCCATCCAGGTAATGTCAGGTGTCAGATGGGAAATAATCAAATCAAGACAAAACGCTATTATGAAAATAGAGATCGAAAATACAAATGGATAAAGGTCACAAAAAGAGAAAGAGTTGAAAAGTCCAGAGAGAAAAAAAAAATGATCTCAAGGCTGAAGCTACAAAATGTCTTAAGTTAACAAATCTAGTCAAAACTAGCGTTACCAATGTCAGTGCCAGGCAAAATGAAGCATACTGGCGCCAAATGAAGAGGAGGAGCAAAGAGTCTGGACGCAGGCTGATTCCGGTGGAGAGCAGGGCCAAGAAGAGAGGCCACTGCCCAGGACGAGCGACATGACAACTCTGCAGGTGATGCTGCATGGAGTGGCAGAGCTAGCAGAGCTAGGCCAGAGGGGAGTCATCGTACGGAGCCTGCCATGACTTATTCTGCGTGCCCAAAACCAAACGCGTTTGATTTGTTCTTCAACTACCATCCAAACCAGAACAAACAAAACTAAAAAACTTTTCAATTGCAAGAATGACAATGTTCCATGGCTCTGAAACAACAGCAGCACTGCCAATTTAATATCTATTGTTTAGCCGTTATATTATAAATAGCCTGATATTGTGGTGCATATGTTGGGGAAAAAATTGGGGGACGTCCAGGTAAATATTGCCAGGCCCAAATTATGTTCCCAGCCCGACCCTCTCTCTCTCTCTGTGTGTGTGTGTGTGTGTGTGTGTGTGTGTGTGTGTGTGTGTGTGTGTGTGTGTGTGTGTCTGTGTGTGTGTGTACGCAGGGCCCACCTGAGACTGCTGAAAGAGGATGGAGCGCTCGGGGTCGATGCCGCAGGCGAGCAGGCTGGCGGCCATGTCCAGAACGTTCTGGCGGAGCAGCGTCGGGTCCTGGGGCTGCGTGATGGCGTGCAGGTCCACGATGCTGTACAGAACCGACCCGTACACGTCCTGCAGGGACACCCAGCTCTCCAGAGCGCCCAGGTAGTTCCCCAGGTGAGGCACGCCTGTGGGCTGGATACCGGAGAACACCCGACCCCCGGGGGGATCCTACAGGTGGGGGAGAGAGGGATGAGAAGAGAGAGAGAGAGAGAGAGAGAGATGGGAGAGAGAGGGATGAAAAGAGAGAGAGAGATAAATAGTTTAAAACAATGAAATGAGAAATGTGGGGGTTTCCCCACTGAATCTACAAAGAGAAACGAGGAGAGGGAACAAAAATAATCAAAGACGCATAAGAAAAGAAACTTCTTAGAGAGGGAGAGAGAGAGAAAGAGAGAGAGAGTGAGAGAGAGAGAGAGAGGGAATAGAGGAAGAAAGAGGAAAAAAGAGATCAGAGAACAAGGGAGGGAAAACAAATAAAATTTGTGTAAAAGAATGTAATAAAAAATGATTTCGCGAGAGAGAAAACAGTGGAGAGCAGAAGGAAGAAAGGGAGGCGAAAGATTTGTGAGTGTGTGTGTGTGTGTGTGTGTGTGTGTGTGTGAGTGAGTGAGTGTGTGTATGTGAGAGATTGTGCCTGAGTCTGAGTCTGAGTGTGTGTGTGTGTGTGTGTGTGTGTGTGTGTGTGTGTGTGTGTGAGTGAGTGAGTGAGTGAGCGAATGTGTGTGTGAATGTGAGAGAGTTTGTGCCTCTGTCTAAGTGTGTGTGTGTGTCAGTGAGTGTGTGTATGTGAGAGAGAGTGTGTTTGTGTGTGTGTGTGTGTGTGTGTGTGTGTGTGTGTGTGTGTGTGTGTGTGTGTGTGTGTATGTGAGAGAGATTGTGCCTAGGTCTGAGTGTGTGTGTGTGTCTCAAACACCTGCAGTTCCTCACACTGGCAGTTAGGAGGCAAGGCTGTCGGAGACGGAGGAAGCCAGCGTGGGTTTTACGGCTGTTATCAAAACGATAAATCCAAGGCATGCCTCACACTCCAGAGTATCCTACGGGGTGAGAGAGCGACAGAGCGGAACCCCTTTCCGGCCAATAAAAACAGCCAAGGGCCCTTAGGCCGGCCAATGAGAGCCTTTTAAAAGCAGCAGAGTCGCGAGGGGGAAACGGCTCTCCACAGTAGCGCGAGCCTTTCCAAGCGTTTTAAAAATAAAGAGGGGGAGACCAGTCGCGCTACGGGGCGACATTAAAAACACTTTAGCATCAGATACCAGTGAACAACAAAGGCTTCGTTTCATTTAGAGAGGGGTGAGGAATTGCTCTTTACTCCTTGAATAATATAGACACACACACACACACACACACACACACACACACACACACACACACACACACACACACACACACACACACACACACACACACACACACACACACACACACACACAGACACACACACACGTGCGCACACACACACAGACACACACACGCGTGCACACACACACTCAGATATACGGCTTGTAGTTGTTCGACTCCCCGGGCAAATATTTGGTTTCATCAGGGCTGGCAGAGCTGGTTCTGGCGCGAGACTGTTCCACTGAGCTCCGACACAGGGTTCCGGTAATCCCACTAGCCCCTGGAACCGATCCTGTCCAGCTTGGAACCGATCCCTCACCCGCAGCTACGCACCAGGAGCAGGAAGAAGAGGATGAAGAAGAGTAGGAGGAAGAGTAGGAGGAAGAGTGGGAGGAAGAGTGGGAGGAAGAGCAGTGAGAGTAATAGCCCACGCTGCAGGTTTGGGGGGCTGGTGAACTGGATGTCTGGGTTCATGTAGAGGAACCAGGCAAGGTAGCAGTGCCCCAGCAGGATCCAGCCATGTGCCCCATTTAAGATGAATTCCTGAGGTTTGGGTTTGACTTGGGGCAGCGAGGGGGTGGGGGTGGGGGTGTGGGTGGGGGGAGAAGGGGACTCTTTACGACAGGATCTTTTCTGATGACTGCCTGCTCTTATTTCAGCTGCAGAAAAAAAAATGGAGCTCCACTGCATCTATAATACATTATGGCTAAAAGCCCACAGCCAAGGTAGCCACTGTGTGTGTGTGTGTGTGTGTGTCTGTGTGTGTGTGTGTGTGTGTGTGTGTGTGTGTGTGTGTGTGTGTGTGTGTGTATGTATGTATGTATGATCCACACGATGTAGTCGGTCAGATAATACCATGAAGTCCATAATGCGGAGGAGGACTATGGCAGCCTTACAAAACCAATCTCGGACAATCAACACACACCACTGACTGACGTTCCTTCTCGCGTGGTTCTGAAACTGATCCGACATCAGTCTGTCTGTGGGCTCAGTCCGTCTCCCATGCTGCTTGGCGCTGGTAGAACTGATCCAGGGTCATTTTACGAAGCAGGGCCCGGCAGGGCAGGAAGGAACAGGGCACTTATGTCATTACCGAGAATGAGTAATCACAGTGGACTGCCACCGGTTCAACAGGGGGGCCCCTCTCCGAGGTGTCAGGAGTGATTTGGGAGGGGGGGGCGCAGGCGGCTGGTCGGTACTCTGGCTCATGTGTGTTCTCACCTCGAGGCTGACACGTCCCCCCCCACCCCCCACCCCGTACTAACCCCAGGTCCCCCGGGAACGTCATTAGCCATGCAGACATGGTAATGGTGTCATTCAAGACAATCGCACCTTGGCTGAAACCCTGCCAACGACAACCGCCGACGGAATAATCAGTGTATCACACCTCGCATCTACCGGGAGCCGGGGAAGAGGGCGCAGGGGTGGGGGGAGAGGAAAATGTACAAGACGTGGAGTGAAGTTTTTTTTTTTTAATGGCTCGGAGTCAAGGGGGCTGAAATTAAATAGGAGGCTATACAGCGAAGAGAGGAAAATCATAACAAACGGCTGACAGACTGAGAGAAGGTTTTTGTTTTTTTTTCACGATGAGTTATGCTAAGCTAATTAAAAAAAAAAACCTGAACTGTAAGCATCAATGGTTACATTTCATAATGGTGGTATTGAAGTAAAACAGTTTTTACGTGCACGGAGTTTCTTAAACACGTGTTGAAGGATGGAGTAACTGAACACATAGGGTAGGATTGCGTTCATCTACAACGCGCCAAGCCCCAGCCAAAACATCTCAGAAATACGTGACCATGGCCCACTTCTCAGTACAAACTATCCTCTCTGCAAGGACTAATACAGTCAACTTTCTACAGCCGTTCAACTTAGTGGTGTCAAAACTTCGACTGCATATCAGTTGACTTGAGGCAATAACCGTAATGCTTTCTCCCACAAGGCCTTCAAGCATTTCATGACTGTCAGAGACCTCATCACAAGTGCAGAAAACTCCCCCCACAGGCTCCCCCAGAACTCATTCATTTCCCCTGTCCGCAGGACCAGAAGTCTCCTCCATCATTTACGAAAAAATTCTCCGTCTCCAAGACACTATATTCGTTTTGTGTTGCACTGGGCAACACACATTTGTTTTCTTTGCTAAATAGAACCGAGTTCAGTCTGACTGCTGTGTTCAGCGCGGCAGATGCAGAGGTTTATAAATCAGTCCAGTCGTGGACCTCTCGAAACGTGTTAATCCAAACACGACCGGCGTAAACATGACTACAATTCACGGCGTTTCGCAAGGGGATACATTAAGACGATGTTTTTGCTCTGCGGCCTGGGCAAATGCCACTGGGTTGCTTGCGCTGTTACGGACTACAGACAGAAGCTGTTCGTGCCTGTAGTCTGGCAAAGGGCCCTGGCTGCTTGTGTTGCTGCAACTAAACTGTTGGTGCCCATCCTGCCAGCGCGATCTGGCCTCCTCTCAGGGGCTGGTGTGCATAATCTTTCAGAATGAGAGGAATTTTGCAGGGAAATGCTGCAAATATTACCGTGGCGACTAGCATGGTACATTGCCAGATGCTGGAGTCCTGTTTGCATGAGGAGAGGCGTGTGTGTGTGTGAGAGCTTGTGTGTGTGTGTGTGTGTGTGTGTGTGTGTGAGCGTGCGTATGTGTGTGTGATTTCTGTGTAAATGTGCACATCAGGTACGCCTCATTTAAAAAAAAATGATACGTCTCCACGGAGATGAAGACATCTAATTGGTCAATTCACCAGGCCTCCATGATGTGAGGAGCTACATTACTTTACCCACCTACCTCCCCCAACTCTCCTGGTACACATGTTCTGTCTTTTTTTCCTTTCACTCCATTTTGCTCTCTCTCTCTCTCCATTTCCGTCTCTCTCTCCATCCATTCACCTAGTTCTCTTCTCTTTCTCTCTTTCTCTCTCTCTTTCTCTCTCTCTCTCTCCCTGTCTCCCCTTCTTCCCTTCTCCTTGATGACACACAGCAGGAGTGGTAACTTTGGGTGTTCGCTCCTCATATATAAAACTGACAAGCGCAACGCCGCTGTGCCGCAGAAGAGGCAAGGTGACGAAAGCTTCCTTCATCTGCATCCAGCAGATGGCATATACATTATCCTGTGTGTGTGTGTGTGTGGGGGGGGGGGGGATAGGAACACCAACAGCTCAAAGGGTTACATACACTTCAAACCCATGTTTTCACACTTGTCTACATTCTTATGAGATCATGAGTCTAAGCCCACGACACGCGTACGTATGGGAATGAGGAAGATGGAGAAGGTATTTAATAATGTGTGTGTGTGTATGAGAGAGACAGTGAGTGAGAGGGTGTGTGTGTGTGTGAGAGAGAGAGAGACAGTGAGTGTGTGTGTGTGTGTGTTTGATTTTGAATGTGTGAGAGATGCTGAGCGCGAGTTCACACTGGTGTATATTTTCACAGCTACTCAAGTTCATCCATGTCCCTGTTTGTGTGTGTGTGTGTATGCGTGCGTGTGTATGGGTGCGTGTGTGTGTGTGTGGATATGCTGGCGTGCGTGTGTGTGTGAAGGGGAGTATACTGAACCTAGGGAATGTGTGATTGAACTGTTGCGTAACTGGAGGTATAGACTGTCAATTAAAATGTAAGTGCTTTTCCTCTCCTTCTCTGTGTGCATGTGAGTGTGTGTCTGTCCGTGTGAGACAGCGTGTAAAAGTTAAAGAGGGCTGATAAAGGGTTTGTGTGTGAGTGTCAGTGTGTGTAAGTGTGTGTGTGTGTATGTGTCAGTGTGTGTAAGTGTGTGTGTGTGTCAGTGTGTGTCAGTGTGTGTAAGTGTGAGTGTCAGTGTGTGTCAGTGTGTGTGTGTGTGTGTGTGAGTGTCAGTGTGTGTAAGTGTGTGAGTGTCAGTGTGTGTGTGTGTGTGTGAGTGAGTGTCAGGGTGTGTGTGTGTGTGTGAGTGTCAGTGTGTCTCTGTGTCTTAGTGTTTGTAAGTGTGTGTGCGTGTGTGTGTGTGTGAGTAGTGTCAGTGTGTCTCTGTGTGTCTCAGTGTGTGTAAGCGTGTGTGTGTGTTTTTGTGTGAGTATCAGTGTGCCTCAGTGTGTGTGTGTGTGTGTCAGTGTGCCTCAGTGTGTGTAAGTGCGAGTGAGCACAGGGTTTGGTGCACACACACAGGGTGTGGTTTAATAAAGACCAGTAAGAGAATGTGTGTGTCTCCCTTGCCTGTTAAAGAACAGAGACCTGCCTCTACGTCCTGAGGCCATCCCAGAGCGTCCCGTTGCTCGCCCCGGCCCGGTCCGTCCCACGGAAAGCCGAGCATGGAAAATAAGACTCAGATCTCAGCCCGAGAAGAAGCACAATAATGATATTACTCAGCAATGCACTGCCTCCATTAGGGCAGAAAAACAGTCCCGTCTTCGATTGGAACTGATTGGGTTAGTTACAAAAACAGAGGAATGTTTTCTCTTTTTGTAATAATATTACCCTGTTTTTCCATGTCCAAGGAGAACCAGAGCAGAGCAGAGATTCCGGGGGGAAGAGCAGAACGGCCTGTTCACCGTGGCTTTTTTGGGTGACAACATGGGGAAGATAGAAGACTGCTTAGGCTTACAGTATTTATGAGCTCCACTGTCAAACTGGCGTCCAGAGCAGGGTGGTCAAACACGGCGCTAAAACAGTTGTACCTAACACTAAAACAATAAGACGGGGGGCATCTAAAACTGTGTGGTCTGCACGGTAAAGAAGTACACCTGCCTGTGAAAGCAGACTGAAACGGGCTCTGAGTTGACCTGTCCTGGTTACACCAGGGTTAAATAAAAAACCTGTGGTTGCAAATGAGAGTGTGGTTAAGCCCTGTTTAAAGATAAGTAAAACTTAAATAAATAGAAAACGCTTAAATAAAAAAAAACCTGTATTAACAGCATGTGGAATAGGACTGGCGATAATGTTCATTAAGACAATCAGTGTTTCAATATGAATAGATAAACATAAACAAAGGATGTGCTGTGTCATACACGAGGACTGGCATCTGGCAATTCCTCCTCTGAGGTGAGGCAGCCTGTGACCTGAGTTCGGCCAGGCCTAGTGTCCCTCTCGAGTCGGAGAGCAGGCCTGTCTACCCTGAGCCCTCTGCACACAGAGAGAGGATTCAACCGCAGTGCTGTGTGGCACAGTGCAGCACGGGTGGGGAGAAAAAGGGGGGAAAAAAAACACAGGGGATGAAGACACCAGCCAATCAGACGTGCCGACGGGGGAAAACAGAGCAGCATCTATTCCTGGGTTAGCCTCTCGTACATCAAAAATCGAGAGCCCCCTCCAAGCCTCGAGCCAACAGCAAACAGGCAGCAGGTGACACAGACCCCACCACATCACCCCCCACCCCATGTCTCCCCCAACACACACACACACACACACACACACACACACACACACACACACACACACACACACACACACACACACACACACCCCACTCAGACCACTCAAAGCGCTCTCCTCCATCACCATATCAGCATCAGTGACCGCACTGTGGCGCCTATTTCAACACGTCAGTCGCTACATCCTTCCCCCCTCTAGCGGATCTTCCAACCACAGAGGGAGCCCCGGGGGTGGGGGGGGGGGGGTTGGGTCAGAGCGCTAACATCTTGGCCCCCCCGTGGTCCTCACGGCCGTCCTCGTCTCTCTCCCACTAAGTAGACGGCACACACAGAGCCCAGTGTTATAAACACCCCACCCTGTGTGCTCTGTTCTGTTCAAGCAGACATCACACTGAGACGGACAGAAAGAAACTCTCTCTCTCTCTCCATAGCGGCTTTCTTTCTTTCAAGATCTCTCTCTCTCTCCATAACTGCTCTTTCTTTCATGCTCTCTCTCTCTCTCTCTCTCTCTCTCTCCATAACGGCTCGTTCTTTCTGTCAAGATCTCTCTCTCTCTCCATAACTGCTCTTTCTTTCATGCTCTCTCTCTCTCTCTCTCTCTCTCTCCCTCTATAACGGCTCGTTCTTTCTGTCAATATCTCTCTCTCTCTCTCTAACCCTCTTCTCTGCTCCTCTCGACGGGGCCTGTTAAAGCGCCGGGCCAACAGAGGCGCTTCAGTGAAGTATCGAGCAGGAAATTGTGTTTGGTGTACCCCCCTCCCTTCCTCTTTAGTGGGTGACAGAGTGATGGGGGGGGGGAGCCCATGTTTGTCCGCACGGTTAACACGCGCCCAGCTTGAAACAAAAAGCTGGAATGACCTCAAATCAAAACAAGACTGGCTGATACTGAAAGAGAGACTTAAGAGAGGAGTGGATGGAAAGACAAACAGGGACGGGGTGGCACAGCCGAAAGTGCAGGACAAGGTTTTTAGAGAGAGAGAGAGAGAGAAATAAGAAAAGAAAGAAAGAAAAAGCAAGAGAATCACAAAAAGAACTAAGATTGTGAACATAGGAATGGAGGAGGAGCAGAATGTGAGTGTGTGAGAGAGAGAGAGAGTGAGTGTATGTGTGTGTGTGTGTGTGTGTGTGTGTGTGTGTGTGTGTGTGTGTGTGTGTGTGTGTGTGCGTGTGTGTGTATGTGTGAGAGAGAGAGAGAGTGAGTGTATGTGTGTGTGTGTGTGTGTGTGTGTGTGTGTGTGTGTGTGTGTGTGTGTGTGTGTGTGTGCGTGTGTGTGTATGTGTGAGAGAGAGAGAGAGTGAGTGTATGTGTGTGTGTGTGTGACAGAGAGAGAGAGTGAGCGAGCGAGAGAAAGAGAGTGTGTCTGTAGACGTCTGTGTGTGTCGGTGAGGGAGTGAGAGAGAAAGAGAGATAGAGCGAAAGAGAGGAGGGGGGGCGTGTCCATAAGTGTCTGTGTGTGAGAGAGAGTGTGTTTGTGTGTGTTTGTTTGGGGGGGGGGGTCACAGAGGAGGTGGCAGGGGTCCGCCGTCCGGCGCGTTTGAATAAATCTGTGGTTGACGTCTCGGACAGGTGAGATTGATGAGGTTCCTCCGCGCTTCCCACTGTGCGGCGGGCCGCTGTGGGGGCCACTGTGGGGGCGGCGGGAACAGAAATGGCGCAGTGTGGAGAGCCAGGACTCAGGGCCCTCGCGCTCCGCAGGGGGTCCCCCTCCCTGATTAATGGGACTGGAGGCCCTTCTAAAAAGAAGAAGGAGAAGAAGAAAAAAAACAGCCATCCCAGCAGAAAATGGGCCTGGACGAGCACGGTCCAAAAATAACCAGGACAGCACCGCCACACGCACTACCACCTCTCCACCACCTACGCCATCCAGGCCAGGGTCCAGACGGCTCCAGCCTCCTCCGACACGCAGCGCCCTGGAGCTGCGCTGTTTATCTGGGACGAGGCTATCTACCGCACCATACCGCAGCACCAGCAACGGCCCTGTTTAAGAACTCCACCACATAGCTACAGCCTACATGTCTTTTAGGCCTACATGTCCAGATCTAAAAGTAGTCCTTTGTAGCTAAAGATATCATTCATTTTTCAATACAATTTTAGAATGTTGATAATTTTACAATGAAAAAAGACAATACAATAGAACGGAGATGGGTATATGTTCTTTCTTCTATGTAACGACAACTTTTAAGTCAAAGATACAGGTATATTGTCATAGGTCAGCTGTTAAATTCTTCAGCTGTCCTACGTATGTTAATATACAGATATTTCATCGATCAACCATTTAATGACAGACATGACTCGTTTTTTGGTCTCCGTTCAGACGAATAAAATAAACGGTGAGGCGGTAGGCGACTAATAACACACCATAAACATAAAACTCACAACGAAGCAGAAATAACCTGCACACACCTCATAAATTTATCTATCTATAATTATGGTAGCACTTAGTGGCTGTGCTGGCCAAGAGTCTCCACATCTTAGCCCTCTCTCTCTCTATCTCTCTCTCTCTCTCTCGCTCACTCTCTCTCTCTCTCTCTCACTTGCTTTCTCTCACTCTCTCGCTTGCTCGCTCACTCACTCTCTCTCCCTCTCTCTCTCTCTCTCTCTCTCTCTCTCTCTCCCTCCCTCGCTCTCTCTCTCCCTCGCTCTCTCTCACTCCCTCGCTCTCTCTCACTCTATCCTTCCCTCCTTCTTCAGACTCTCTCGCTCTTTCTCTTTCTAAGCAGTCCAGTAATTTCCTCCTTACTCAGAGCAGGCACTGACTCAAATTGAGCCCAGCCCAAGAGCGTGACACCAGATACGTTTGACGTTTTAATTAAAAAACGTCAAGGCTGTCCCACGTCCAAAACCTCAGACCTTGCCCGCATGAAGTAAGTCCTGGACCAGGACGTGACTGAAACTACATCAAAGTTGAGCTACACACAGCGGACTACTTGGAACGTTAGCTCGCAGAATCCAAATAATTAAAACACATATATTTTCACCTATTTTTAAACATGGAGGGTGGTGAAGATTTGAGAGACATCCATTGCGCCCCCCCTACCCTAACTCTTCATCATGGCGATCCATACAGGCCTGGCAAAGGCACTGGTGTGAACTGAGAGGCCTACATGACAACTAAAAATAAATAGTGTCATCAATTAATGTAATCAAACTAGACCTCATGTTTTCCTCCTCTCCTCTCTACTTCCCTTCTGCCTGCTGCTCGGGGGACTGTGTTAATGGTTTTAGCCGACACCGCAGCGAGTGATTCTGGGCCTGAGGAGAAATTAGGAGCGACTTCCTCTTCCTGAAGGCCCGAGCTGAAATGACTGATATTAGCCATTAAGACCACAGGCGATTAAGGGCCAGATGGGGAAGGCCATGTTTTATAACAGTCAGGGGCTTCTGCCCTGGTGGCTTCCTGCTATCCCACAATGCAACACTCCCTGGAATGAAAAGAACATCGATGTGAAGTTATTTGCGACTTTCCTGTTGAGATATTTCTCCAACAAACAAGAATGTTATTTACATATAATGTAAGTCAATGTAAGAAAAAGAGTGGAACATTAATACAACGGAAAGGACAGCTGAAGCCCGAGTTAGGTAGTAAATCCGCTTACATTCACTTTAATCACAACTGAGTTGGCAACGTGAACGATAACACCATAATTCATGTTAAGTACTTGTGGGCTGCTGAAACTATCTTAGGATGTTTTTCCCATCTCCAACGAAGTGAAGGTCACTTGCTGTGCGACGCAATCCTTCATATGCCTTCACATATTTTCTTGCAAACAGCGGGGTGATGTAGTGAATTGTAATTATATTTTTAATATCCTGCAACCATTTTTTTGGAATTATGCACTCCATCGAAGCAAGGAGGCGTGGGTCACAGATCATTTCTGTATTAGCCTACACTGACTTCTCACACTCTTTCAGCCGTTCAGAACTCCGTGTCGCTTTGACGCACATCGCACCTCTGGGCACTGTAAGAATGCCGGTGTGGCTGCACATTTGGAGAAAATTAAAACAAAACGAAAACCAACACTTCATTTCTAATGTTATTTCTGGTAATGAAGCACTGCTGTGATGCTTTCGTCTCGGCCGCCAGCCCGCTCCGAGCGCGGCCCCCTGCCTTGCTGCACACCTCCACGGAGTCTCCCGGGCCGCCGGTCTAACCAAACACAGACCGGCCGAGGGAAGTGCGTACATTCCGCAAAGCTTTGGCGCAGCCACTAGCCCACTGCGCAAAGCAGGTCGTCCATCAAACCAGCAGTGCCGTGGGTGAAGCATTAGGCTATAAGTGTATTATAACTTAAAAACAACACTGCAATTAGGGTCATTGTTGTAACCTGGTGCTGTTACCAATAGTTATGAACGTACAGGGACTCATTGTTGGATGTTAACACTCCATTAACATCTCTCGAGCCCGTGCATATGTACATAATAAGCCTAGGCATGTAATATAGAAGAATGTGGACCTGCCCCAGAACAGGTCACCATTAGGTACTTTTCTGTAAAGTTTCATAGGGCATAGAAAGGGCTAATTTTTTTTTTTTTTTTTTCCTAGTTATAGGAATGAAAAGATGTTCAATTCATCATGCTATTGGGTGGGGACTTCCCACAGCGGCCAAACCTCACGGTCACATGCAAGTACTAATACCAAACAACCAACTCTGTGTATTATAACAACAGGGTGCACTACAACCATCATACCGATACTTAACAATAGTTAACAACAACAGCAACAAAGATGCCTTGCCTTTCACTGGTCAAGTGGGCACCTTTCTTCATCAGTGTTTCGTTGAATTATCCATGACACCTCCAGAGACCTCAACAGTGTCGTCTGGCATCACAGACTATCTGGCGTCCCAGGGTTGGTAGGGGTTACCCTCGGGAGTATGAACCCGGGTTAGGGGAAGGGTAGGGATTGGATATAAACTCAGGTTAGGGTACAGTAAGAGGTTGGGAGTGGTAGAACCCCCCGGGATTACTAATCCTGGATTAGGGTAATTATGGTACCCAAGGCTAAGCGTAGGGTAATACAATTAAATATTAACCCTGGTCACCTTAGGCACACAAACATCTTGCGGCAACAGGCTTGTTCACGAAATACAGGTTAATTCTCCAAAGTCCACAAGTAGTCGCTTTTTCAGCAGCCTCAGAGAACTCGTTCAAAGCTCTTTTGAGTGACCATTCTCGTAAAAACCAAGAGAGTTGTGACTGATTTAGCTACAAAGTCTCTAACACCTATCTCCACTGGTCTTGTGTGTGCTTGCCAACCCCATTGCCTTGCTTATGCTTCCAATTCTGCATAGTTCAGATTCTTCCTTTCCAAGGCTTCCTCAGTCACATCTTCAAAGGGAATCGGAAGCTCAATAAAGTAAACAATGTGCTCACTCTCAGAATACAGCACCATGTCTGGGCTCAAAGCAGTCACAACAACACACTGTGGAACTTGAAATTGCCTTCTAGCATCAGCCAGCGATCTCCAATCCCGTGCTTTGCCCCATTTGCCTAGTGTCCACTTTTCTGCCCCTCTCACACAAAAGAGAAAACTTCACTTCTTTATTCTCAAACAAACACACCAATGAAATCCTGATTACATGTCTCCACATGTAGTGACCCAGGGTCAGGTACGTTTTACAAATCAGACAGAATATCCTTTAATGAGCCAATGCCCATACACACATAGCTGGCTCCAACAATTAATTTAATATGGTTAGCATCCAAAGCCCACATTCCATCCTGTTGATCTTCCTCTTCCTCTTCCTCTTCTATGCCTTTTCCCTTGCTTTGCCTGAGAAGCCACTGCTGCTCGTCTAGTGTCCTCTTCTTGCTCGCGAACAAAGCTTTGCCTCCTCTCACTTTCCTCCTTGCCCATTTCAAATTGTAATTCAACTTGGATAACAGCCAACAGTTGTTGGAAGTGTCATCATGGTGTCCCTACAAGCTTGGATGGGAGGTAACCGGGCGCTGCAGCCTCTCACCACCAACAACCCATTTAGATGCCCTTATAATTAACCAACCTCCATGGCCATGGTGAAAGCCAATGGTGAAATGGTGCACCCAGCCAAGATACAAATCTCCAAATGCTGCCATAATGTGGTGTAGTTACTTGTGTTGAACTGAATATCCTGAAAATATGCTTTGACTAACCCTGGAATCTTCCCAGGGGCCTGAAAGTAAGTGAATGCCTTCCGGAACAGACTGTGTGGCACCGATCCAAAGGCATTAGCGATAAATAACTTCAATAAATAAGAGAAAGAAAAAACATTGCGAAAAACATTGCGTCATTGCTTTTAAAAAAATGAAATGTTTGTATTGCTGTAGTGTATTGCTGCTTACACATATCTTGTTTCTGGGAGCATCTGTAGGGTTCAGGAGTTTGCATCTACGATATATTGTGATGGTGTGCAGAGACTATTTGAATAGCCTATCCAAATATACTACTATATATTATATATATATATATAATATACTACTATTACTATTTGAATAGCCTATTCATATTCATAACCTCTACAACACCAAACACCCTTAATTAACATTTGTTTCCTCTTTGGAATATTTGCTTCCTCTTCCTGTCACATAGGGAGGATGAGGTGTAAAAGCCTTGCAATGATGAGCATGTTGTCCTTGGCAGTAG
This sequence comes from Clupea harengus, assembly GCF_900700415.2. Lineage (NCBI taxonomy): Eukaryota > Metazoa > Chordata > Actinopteri > Clupeiformes > Clupeidae > Clupea > Clupea harengus. The sequence goes on from NC_045153.1 coordinate 13,115,913, forward strand.
GCCACAAGAGTTCTTGCTTGAGGTTTGCATGAATTTAGCTTAATTTAGCAACTGCTGTGTGGAGTGTAGCACGACGTGGTCGAATGTATGCATTTTGGTTACAGCTTTATATGGGGACCTTTTTTCCCAGTTGTGGTGTCTCTTAGCATTCTACAAGTGTTTCCCAAACTATCTCCCTAAGAGTTCCCATAACAGACACATTCGTACATATACCTTAAAAGGCTGAATCAGTGTTTCTGGGGTAACTGTCATTCATGACGGGCATGACTGAGATCGTCGTGCAGGTGATCATTATTAGAAAGAGCATCAAGCAATACTATGCCAGTCTAAATAAAAAACATTCCCAAACCAGGATGGCTGTAGGCTAGATGTTACTAATAGATTTGTATTCGCAAAGGATTCATTTATATATTTTTATAGATTTATTTACAGCTAAGTCATTTATGGCAGTGATTTTCATTTTTATTTAATGAAGCACAAAATGCAATGCAACACATGTATTTCTATTGCATCGCATCCAGAGCATACGTCCAAACACTAACACATCATTTTTAGGCTTTAAAACGTTTGTTTTATCTGACAACTGAGTTAAGGTATAGCTATGGGTTAACTTACGAACGTTTGTTTTATCTGACAACTGAGTTAAGGTATAGCTAAGGGTTAACTTACGAATGTTGTAGCGTTAAGAACCATATCCTAAGGTCAATGTCAGAACTCGTAGAATGTTATGCTATGTCATCGTCTTTCACAAGGTGAGTTATAGTGAAGAGCAGCAGCAGCAGACATTGTTCACTGGTTTCATACACGTTTTAAAATCCAGATAAAAAATACACACACGTCTATATTTCTGAATACATTCGGAGGAAATAGAATAGCCAGCCTTTTCGCATATGGTCTACCGTGCAGAAAGAGTTGACCTGCAAGCTTACAGTGTCACAAGTTCATTCATCTACGTTGACCATTCCTATGAAAGTCAGGAAACGAGACACCCCTTAAGTCATCAAATACGGTTCTCTCGGACAGCTCAATGTATGTAACAATGCAGCCAACATATGCATACGATGGAGTTTATTATAACGGCTTATCACGGCAATTCTGTACGTAAAGGTTAACTTCCACCTTTACATCAACAGCTATCCTGGCTAGGATGCATAGTCTGTTATCTAACGTACAGATGTATGATACACCTGACAGATTACGAAGAATTGGTGTTTTACAAGAGAATAAACAAACTACCTTAACGTTTACATTTCCTCCAGCGCAGAGAAATCGTTTCGGTAGATTAGTCTTAAGAATGAACTGAAAGAGAGACTTCACGTTACTCCTACAGGGGAGCGCCATCTTGTACCGTAAAACCATAGTATGGTGCCTCGAAAGGGCCATACAGTTCCGTGATCGCTTCGCTATTACCGTAAATACAAAATAATACCCCAATTCTGCAACACATAATTATTAGGCCTACGTTATGCAAAACATTGATGAGTGACAGTGATCATAAAAAGCAAGAAATTAGACAAACTAATTATTTCTAATGCAATTTTGAAATTTCTTCATTCAGTAGGGATGGTTGTTCTCAACAATGTTTAAAAAAAAGAAATCGCAATTGTATTGTATTTGAATTTGATAAAACGTAACAATTACTTTTTTACTTAAGCCTACTGGCAGTATCACTGGGTACCTTCATCACTATTAGATTATCAACTGATTGAATTGAGAGCTCAGTGAAAGTAATAGGCTAATCTGTTCAACAGTGTGGGTCAAGGCTGCAGTCAGACTCTCCCGGAGGCTTTGGTCTGGCCACCCTCATCCATACACACACTCAAATATACATACATACTACACACACACACACGAATATACACACATACTGCAGTCACACACACACACACACACACACACACACACACACACACAAATATTCATACAAACCACAAGCCTACAGTCTCCACGCATACATACATACATACATACACACGTGCACACGTGCACACGTACACACACACACACACACACACACACACACACACACACACACACACACACACACACACACACACCACCTGAGACCTGTGTCTAATTGAGTGATGTTGTGTCTGGGGCATTCGTCGCCCTGAGCTGCTGCACGGTTGAACGCCTAACGCCTCTCTCCCGAGCCGTGTGTATGATTATGTGATTATGCAGTCAGAGGTGGGATTGTGTTACACGTGCTCTGAGGGCACAAACAGTCTTCAGAGGCTGACTGGTTCAGATCCCGTCTCTCTCTCTCCCTCTCTTTTCACTTTCTCTCTCTCTCTCTCTATCTCCCTCTCTCTCTCTTAGCTTCTCTTTTTCTTTTTCTCTCCCTCTTGCTTCTTTCTCCCCCTCGTTTTCTCTCTAACTCTCTCTTCCTCTAGCACACACACACACTCTCACACACACAACACACACACACACACACGCACACTTACACTCACTCATCCCTTGAGCAGACATCTGCTCCTCGTTTCTCCCACCTTTGCATCTGGTTGCGTTTGGCAGCCGCCACTGCGTCAAAATATCGTTTCATATTCATTATTATCTCTTTACCTGGAGGCACTATGTGCCGTCACACATAAAAACCTGCCGTATGGTTTTCCTTCTCACTCACCCTTTCCCCCTCCTCTCTCTCTCTCTCTTTGTGTGTGTTTCTCTCTTTTGCTTTCTCACTCTTTTCTGCTCTACGGTTCTCACTCTTTGTCTATCACACCATCTTACTTAATGTTGTTCTGCCTCTCTCTCTCACTCACTCACTTACACACTTCAATGTCTCTCTCTCTCTTTTTCTCTCTCTCTCACACACACACACACACACACACACATACACTTGAACATGCTGATGTAGTCCTTCCAGAGGTCTAAGTCTATAGCTTTAAGTGGACCCCCCCCCCCCCACACACACACACACACACACCATCATCCTTGCCTCAGCTCGGCAGCCTCTAACCTCCACCCCCACCCACTCTGTGTCGGAGCCTCTGGCCTCTGGGTCCTGGCCACCCAGGAGAGGTCTGTCGCTCCATACCTCCCCACCAACTCTCCTCCTCTTCTCTCCTCCTCCTTCCTTCTTCTTCTCCCCTCCCTTCCTCTCCTCTCCTCACTTCTTCTTCTCTTCTCCCCTCCTCTCCTCTCCTCTCCTCACTTTTTGCTCCTTCCATGGCATGGAATTTCCTCCCTCTGTTTCCAGTATTCCCAATATTTTTCTTGTCTTCCTCTTCTCTCCCTTCCTCTCTTCTCTTCTCTTTCTTTCTTTTTCTGTTTCTCTTTCTTTCTTCCTCTCTTTCCTGTTTCTTCCTCCTATGAGGCTGATTTCTGCTTCCTGTCTGTTTGTGTCTGTTTGTGTGTGTGTGTGTGAGTGTGTGTGTGTGTGTGTGTGTGTGTGTGTGTGTGTGTATGTGAGGTCCAGTATGTCCTTCATGTTCATGTACACGTCTTGCATAGCTTATGTGCAGCTGAATCCCATCTGAGGCCTATAAAGTGGCATGGCTGCATACATCACACACACCATAAAACATACGGCGTGGAGATACTGCATAATGGGACAGATGAGGCATCACATTCTCTCCCGTATTCCGGATCTTTCTGTGAGTTTCTCCAGCCTCTCATCCTGCATCCACTATGCCTGTCGCTTTCCCAAGCAACCCAGACAGACAGACAGACCAGGAGAGGGTAGTTTGATGTGATGGCCAGGCTGGAGCTGTCTATGTGTTCCATCAATGCTCATTTTTAATTTATCTGGGACGAGTTTGACTGTTGCATCTTCTCAGTTTCACACACTGTGTGTTTCATTTCTTTTCAGTCCACAAACAAAAACAGTTCAACATTTGCCTGCGTCTTCACTTTTAAAATGTCTTTTCTCTGTCGTGGTGTTAGAATGGAAGAACACACTGAGTCAGGACCAAGCCAGAGCTCATCGAGTTAGACACTTAGATTAAGTGGTTACTGTAGGTGAAGTGCCTTGTATGTGCGTTCACAGATTGTGCTGCATGGCAGTGAGAATAGATGCCCACAGGCACAGCCACCCCTTTTATGGATAGGAATACCCACTCTTGGCGTGAGCAACGCCTTCAAAAAGCTTCTCACCCCTACTGGCCTCATATGCTGACTCACCCATCAGGTAAAGACCTCAAAGGTGAGGCGGCCAACTACTTTAGAAGACATGAACCCTGAAGCCAGGCTGTGGTGAATGAGATTGAACACAAATTACTTCTTGCAGAGGAAGCAGTGAGCAGTGGCTTCCAAAAACTCCTCTGCCATTCTGGATTTCCTGCAGAGGGGTGATACTGATGCCCCTCGACCACACCCCCGTCTGGCACTCTCTGACGCAGACAAGAAGTCGACAATTAAAACCAATAAACTGTGGGCTCCCCTTCTCGCCGCGCGAGCATGCTGGGAACAGTGACCGCCTGTCAGCTCGACGAGTGAAAGCCTCTCCTCTGTCATCGCCCTCCCCACACCACTAATCGTCCACCCCACTGGCCGCAGATCTGCCCCATCCAACTACACCCTTGTGAAACTTCAGCTTCACAATTACCCCAGTCCCCCCCCCCCCCCCCCCCCGTCAAATACCCCCACCACGTTTTGTCCCCCCCCCATCCTCTGCTAAATTCCCCTTGTCAGGGTCGTGGATTGGGACAGGGACCTTTTGACCGCCCCCTCGGAGCTGAAGAGAGAGAAGCCCGGGTGGCGGCGACCGACACCCCACCTGTGATAATACAACCAGGCAGGGGGGCCCCCGGCCCCACCGCCGAGGCTGGGCCACGAGGGCAGGAACCTGGGGAGGATCGGCACGGCGCGTGTGTGTGTGTGGATCACCAGTGGGCCGGCATCCTGACACTGACAGACAGACAGGCCTTCTCCTCTGACACGGAGCCCCATGGAAGCCACAGGGCGCCCGCCACCCAAGTGGACACATGTACAGATGGATGGATATATGGATGGATGGACGTATGTGATGGACAGATGGATGAATGGATAAAGTGAAAACAAAACTTTGATGGAACAAAAAAAAAAACTTTTGAAGGTGAGAGAGGGAGGTTTGGGTTTTCACATATTGCCTGAGGAAAAAATTCCTCTCTCTCTCTTTCATTCTAGCTAAACGACTTCGTTTTAAAAGCCTGTTTTCGGTGTGAAACTT
>NC_045153.1:13123564-13138564 GCF_900700415.2 Clupea harengus
GTTTTTATCATTATTATTATTATTATTATATAGATTGTCCTTTGGTAGTTAGACTTGTTATTTGTTTTGTACATTAATAATATTATCATTATTATTATTATTATCATTATGATCGCTATTCTCACCGTCTGGTTTTCCTTAATCTTGTATTTATAGCCCTCTGCATTCATTCAGAGCTGTTCTGTATGTCATCTGCGGGTTTGATTACAGAAAAACCACCATAAGAAAGCTCCCTCTCGCAAGGGAGCGCCATGTCAGGTCAGATAAAACCAGATGACGACTGGCGAGGTTCTGTGGCCTCTCTCTCTGTCTCTCTCTGTCTCTCTCGGTCTCTTTTCCTCTCCCCGACAATCTTCTCTGGCTGCTCTGTAGGTATGGAGTTGACTGGATGTCCTCTGCACCCTAATCAGAAGCAGCTCTCTGCATAAATTAATGCTGCGGTTTATCAAACGGACGAGCGATACGGGTAAGATGAGCCCTCTCCTAATTTGACCACAGAGTAGACCCAGCTTTAGTCACACTGACATCATTAATTTCGTGTCCTCTCCCGGGGATAAGAGGGGCAGAAATAATAATTGTCTCTTTAGATATGAAAAGAGACACTGAATACGCCCAAGAAATCTGGCCCACTTGAGGCAAACTCGTTCTGAGGGACGTTTACTCCGTCTTTCTCCAGTCTCCCATAAAAAATAAAAAAACTCCCACTGGCTTAGTTTTCCACCCCTCTGTCCCCTTTTCCGCTCATTTTTCTTTGCGCTTCAATCATCTCTGTGTTAGCAGTATTCGGCCTTGGAGATGAAGGAAGAAAACATTTGAGAAAATAGATAGAAAAGCGAATAAGGTACAGCTAATGTCAATGTGTAATAATGTCAGAGTGTAATAATGTCGATCATATTCTGTCTCCTTTCTCTGACATGGAATCTCCCGTTTCCTAGTGTATTACAGTCAAATGGATACACATACATGTATGCACACTGTTGCACGTCCACATACATACTTACAAGCACTTGCATGTAGCATTCACAGACATGCACCCACACACACACACACACACACACACACACACACACATACACTCATTGACACACACACACACACACACACACACACACACACACACACACACACACACACACACATCCCAACCTAACCTGTATCTTGAGCTATTAAACCCCCCCTCCACCCCCAGTGAGAAAGCATGAGGGGGAGAGCAGAGCCTACGCTGCTGCTCTGTGGACGGGGGTTTGCTTTGGCTCCACTGCTCTCTCTCTCTCTTTGATGATTAAATCATTTATTGGTGTAAGGCCATCGGTGTGCTGCATTAGCACATGTCAGGCCCTGCTAATGACGCCAGCATCGCCCACCATGCTAGCTATGGCGATGACTGATGGGGTGTGGGGGGACGGCAAGACTGCTCGTTCAGGTGTCAGTAATCTACTACTTCTGTGTGTGTGTGTGTGTGTGTGTGTGTGTGTGTGTGTGTGTGTGTGTGTGTGTGTGTGTGTGTGTGTGTGTGTGTGTGTGTGTGTGTGTGTGTGTGTGTGTGTGTGTGTGTGTGTGTGAGTAAATTAAAGCAATCAAGATAGAAAGAGATAGAGAGGGAGAAAGACAAAGAAGGTCAAACGTGCAAGTGTGTGCATGTGCACCCATGAGGGAGAGAATGAGTGTCTGCTTGCACATGGTGTGTGTGTGTGTGTGTGTGTGTGTGTGTGTGTGTGTGTTTGTGTGTGTGTGTGTGTGTGTGTGTGTGTCTGCCTGCTTGCATGTGTGTGAGTGAGAGAGAGTGAGCGCGTGCATGTGTGTGTGTGTGTATATGATTAAATACATAGGGTTAGAACGAGACAGAGAAAAGAGGAAAAAGAATTCCTCTTGGGTTTCTGAAATCACCCTCTACTCTACAGCATAACACTTACTCTGGGTGGCAGACACAGAGAGGTCAAAGAGCGCTGCTTTTTCCCCCACTCCATCCAGATGTTCAGTCTGGGTCACACACACATGCACACACTCACACACTCACTCAGACACTTACTCAGACACACACACACACACACTCAGACACAATCACAGACACACCTGCACCACTGTCTCCTGACTAAGCAGCAGGTTGAAAGGGTGTGAGAAAGAGGTGTGTGTGTGTTGGGGGAGGGGGGGGTTGGTGTAAAGAACGATGTCTGAGGAGAGTGCTTGGGAAGAAAGTTTAAGTAAGAATGTGTGTGTGCGTGTGTGTGTGTGTGTCTCTGTGTGTGTGTGTGTGTCTGTGTGTGTGTGTGTGTGTGTGTGTGTGTGTCTGTGTGTGTGTGTGTGTGTGTGTGTGTGTGTGTGTGTGTGTGTGTGTGTGTGTGTGTGTGTGTGTGTGTGTGTGTGTGTGTGTGTGTGTGTGTGTGTGTGTGCATGGAGAGGGCAAGAGGTCAACCATTAGAGGTACTGATGCAGGAAGGAGTTAAAGGAAACAGACAGCATCTGTACAGACAGTGATGATAAAGAGACAAACATGTTGGACTCTGGGCTGAAACACACACACACACACACACACACACACACACACACACACACAAAGTATACCCCAAAAGAAGTTGTCAGCATATCTCTCTCTCTTTCTTTCGGTCTTTCTCAGCACCATGGAAGAGATTTGTTAGATCAGTCCCTGTCTAAGAGAGTGACAGATTATGTGTGCAAAGTACATGTGACATTCTGCATATGTCTGCCTTAGGGATTGCATCTATCTATCTACCTATATACATATATATGTGTGTGTGTGTGTGTGTGTGTGTGTGTGTGTCTGTGTGTGCATGTGTGTGTTCATATGTAAATGTGTGTATGCGTGTGCGGGTGTGTGTGTGTGTGTCTGTATGTGTGTGTGTGTGTGTGTGTGTGTGTGTGTGTGTGTGTGTGTGTGTGTGTGCGTGTGTATGTGTGCGTGTGTGTGTGTGTGTGTGTGTGCATGTGTGTGTTCATATGTAAATGTGTGTATGCGTATGGGTGTGCGTGTGTGTCTCTGTATGTGTGTGTCCATATGTGAGTGTATATGTGTGTGTGTGTGTGTCTCTGTATGTGTGTGTCCATATGTGTGTGTGTGTACCCCTGTCCTCCGGGCTTCACGCTGTCAGCGCGCTGCTCTTCAGAGTGTGGTAGGGGTATCGCTTTACACTGAAGTCATAAGCCTGGAACCTCCTCCCTCTCTCTGCACCAAACCCTGTAATTTCAATTTGCATTTCATTTCAGTCTAATCTCTTTACATTCTCCATGCTAAACACAAACCCGGTGTTGTTAAGCGCGGGCGGGGGGGCAGTTGGGGGTGGAAGAGGGAATGGCATGGGTATGACATCTCGTGGGGTAAATCCAGAGAGTTTAAGCATGAGTTCATTTGTGTCTCAGAGCATTCTGCACATACTTTAACTCATTGACGGAGCATTCTGATCTGGGTGTAGTTTTAGTTTTTTCTCCAAAAGAAATAAGGAAGGACATCTGAGATGTGTGTGGAAGAGAACCCTCTTTTGCCTTCATGAGGGGAAAAAAATCCTAAATTAGGATGCTGGTGTCATTGAGACACTGAGGGCCTCATTTACTAACATTGCGACCGCAGCTTAATCTGCGCTTTTACTCAGGTGCGCCTCCTTTGGAAATACGGTTTTATGTGTTTACCCGCTATTTTACGCCTGAAATGGGCGCAATCCTGTTAGTAAATGAGGCCCTGAGTATCAAAAATAGAGTCATCACAGAAAATGGCTAGAAGGGCACTCGGAGAGTACAGGCCTCCGCAAAAGCCAAATGCCCGCTCCCGCAACGTTAAAGGCAGTTTAAACTAATTCCTGGGTCCGCCCTGTGCTCTTCCGTGTCCCATACTCTACCCCTCCACCGCATTTCGTGAACATCGGCTTGGTCGTTTTTGTGTACTCCAATGCAATGAAAACATAACCTCCTTGGTGAAGGAAAAAATCAGACAAGGTCTTAAAGCATCTGACCTTCACTTGAGGTGAGCCTTTCAGCTGTTTCCTGAGGGGAGCGACTGGTGAGGATTCACAGCAGGTAGCGGGTGAGGACCTGAAGCTCCTATAATTTCAAAGATAACTAAATTATAGTATTTTTTTCACAGGAAGGTCGTCCATCTCTTTCTCCCCTCTCCTTACATTGTCCCATACCCAAGCGCTCAAGGGAAATGATGGAGCGCAAGGACAAAATCACAACCAACGTCAAACACATTTGAAATGTCAGTGTATTTAGAGTCATAATGACAGCATACACAGCCCACGTCAAAAACACTTGTCGAGAGTTTTCCGTCTAATTACAGGCTCAATTACGGCACACAATGGAAACCTCTAACATACAGCGAATTCGACCGGGGATTTTTTAACGGCTAAGTTCCTTTCCTAAATAATTAAGCGACAGAAATGCTCCGTGGTTAATGTCGCAGCTGGAAACTAGTCTTATAACCTACAAATGGAGGATTTTTTTTTTTTTTTTTTAAACAAGCCGTAAATATTTAAAACGGATTATTACGGGATCATTAGTGGTGTCTGCGTAGTGGTGGGGCTCGGGATTTAAACCCACGTATAGAGGAAACCCAAATATAGAAAAAACGTCTGTTTCTGTAAACACTGGAAAAATCATCACTTTAAAGATTTCTGTTCTTTCGGTCGAAATACTAGTTCTGGAAACATTTTTGTCATAAATGTTATGGTTCAGGGCCAACTGGTGAATGTGTAAATTGTGTATTTTAATGTAGATTATTAGAGAGAGAGAACGATGTGGTATTGATAATAGCCAGAATTGAAGTTGAACGCGCAGTCAAAAATATTGGACCATGACAAATCGATTCTGACTTAATTATAGAATGATGTGAAAAACAAGATTGCTTCTCCATTACAGCTTTATTAAATATTAGTCTACTGTAAAATTCAGTCAATGTTCAAGTCAAAAGACTTAGGCTAAAATATATTTTTAGACTAATTTCCAGTAGCTATAGGATATGATCTTAAGTGCTTAACAGATCTATAGGTCATCTCAATTATTAGGATCATAACAGATCATCTTAATTATAAGGCAATTGATAACTATGATTGACTGCCTATCGACTGTTGAATATTAAAACTGGACTTCCTAGGCTGTAGTCATCTCAGTAGTGCGCTCTCTCTCTGTCTCCCTCTCTCTCTGTTTGTGTGTGTTTGTCTAATTTGTCTTGTGCTTAAAGTGTCGGCAGAAGGAGGCAGCAGAGACTAATCTGTCACCTTGATTACAGTGTCTAGAGAAGCGGAATGCACTTTCGTGAGGACATTTAAAAAGCGAAGAGAAGTGAAAGGAAAAACAACACAGGAACCTAACAGAGGTATCATTGCGCTCATCTGCCTTGGTCCTTCAATGACGTGCACGCCTTTCTGAGCTAGTCCCATCCTCCCCAGCGCCGAGCGGAAGCGTTGGAGCCTGCTCCACTCTGGTCGTGTCTGTGGTGTCTCACTAACGGGCGCCCACAGGCTTCTCGCTCATGGTAGGCTACGCACACTCAAGAAAGCTGTGCCACAAACTGTGCCATATAAGACTAAATTATAGTCCGGGCAACAAGTGTCTCTCCACTAAACATGACGTTATAGAGACAGTGGGGCTGTGGGTGGTGGGGGCTAAACTCCTGTGATTGGTCAGTCCCCATCAGTAGGCCCTGCCAATGAGGTACCACTGTTGTTTATTCAGAGTTGGAATAATGTGATGACTCAAACTAGTTAACCAATGTCAGCTGAGTTGCCATAGAAATGACACATCCTGTTTGTCATCAGCGATAGACTATAAAAAAGCCCACAGGTGCTGCTCTGTTGCTAGACCCTCTTCTGGTTTGTTGAGTGACACTTGTCTCCTGGACTATAAATTGGCCTATAGAGTGTCCCACGCAGGGAGTCCAGGACTTGGATTGGGAGAGGGGTCAACCGTGTTCATAGATCAGGCTTATAAATATCCCAAATATCTGACTGAATTATTATATTTATCCACAGTAGAAGACAAAGTGTCTCATGATGTTCTCTCTCTCTCTCTCTCTCTCTCTCTCTCTCTCTCTCGTCATTTTGAGGCTCATGGAGCGGACCCCTTTTTAAAGAAAAAAAAACTGTAATCAGAGGCCTATGTGATTTTTAAAGTTCTTCTATTGCATGTGATAATGTCTACAGCTTGAGGGGGAATCAAGGGTGGCGGGGGCTATTTCTGTGTTGTGCCTTACCACCTGCAGACAGTATTGCTGCCGTATCATTGTAAAAGTGGAAATATCACATCATGGGGGTTTGATGTCTGCAATTGTGTTACTGTCCTCCTCTCTTATGGTTTTTTGCTGAAAGTCTTTTTACTCTCACTATTGGTGGTAGCAGTTGCTAAGGGCTTTTGGCCAGTCAGCCACTTCTTTGTGGAAAAAAAGGAAGAATTGTCACAAAAAGTGCTTATTTTTGACTCATGCCCCAGTGCACGTTTGTACAGCTGGATTTTACCTCAGGCCCGGGAGCGCCGACCCGCATGGGATTCGCACCCACAACCATCCGGCCAGAGGGGTGCGGAACCGCAGCGCCACGCCAACCCGGCACTGCTCGACCTGACCCGCGCCGCGGTACCTGAACAAATACGCTAAAAGTAATTACATTTCCTGAGTTTTCCGTTCGAGGGAGATCACAATGTTCCTCCATAACAATGTGTTTGACATTTGCTCGATGCTTGTCAGCACAGACAAAAATATGAGTCGTTAAGAGCGAGACTGAGTTTTTTCCACACCAGGTTTATGCCTATAAGTAGACCTATGCATTCTTAAAGGTGGCCTTGAGACATAGGTTATTCAACAGGTGATGCAAAACCTCCGTGAAAGAATAACTTGAACTGAATGCAAAAACAAGCAAAAAATAATACAAAGGCCTAAATGGTTTTGCTAACATGTAACATAAAACAATTATAACATAGGCCTACAGAATATCATTACATAATTATTGACTAAAATCCAGTTTCTGTAAATCGTAACTTGTTTTCTGTAAGCATGGCAATGATAAGAAATCCCCTCACCACCTGTTGGCTACTGATAGCCAAGGCTACGCAACATGGAAATATGCCAACTAATTACTCGGCCGCACTCGGCCATTCTCCGCAGCTGGCCACAAAAGATTGTGTGCTTGTGGCCGGTTTCGATCACGTCATATTTCATCAATGATTAAGAGATGAGTGCTTTGGAGGCTTGATGCAAAGCCAAAACAAACAGGGTAACTTGAAGGGAAAATCTTAGTATGGTGGCCAAGAAAACCCTCCATAACCCTCAAATCATTGTAGAGAATGGAAAATTACAGTCCTTTTCGTTCTCTCGTCTTTCATTGAAAATAAGTCGGACTTGCAGTTTTGCTAAGATCTAGAACAAGTTCAGTGTTCTCAGAGGTATTCATTTTCCTAACCTTATTTAAAAAGATACCAGACTCCGCGTGAACAAATGCCACACTGCAAGTCATAGGCGCGCTACACCTCACTAAACTGGCAGAGGTAACACGGCAATGCAGTTTCCTTTGCAAATGCCGCCCCCTCGTGGAATAACTTGACATTGTTTCCTGCTGACCTGGGGCCTATCCATCAGTGTCTGGTTTACAGAAGAGAGACACAGAGAAACAATTAAGCCCCGTAAGCCATGCCAAACTGCCATACCCGCCCTGAGAGACATATAAGGGCCTAATGAATCACCACTAGCGCCCACCACCCCCCCACCAGACCGCAGGTTACGGGTGAATAGTTCGGTCGCGCACTGTGCTAATGGAAATGATATAAGTGATTAGCCTTTAATGTCCGCTGAATGAGGGGATCACGTTACGTAGAAAATGCACAGAGGCTTTCCCCATACCAGTCCATTTAGCCATGAGTTTAAGCTGTACGGTTCTGACAGTACATCTGCGCCTAAGGACACACAGCCCTTCGTGGAGTTGATTCCTGGTAATCAGGGCTCAAGCCTGTTTTTTTTTCTCTCTTCTTCCAATCTTCCTCTTCGTTTTTTATCTTTCTTCATTTTTAAAAAATGATTCGGGAGAGCCATAAGTGGAGCTGTGTTGCCTTAGAAACCGAACACATTACATGTAAATAATGTGATATATCAGTGCCATCTGGAAAAGATTGGCTTGGGTGCCGTTGCCGCTTTCCCTCTCGAACGTGAAGGGATCCATTACCGTATTTATTTGTGCAGCTAAAACGCGGTCCGCGAACGGGATTATGTAGTCGGGGATTGAGAGAATATCCTAAACAAACAGTGCTATTAAAGCAGGATTTCGGGTATATCCTGAACAATAATGGATTTACAAGGCAAGAGGGTTTTCCCTCCTCTCATAACCTCTTCATTTTCCAGAAATTGAAACCAAACAGTGAGAGAGAGAGAGAGAGAGAGAGAGAGAGAGAGAGAGAGAGAGAGAGAGAGAACAGTCTGCTCGGCACAGCGAGGGGGAGGGCATGGGTCCAGCCCATTTATCATAGCACTGAAAATGTACTAGAGAGAGATGGAAGGAGTAGAGGGACAGGTCAGTGTGTGTGTGTGTGTGTGTGTGTGAGAGAGAGAGAGAAACAAAGAAAGAGAAACGTTTGCTTCCTCTTGCCTCAGTTGTCACTGAAGGAGTCTCCACTATTACTCCTCTCCATCTACTTCAGGGTGCCCTCTATCCTTCTCTGTCCACACACACACACACACACACACACACACACACACACACACACACACACACACACACACACACACATACACACACACACATACACACACACATGCCTCATCATACAGAGAGACCATGACTCGGCAGGGGTCCGAGCCGGCTGGAGAGCTTGGAGCGGGATTGAGAAAGCAGACAGCCAAGCAGCCAAGCAGCCAAGCAGCCAAGCAGGCAGGCAGGCTGAGCTCTGTGTGCTGCAGCAGATAAAGATTCCTTTCAGGGCTGCGGAGCGGAGAGAACAGGGCCCACAGCAGTGCCGGGGGTGGGGGTGGGGGGGGGCACTTACACCAGCTGCAGCACCCCGGGGGAAGTGCCCCATGCCAAATTGAGATATGACTGGAGGTCACATGAATTGCTTTTAAGTGTTTCTAATCTGCTGTGTGTCTGTGCGTGTGTGTCTGTGCGTGCATGTGACTACAACTCTGACACGATGATTGAGTCCCACTCTCTAATTGGTTTGCTGGGATGCCCTCTAACTTGGTGTCTCGTCTATCCGTTCTTGATGAAGTCTTATAGATGTACTCTACATGTGAGGAATTAAGTAGAGTTGGCAGGAGGCTGGACTTGTGGTCTTGTGTTCCTCTTAACACAGAATTTCTATGTTTGTGTGTGTGTGTGTGTATGAACATAGGTATTCGTGTGTGTGTGTGTGTGTGTGTGTCCTGATTTCATGTACACATCCAGCTCAGATAAATAGAGGAAGCGCATAGGAAGAGTCATCTTATCTCTCTCTCTCATCTTCCCTTTCTCTCTCCCTCTCCCTCTCTCATCTTCCCTCTCTCTCTCTCTCTCTCTCTCTCTCTCTCTCTCTCTCAGTCATCAGCCCAGCGTCTGGGTCTCGTTTGTGCCAAACACACTCACATGTGAAATCGCTCAGATGCAGCCTGGATGCCGATGCCGATGCAGATGGAGTCGGAGACGGAGAAGGAGACTGAGATGGAGAGGCTGGGGCTCCCGGAGCGGCGCGGGGTGTCACTCGAGCGGAGGTCTGCTTACTGAAACGTTCAGTCATCGATTCTGGCGAAAGATTTTTTAACTATATAGCCCATCAAACAAAGCCCTCCATTCCGCGTTTCTGAAGGAAGGTGGTTGATTGGCTGGAATAGTGAATTGCTCAGTCCAAGCTACTTTGTTTGTTTGTTTCCCATTTACAGAGCCAGCAATCTGTAGAGACACTGGAGTTACGCAGAACAGTTAGCCAGAGGACTGCAAGGAGAAACTTGCTAAATCTGTCAAAAAGTATATATGCACCATTAACGTTTGAAGCACTTCGGGAAGCAGAGTTACAGTGCTTTTGTTAACCTGTCGCCTGTTCTTAAGCATATCAGCCCATCCATCAGTCTCGTCCAGCTAACATCACTGACACTGAAGGAACAGCGAGCCAAGAAGGAGACACTCTCATCAGATACAAAAGGAGACACTCTCATCGTATAGAGAAGGAGACACTCTCATCAGATACAAAAGGAGACACTCTCATCGTATAGAGAAGGAGACACTCTCATCAGATACAAAAGGAGACACTCTCATCGTATAGAGAAGGAGACACTCTCATCAGATACAAAAGGAGACACTCTCATCGTATAGACATTCTCATCATAAAGAGAAGGAGACACTCTCATCGTATAGAGAAGGAGAGACTATCATCGTATAGAGAAGGAGACACTCAAATAAAGAAGGAGACACTCTCATCATATAGAGAAAGATGACACTCTCATCGTATAGAGAAAGATGACACTCTCATCATATTGAGAAGGAGACACTCTCATAAAGAGAAGCAGACACTCATTATATAAAGAAGTTAAGCTTTCAGGAGAGTTCACCTCTACATTCCTTTTACCCCTTTAAATGTTACCACAAAGCAAAAAGTTGGTTTTCCAAAGACCATCAGTCACGATGCTTAGATATTAAATAATTGATATATGTCTCCCTCTCCAGCACCCAGTTTTCCCCTATATGCAGCAGCTTTGTGGCAGAACTGCATTTCTAAGTTGGTAGCTAATATTTCACCTCACGCTGATCTGCCTGGAGAGTCATTGTGAAAAGACTGCCATTGATAGGTAGACTGGGGCCCTCCATCTTTTTCAGACAAAGGGGGAATTTCATATCAGGCCCTGTCATTACATCACATTTTCAGTACAACAGGGAATCATTATAGGCTGCCATTGACCCTCCATCGCTGTCAGACGAAGGGAAGAATACTCTCGACGAAGGCCTTTGGCATCATATGACATCTTCAGTTTTTTCAGGAACCATTTCACCCGGTTTCAGAGCCCAGATGGTCATTTTCTTTGGCTGGTTATTTTCTGTTATCCAAACATACACGTTGCATTACATCCTGCATTTAAATCTATCTATGTGTGGCTATGCTAAGGTAGTGGACAATATTCAGCGTTCACTGGCATGTCCACACACACACAAAAAACAGAATTTAAATCCAATCATGACTAGGTTTTCCAAAAACACTACATCCAGATGTAAAACGATTCAATAAGTAAAAAAAGTCCATCAATAGTGAATTACCTCTCAGGTTTTTTTTTCATATTGATGAGCACATGTTTGGAAGTTGAATATGGCACTAAAATCTGGTCATTGCGGAGGACAACAAATCCACAATTCTGACACTTTATTGGGATTACTTTGAAGTGAATGTCTACAGCATATCCACGGTGCTGGATCACACATCACTTGACCTGATTCTCATTGCAGGGGATTCATTCTAAATCATTTTTAAGGCTCAGAAACTGCTGAAAGTCATGTAATTCAGAGACAGCCTGTTCACTTTTCTGTCTCCCTCTGACTTAAAACGTTCCAGTTGCCCTAAGTGACCCGACCCCCCCCCAAGCAGGTCAGATCAGCACAATCTCATTAGCACACCGAACCTGCTGTCCTTAGACTTACTGGTCCAATACTGGTCTCCCTGGGCTTCCCCAGCCAATCAGGGCCAATCAGTGGCAGGCGGTGAGAAGCGACCAGGAAGTGGTCATGGGTTCCCGCTGACGTGGCGAAAGCTCCGACTCCGGATAAGAGGCTGATGGATGGAGTCCAGGTCGAGCCACCTGGACGGTGTGAAAGCAGCCATTTGCCTTCCCTACTGTGTGAAGGAGAGAGGGAAGAGAGAGAAAGAAAGAAAGAAAGATACAGAGCAAAGGAGAGGGAGAGAGAGGCAGGGAGGGGGAGATAAGTGGGTCAGTGAAAGAGATAGGAGGAAAGAAAGTATATGAGAGGGAGAAACACACATTGAGGGAGAGAGAGAAAGGTGAGAGAGGGAGGAATGATGGTGAGAGACAGAGAGTGGGGTCGTAGATAGAAGATCAGAGAGTTGTGGAAAGAGAGAGAGGGAGGAAGGGAGAGAAAGTGTGTGTGAGTGAGAGAGAGAGACAGAAAGAAGAACACATTCATTGGGAGAGACTGGGAGACATGCACAGCAAAGAGGAAAAAACAAGGATGATGTGGAAATAAGTAAAGTGAGGAATGGGATGATGAGAAAATAAGACTATTCCTCAGACGACTTACTGAGGGTGGACAGAACACAGAGAGAAAAGGAACATGACAGGACAACTCTGATGCCCTCTGTTTTAGAAAAAAAGACCTTAGAACCTTAGAACAGGTACATATGCCCTCTGTTTTAGAAAAAAGACCTTAGAACATTCGAACAGGTACATATGCCCTCTGCTTTAGTAAAACACCCCTTAGAACAGGTAGAGATGGCAGAGTTCCACATCATCAGGACAGCAGAACACTGTGACGTCCAACATTCAGATTAATCAAACCTTCTGGAACATCCATTCCACTGCCAGCTGGAATGAAAAATGACTGATTTTTAAATTCTCTCTCGCTCTCTCTCTCTCTCTCTCTCCTCCCTCACACTCTTTTCTCTTCCCTGTCATTCCCTTGTTCCCATCTGGTACTGATTTCTCCATCCACAGTATCCCTGCACTTCAGTATTTCCACATCACGCTGCACAAAGAGAGAGAAAGAGCGAGGGAAAGAGAGAAGGAGAGAGAGAGAGAGAAAGAGAGAGAGAACTAGATGAAGAGAAGAGACAAGCCGAGAGGCCGCGCTGCTAATTAGGCCTCCTCCGCAGAGCCAAGAGGAAGCAGAGCTGCCAGGTCCCCTTTCCCCCGTGATCCCTCACCCTGGCTGGGCACAGACCGCCCGGGGCTGGGCCCCCTCCGCGTGGAGCTCCCCGAGTGTGAGGTGCCAACTCCAATCTCCCCGATTTCCCCTCACCTCTTTTGGAGTCCTCCATACCATACCCCACCCCCCTCTGTGCAGGGGGGACAGTTAGAGGTGCAGGTGGGGGGGTGGGGGGGTCAGAGAGGGAACGTTGGGGGTATACAGGTCATGGGGGGGGGGGGGGGGTGTACTTGGGTGTATTGGGGGGTGGCAGGGAGATATTTCGTTTCATCCCCTTGTCTAAATGAGTTGAGGTTTGACTGCTGGTTTGGGTTATAATGTTGATTGTTAATTCAGTTTATTTTGTTTCAGTTCAGTTCGTGTTGAGAGATACCTGTGATCAAGAGTCCTGTAAATCATCAGTGTTTGTAGTGTTTGTAGTGTTTGCCATGTCTGCGTGCACTGTGGTGTGTGTGTGTGTGTGTGTGTGTGTGTGTGTGTGTGTGTGTGTGTGTGTGTGTGTGTGTGTGAACACAACATCTGGACTATCATTCTTCTGGACAAGACACAAGGCTCTCCTGCAGGGTCACTTTATGGAATACAATCAACTTTTACTCTTTGCTGCGATCGGGGCATAAAAAATAAATGTTTTTTTTTGTGAGATTCGCAACGTGAGATCACAAAATATGCTCACATAGATTACACGCACGCACACACACACACACACAGACACACACACACACACACACACACACACACACACACACATGTGTGAAGCATACTACCAGGCCAGACTGATGTCCAGGCAGACCCTTACCACTGAGTGCCTGGTGCACAGATGGGAGGCTTTCCCGTGTCTCCTAGAGGACACAGACTCTGGGGCAAACCTGGCCCTCATCTGCCCCCAGAGACCCCTGCAATATGTGTGTGTGTGTATAAATATGTGTGTTTGTACGTAAAATATGTGTTTGTGGTGTATGTGCTTATGTGTGTGTATGTGTGTGTGTGTGACGTGTGTATGTATGTATGTGTGTGTGAGTGTGTGTGTGTGTGACGGTGTGTGTGTGTGTGTGTGTGTGTGTGTGTGTGTGTGTGTATGTATGTATGTGTGTGTGTGTGTGTGTGTGTGTGTGTGTGTGACGTGTGTATGTACAGTATGTATGTGTGTGTGAGTGTGTGTGTGTGTTCCACTCCACCATCAGCTGCTTTCTGGGTTCTTAAACCCACGTAAACCAGCATCAGGATATTTTACAGCCCATTTGACGTTTATAGTGAGGGTCAGCAGCGGGCCTCGCGCCGAGATGAGAGGGACGGGGAACCTCGGAGAACTCAGAGAGGTTCAAAGTTCGCGCCTCATGGGGCTTTCGGGGGCAAACCCTATCAAAACCCCCCCACCTACCCACCCACCCGGCTCCATCCCACGATGCACCCCACGCTGCCGCGCAGATGTTCCTGCAGATATCTGCGGACAGCGTTCTGCGGTGGACGTTCCGTGGCTGGGGCAGTAAATCTGAACACTCAGGCTCGTATCTCATGGACGCAGGATTTATCACTATCATTTATCAGCGGGGATGTAATGTTCAAGTGTTGTGTGCCGATCTTATCAGACTCACGCTGTTTGTCTGTTTCAGATTTTGTCTCACAAATGCGCACACACATACGCAGGCACGCACGCAGCACGCACGCACGCACGCACGCACGCACCCACGCACACACACACACACACACACACACACACACACACACACACACACACACACTCAAACACACACACACACTCTCTCTTTCACACACACACACACACACACACACGCACACACTCTCTTTCACACACACACACATAAACACAGACACACACACATAAACTTTCAACGAGGATGTAATATTCAAGTGTAAAGCTGAATATGTGCTCATAGACTTCCCTACTCATCTCCAAAAGCCCTGTTTGAGGCGCTGGTTGTTCTTATCAAATGAAGCACCCCTCCCTCCCCTCCCCTCCACGCTTTGTTGCATTCTGTGCTGATCTTATCAGTCTCACTCTGTGTGAACGCACACACACAGTTTTTGTCACCTCTGTTTGTCTGTTTCAGATTTTGTCACACACACACACACACACACACACACACACACACACACACACACACGCACATCTAAAAACTCGATGTTGCATTGCCTGTCTTTCTCTACCATCACCACA
>NC_045153.1:13143564-13151064 GCF_900700415.2 Clupea harengus
AATTATCAGAGTATGTGCTGTGTTAACAAACATGTGCCCATCAGTTGTACCCTTAACTTGAATTGCAGATGTCTCAACCATTACATGATAAGGACACTGTTTTATTATTTGATATACTGTTTTGAATTCATATTCATACTGTACAGATAAGGATAGTAATAAATATACTGTTTTGATATACTGTTTTGATTTCATATTCATACTGTACAGATAAGGATAGTAATAAATATACTGTTTTGATTTCATATTCATACTGTACATATAAGGATAGTAATAAATATACTGTTTTTTATTTTATATACTGTTTTGAATTCATGTTCATACTGTACAGAATAGCACTAAATCAAGTTTTAGTGCAGATACTACCATACAAATTGTGACAGTGTGAATGTAGCAATGCATCATGAATTTATTTCCATCTTTATCCAAATGACTTAGATCATTCATTGCCCCAAATAGTGATGGAATGGGGGTGAACGGGCACATGTTGACCCTTCATTTCTGTAGAGTTTTTTGTAGTGCTCAGTCTTCAGGAACAAAACCTCACAACTCCAAGGTATGTGGGGAGGGGGGCACCTGCAGCACTGTATGACTTTATTTAGCCTTGCACTGTAAACAGGGGGAAGGACAGTAAAGGTTACTATGGTAATAAGAATTACAAACAACGACATTATCTCCAGGTTAACCTCAAATGTAAAATACAAAAACTTTCCCAACCACGACGTATTTCCAATCAAACTGTTTTCCATTGACGCTTTGTACAAAGCCAGAGACGATGTAGTTGTAAGCCTGCAGACTTTTGTACGCCTTGAAACTTTCCTGTGTGTAAAAAATTGTCTCCAGTACTAAGTACGACGCAAGATCCATTACCTCCACTGGCGGCAGGCGATCTGCGTCTAACTGCTCATCTTGAATCAAAAAAGGATCGTTTCCAACCGCTGAAATCTTTCTTTGGTAACGCAGAAGGACATGAGGTTGCAGGCCTCTCGCATAATCAGACAGCGGACACGCTAGGTTAACTTCTTCTGACATTTAATAAGTGGACCCCAAGATGGCGCCACGCGAGATGCTGACGTCACGTGAATACGCCCTATAGATATCGGTCTTGGTGTGGACGACTCCTTCTACTGTAAACACATGATGCAGATTCAGATGGACAACTGGTCTGAATTGCTGTAAACTGCATTTTTGGCTGAACAATACCCATCAAAACCCATGAAACTGTTTTCAGAACCATCTCTGCACGTCCCCCGTTCAGTGGCAGTGGGGCTGAGTGAGGTCACGCCGTCTCCCTGGAGACGTCTACTTGGAGTCACGTGCAAAGTGGTGTGTGTGTGTGCTCAGTCATCATCAGAGGATGCTGAGGATGGGATATCAATGTGCACGTGTGTTATTGCAAACATGTTCTGTGCACTTCACCGTTTAATACTTAGTCTGAATATATTGAATATAGAACTCAGGAGTGACATTTTGAGGGGGTGTAGAAAGTAGCTATGATTACTGTTTTTGAGGCCCCCGGAAAACAGCTTTGGAATCACAGCCCTGTTTTTGGCTTCCATCGGTTGTTTTTCTTCCCATGCAAATCCTCCAAAGCGGTCCATTTAACATAGGCCTTGTTTTGACAGACCGACTGGCTCGTTTCTCACACATCTGGCAACCCTAGGAATGCAGTGTTTATATCGGTAGTAGTTGACAAATACGTCATTTATGGCAAGGGCGGTTGGACCACATCCAACCCAGTATTCAAAACAGTGGTGTTTGTCCCACCCAATATTTTCCAGGATTTTGCTTTCAACAATATGAATACATTTATTGGGAGAATTTGGTTCTCATCTAATAGTTAACCTACTGACTGATGGGGGGAAAAACTATGAGCTGATGAATTATGTTGCCTACGGACAAACAAACGTCTCCGTTGTTATGGCAACATTCATCCATGACCCAGGGATTGGGAGGATAGTGACATTGTCGTTCTGTGCGCATGCGTCTTCTGTCATGGATAAAAGGAAGGGGAGAACAAAAGCAGCAACAGTGCTTCCCATTAACCAGTACCCGCACTGGCGATTTTAGCCCATCACCCAGCGTTGGCGATCTTAGCCCGGGAGCTAGCACTAGCACGAAGCAGCCCAGCACCCAGCACTTGCATAGTGGTGAGCACATTTCGTCCCCTCCCCTGCTTTTTACAGTAGGCCTGCACCTCAATACATTGTTTCCCTAATCTCTAAAATTCAAAGCATCAAAGTTATAATCCATTTGTAGTAGTGTTGTAATCTGCACCTTATAGATACCTGACTTGAAATGTTTGCATGAAATCAAGTCCAGGGTTGTGGTTACTTTTTAAATAAAATAGGTTACAGATTACCACCTACCCTGTTAAGATGTAATAAGTAATGTAACTGTTTTAATTACCTAAAAAAAATTTTTTTTCAATCAAAAATTATATTATTTTATTTGGATGTAACCCCTCTGTTATCACCAACCTTTTGATTAGTAACTGTAATTTAAATACATATTTTGTTTTTGTCTGTAACCGTAACAGATTACAAGTACGTTTATTTTGTAATTTTATTATGTAACTCCATTACATGTAAATAGTTACCCTGGCCATTTTTGCCTGGACCCTGTTCTATATTAGTGAGTAGAGCATAAAGTCTGCATCAACAGCTCAGAACCCTCTCAAAGTTCTCACTTCTGGAATGACGGATCTGTGACAGACCATTATCCTGAGTTGTAAAAGGACTTTTCAAAGGAAATCCAGACCTGAATTTTAAACATTAGTAGTTGGTAGTGTTGTAAATAATGAAATAAAAATAAAACGGAATTTCCCCAAGATTTTAGTTTTGTCTTAATGTCTCCAAAGGGGACCTGTTGTCATTTCAGGGGAAACACCATTGCTTACTAGACAGTACTATGTGCTATGATTTGTTTTTGTTTTTAGTTATATATAGGAAAAGATGTCAAATTCCTTGAGCTATTGGTTGGGTACTTTCCACAGCGGGCCATCCTCTCCCTGTCACATGCAAGTGCTCATAGCCAACAACCTAACCAAACCAATATACCAACTGCCCAACCATAGATCCTGCGCTGTGATATCTAGACCTGTAATGGTTTGGTGCCAATAAGTGGATTTAAAATAAAATCTTCTGCCCAGATGCCATGGTAGCTATATTATAGACGCAATCATTTTTACTGGAATGCATATCATTCTGCATTTTTGTATATACATGCACAAATGTAACGTACTACTTACAGTAACACAAGCACAAGCACAAGCCCCCCCCCCCCCCCCCCCGAAAGTCTAGGTGTAATTCAAACACGGCTCTTGATCTCTGGATCAAAACGTTTTGTAGGCCCGCTTAACAAAATGTATATGGCCAATATTGAAACAGACGGGTAGCCTATACATACAGGATATAAAGCTCATACAGGATCATGTGAGAGGATGGGTTTGAGTCACTTCATGGATCTGTAACTGGGAATGTGTGTGTGTGCGCCCTGTGTGTGTGTGTGTGTGTGTGTGTGTGTGTGTGTGTGTGTGTGTGTGTGTGTGTGTGTGTGTGTGTGCATGTGTGTGTGTGTGTGTGTGCCGTGTGTGTGTGTGTGTATGTGTGTGTGTGTGTGTGTGCATGTGTGTGTATGCATGTTGTGGCATCACGGTGGGCCAGCTAGCAGAGGGGTGTGGTGTTTGTGTGGAGGTCTGGCTGCCACACCACAAGATGGCTGCCAGTGGCACTACATCTCCCAGAATGCAGCAGCCCCCAACCAGGTGTAGTTGCTTAAGGCACCTGATGGACGAAGCATTTAAGACAGGTGGTGCCTGTTGTGAGAGGGCGAGCCACGAGAGCAGAAAGAGCCAGGAGGGAGAACCGAGAGCACTTGACGTGCGGGTGAAGCCGTTGTGGAAACGCTTGCTAAAGCACTTGCTAAAGAGCTTGCTAAAGCGCATCCGGAAGGGGGAAGGCTAGCCCCAAGCCGGGAAGGACCTGGACGGAGGAACTTTAAACTGCAACTACAGTGGGCAGGATGTAAGTGAGGAGCAACTTTATGAAGCCTATGTTTTTGCCTTTGAAGAACTTTTATGTTTGCTTCCTGAAAGACTTTGTGTTTGGTGAATAAACCTGATCCTCGTTTGAAAGCACTTTTGCCGGCTCTGTCCTGTTAATTACGCACTGCCCTACAGCCAGCTCAGTGGTAAAGCCTCTCATGATACCACATATGGTGGAGAATGCGGGCATAGGGCGTAAGTGCGAATGAGCAGAAGTGAAGGAATCGACGACTTGGTGGAACTTTTTTCAGGACTTCACGCGAAGGAGCACCAAACAAAAAATGGAGGAACTGGTGATGATGCTGTGGGAGAGCCAGAGGGCCCAGCAGGAGACCAGTGCAGCCTTGCTGCAGATGCAGCAGAAGGACAATCCAACTAGAGATGACCTAGAGGAGGCCGAGAAGAAGCACGCCCGGTCTGGTGAGATGTTCGAGAGGGCCCAGGAAAAGCTAATCCAGATGCGCGGTGCAGCAGTGGTGGTCCTAGCTGCCGGTGATGAAGAGTGGGACGATGATGATGATGATGTCTATGGTGAAGATGTCAGTGATGAAGAGGTCGGTGATGTCGATGATGATGAAGCCGATGATGAAGCTGGTGATGATGATGAAGATGATGACGAAGGTGACGATGATGAAGGTGATGATGAAGATGATGTCGATGAGGAAGACGAAGGTGATACTGATGGTGATGAATATGATGAAGATGTTGATGATGAAATTGCTGAGGAAGAGGTGGAGGATGAAGATCCTGCGGAAAACGAAGATCCTGCTGATGACGATGATCCTGCGGATGATAACGAAGCAGGTGAAGATGACTCTGAGTCAGAGGTCCCACCAGGTAAAAAGGCAGCTCCAGCCAAGTCTGCTGCCAAGGCAGCCCCTGCTAAAGAAGAGCCTGGGGAAGACCACATCGGTAAAGAGGCAGATGACCCAGACGATGGGGCCGAAGGCGACAACGACCTCGGAGAAGAGGGGGATGTCTTTGACCAGACCAATGTGTCGACTTCTGCCCGAACAAATGTGTCTGGCTCTGCCCAGAGGAGAAAGATGTGTGCCGGCTACCAGCGCAAGGTGGTAGTAGTGTGCCACACAAACGAGGCCTACAAGGAGAAGACTCCTAAAAAGACGGAGACGGATGGCAAAGATGTCCCCGAACGCGCCGTGCTCAAGAGGAAGGGACTCTACGCCCTGCCAGAGGAGATGGCGACTGAGGAGACGGCAGAAGATGGGGAAGACACTGGCATGGTCCCCAGTGCACCACAGGAGCAGAAAGAGAAACCAAGGGAGACGGAAACAAACGGCAGGGTGAGTAGATGGTTTCTAAGCCACCATCCGTGTAATGTCTCTGTCGTTCACAGGCCAGGAAGGCGCCGTGGAAAAGCAGATGTCCTGTCCCACTGTGATGCCTTTTGGACCTGGTTTATCCTGCCGAGGGCGTCAGGTCCGGGGAGAGGGATGTGTGGCATCACGGTGGGCCAGCTAGCAGAGGGGTGTGGTGTTTGTGTGGAGGTCTGGCTGCCACACCACAAGATGGCTGCCAGTGGCACTACATCTCCCAGAATGCAGCAGCCCCCAACCAGGTGTAGTTGCTTAAGGCACCTGATGGACGAAGCATTTAAGACAGGTGGTGCCTGTTGTGAGAGGGCGAGCCACGAGAGCAGAAAGAGCCAGGAGGGAGAACCGAGAGCACTTGACGTGCGGGTGAAGCCGTTGTGGAAACGCTTGCTAAAGCACTTGCTAAAGAGCTTGCTAAAGCGCATCCGGAAGGGGGAAGGCTAGCCCCAAGCCGGGAAGGACCTGGACGGAGGAACTTTAAACTGCAACTACAGTGGGCAGGATGTAAGTGAGGAGCAACTTTATGAAGCCTATGTTTTTGCCTTTGAAGAACTTTTATGTTTGCTTCCTGAAAGACTTTGTGTTTGGTGAATAAACCTGATCCTCGTTTGAAAGCACTTTTGCCGGCTCTGTCCTGTTAATTACGCACTGCCCTACAGCCAGCTCAGTGGTAAAGCCTCTCATGATACCACAATGTGTGTGTGTGTGTGTGTGTGCGCCCTGTGTGTGTGTGTGTGTGTGCATGTGTGTGTATGCATGTGTGTGTGTGTGTGTGTGTGCCCTGTGTGTGTGTGTGTGTGTGTGTGCATGTGTCTGTGTGTTGGTGTGTGTGCCCTGTGTGTGCCGTGTGTGTGTGTGTGTGTGTGTGTGTGTGTGTGTGTGTGTATGCATGTGTGTGTGTGTGTGTGCATGTGTGTGTGTGTGTGTGCGTGTGCGTGTGTGTGTGTGTGTCTGTGTTTGTGTGTAATCATAACCTGCACTCACACAGGGGAGAGCTGGTGGATAAAAAGGGGAAGAGAGAATCCCCTCCCTGCCGCCACAATAAAGCTGTCAGCGCAGCTCTTCCCTCCTCAGCTCCTCCTCCGCAGGACACGGGAGACGACAGGTATCTGTGCTCCGCAGCAGGCTCCGTCACTTCCCCCTCTCTCCACTCCCTCTCACCGTAGCCCATAAATATTTTACGCCACGTATAACCCAGCCCGTATTACTGTGTAAAGTCAAACACACACACACGCACGCACGCACACACACTCACACACACACACGCACACACTCACACACACACACACACACACACACACACACATATACACACCCACACACACACAGCACATATAACCGAGTGAGCTTAGCGATCATACTCAGACCGCATTAAACTCTATAAAAGCGGACGTTTCTTTTTTTTGGCATTAGCCTGAAGTTTTTGTCCGGCGAGCTCAGCAGTGGGCAGAACAGAAGGGGACGTGATGGGGCCGGAGGAGTCGGCTGGACCACACTACACATTATTATGGCCTGGGAGGTGCTGTGTGTGCCAGAGGCCACAGAAGGCATGGAGGCGCAGGGTTCTGTTTACGGCACTCCGGGCTTCGTTTGCGGAGGAGAACGAGGGGTGCCTGGCGTCTCCTCCCTACCTCGTTACGGCCGAGCCCGGGACTGATGGGAAGGATCCGCCCACAGCACTACATCACTTCCTGCTGGTCTCTTGGCGACGTGGCACAGTGATGAGGATCCACCCTCACTCTGGTTCTCGGTTTCACAATCTCTCTTTCTCGGCCTCTCCTCTTCTTCACTCCCTGTCTCTTTCCATCTTTCCTCCCTTCCCTCCCCCTCTCTCTCAAACTCTCATTCATTTTTTCCTCCCCTCCCCCTCTCTCGAAGACTCTTTCTGTCTCTCAATGTCAATGTTTATCTCAGCTCCAATCTATTTCCTTTTGTTGTGATTTTGCTCTTCTCTCTCTTTTCTGTTCTCTCGCTCTCTCTCTCTCTCTCTCTCTCTCTCTCTGTCTGTCTCATGTCCTCTCTCTTTTCTGTTCCCTCTCTCTCATGTCCTCTCTCTTTCCATCTCTCTCTCTCTCTCTCTCAGGTCCTTTCTCTTTTCATCTCTCTCTCTCTCTCTCTCAG
>NC_045153.1:13163564-13308564 GCF_900700415.2 Clupea harengus
CTGTTATATCTCCCCTTAGGAAAATCACATTTTATCCAAGTAGATGTGTGTGTTTACTGTAAATAAACAGCTATAATTTATACCTAAACATACATATTTGAGAACAGCATATTTGAGAAATTGTATCTAATATAATGTAATGAGAGTCCCCACAATGGAAAGAGCTGACAGATGGCCTGAACGACCTTATATTCTTTTTTCTGGGTGAGTTAGTGTGACAGATGGATATTCCCAGAAGTAGGCTGTCTCTCTGGTTTTGGTCAGGGGCTTGTGTTTTAAAGTTGCACTTCTAAAGCTCTCTGAGCCACATCAGCTCACTTCACTTTTCTTCAGTCCTTTACTGTCATCTAGTGGCTGGATACAGTATCTCACATTCAGGGATGATGTAATCCTAGATCCTGTGTGTTCTGAGATTACACAACTGAGTCAAATAAGTACTCTCGTTGTTTCTAAGAAAGTTAAAATAATAAAATGAGCATTGTTATGACAGTCTTCCCAATCATAAAAAATGGCTTCTTGTCCTTTTTACCCTTAAAGTAACACTTTGCAACAATTTGCCACTTTTTAAGGTATGTTTTTATAGGCGACTAGTTTTGGTATCATCTTCAAATTAATTTTGATGGTATATTGTCATGTGAAGGTCAGATAAACATCTAATCTAACCACTTACCATCCATGATATGTGCTATGTAGTTCTATGTTCCGCATCAGAAGATTCAGGGAAAACATCAGAAAATCTTTCACAGCCAGACACGGCCAAATACATCACCAAAAGACACCAGCTGGGATGTTAGCAAGCATATGCTGGTACCAGCTGATCTTTTGGTGATGTTGGTAAGGTTTTTGCATTGCATAGAGGTGGGAGAATAAAACGATGTTGTATACAGTACAGTATACAGTAGTACAGTGTAGTATCGCGATATCATGTCGATGCAGTGTATCGCAAGTATCGCAATATTTATATTTATTAAAATAAAAATTAATATTTATTGTTATGATTTAAATTCTATTTTGGTACATACGTCTACTCTAATAACATTGCTTTAGAAGTCCACAAGGTGGTACAAGATCTCATTCTTCTCTTGCGTCACAGCAGGAATTAGAACAAAATTACGGCGCAGAGATGCAAGATAGGTGCAGAGTCGCAAAAGAAACGCAAACGCAGTAAATGAAACGCAATATGTGGGAGAAATAAATGGCAATGTATTGCAGAATCATATCACAATACTTTTTGTATGCTAAAATGTAAAGAATCGCAATAATATTGTATCGTTGCCTAAATATCGTGATAGTATCATATCGTCATATTGTGGCAATTCCCAACCCTACATTTCAGGAACTTAGCTCGCTAGTTTTAGATCAAAACTCTGGCCTTCTCACAGACTTATACTATTTAGAGAGTGAAAATGTAGTCAGAGTCCAACAACGCATCAGACTCAGACCCCAAACAGCTTAACACACAAATGTCTAATTGTTATACTCTTTTTTTTAAGTAAACAAAAAAATGCTAACAGTATGCTTTGATTCTTTTTCCTGTTTCCAGTTAAAACTGTGGATGCCAGATTCTGACAAGAGAGAGAATGAGTATCTGTGGCTGCAATCGGTGAGTGATTAATTCTGTCTGGTGCAGTTCAGTCTCTAAAAACACATCTACCACTGTATAGTTTTTAAGGGTATGGTAAGGAGGTGGGACACCTCGAAAGATTCATACGTAACAGCGCTGAACAGGGAACTGGGAAATAGATTTCTGAGACTTTCTGAGGTTGGGGTGTTTCAGTTGACCCATAATTTCTCGCTACACCGCTAAATGGGACAGTAAGAAATCAAAGTAATTCAATGTGAAGTTAACGTGCAGAGCATGAAGCCATCTTGAAATAAGATGCAGAGAGCCATACGCAATTTTGCGCCAATTCCTCTGCTCTCTTGAAAGTGCACCCCTGCTGTGGACATGGGCTCAGCAGATGAGTGATGCTTTGGTGGACTTTGATCCTGAGCCTCAGTTTGCCCTGATACAGCCGACTATGATTCCTTCACAGTAGATTTGACTCTTTCCTCATAAAACCAATTTCTTGGTCTTACACAATGTTTATTTATACACACATTGAATATTGAGAAATATAAGACTGAACAGCTTAACCCTTTAATGGTATGCTCAACCGTTAAACTTAACATAATCTTATTGAGTTAAGTGTGCTAACTGGTTGAAGTACGGTATACAGAGAATACTGTTGCATGACAGTGTTAATATTGTCTTCAAGTGTTGAGAAATGCACAAGATGATCTTTCCTTTGTTTTAATTTTTTTGCGTGACTATTAAAGGGTTATAGGGCATACTTGCAGTCTTAGGTCAACTTACCATTTCGGATTTTCGCCACTGAAGTACTCTGACAAACAAAGAGCTAAAACTAGAAGTACATATTTAGCAACAGGTAAACTCAAACTAAAAGTATGTAAATATGTAATGTATTACATGAATTTTACCAACAGCTGCAAAACAGTATATATAATCATTTAAAACAGTAAAAAAAATTCATCATTAGTTTAATCATCCATTTAGCAACATTAGACTTTCATGTTAGCCAAAGTGTGTCAGGGGTTTCAGCCACTGCCCCAGGCATCACATGACCAGAGGAGTGTCTGCTTAGCCAGTTTACTGTAGAGACAGACACTGGAATGGCTCTCACTGTAATGTGTGGTATGTGGGTAGACACTCACACACACACTCACACACACACACTCACACACACATCAGCACATTTCCAGCCTGTGTATATAAACAATGAAGGCTAGCGAGTAGACGCAAGGTCATTTGTACTGTTGGTGTTAATCTCAGAGTTAGTTTCATCCAACGATTTGCACAAAAACACCCAAGTACCTCTCTACAATGGGCCCTGGCAGTCTCTCTCTCGCAAAGATATTTCACAGATCAGCAGCAGATAGTTACAATGCTGTTGGATAGACAGGTGAGTAATTTAAAATTTTGATTTGTTGCTGGTATCTGTTTTGAAACCTGTGGCCTATCAAGCTATAGGCTAAGCACTTACATATTTTTTTTTTTTATCTGATATTGTTTACGTTTGGGCTGAATACTTAATATTGCTAGTATTTTGCCTGAAGTGAGGTAACATTAGGTGTATCTGATGTTTGGCCTGAGTTTGACCTTAGTCTTTGAATAGGTTAATGTATAATGAAGTCCAGAGTTCAAGAATGGTAGCTACAGCCAGCAATTTCAAAGTTTAGGTCCTACTTTTTATCATGTTTAGTCAATGGATTGTATTGCCTGTGTGTACATCCTTGCAAGTTTGCAACTATAAACCCAACCAAAACAACCCTTTGCAATATCTCTTTGCAATATCTCTTTGCAATATCTACTCGCAGCTTCTTACTCTAACGATTGGTTATGTTTTCTATGGAAGTCCGTACAATTTCCCTTGCCAGTGTTACAGTTGGTTAATTGGTAATGATGTCTCATCATTTTTTTGCTGGTGTTACCTCCATTCTGTTGCAGATGTGCACGGCCGCAGATTCGTCAATTCTATAAATCTAGTTCAAAGTTGAACGGTCAGATTGTCTTTAGCCAATGCCTGTAAACTGAAGCATGAATGATGCCTGCATAAAACACATACATGAAATGGAATGAAACCCAGTCATGCTTTGAAAATGTATGGCTAACTGCTCGATGTCTAAAAGCAATTTGCAAATTGTTTGTATTATATTGTGTTCCCAAGAAACGGCTACACTCATGTTAACTTGAGTGAGTAAAAGGTTAACACAGTTGACTGTGATCTGGGGACAGGAAGCTCTATCGTAAGATCAGAGATGCGAAGCTGGTGTTAAGTCAAGCCTAGTTTTGTTCTCATTTCCAAGGTCTCCTATTTGTTCTAGTAATTTATTTTTAACTCTGCGTCTGTTTTTTTTTTTTTTCAATTCCATGTCTTTGTGGTCTGTTTGACTTGTATTGCAACAGACTACCGTGCGTGACTTTTTGTGACAGCTCGACAACTCACGTGTTGTCAAAGGTCAGTCACTTCAAGTGAAGTAGGCTACCATACACCAGGCTACGTGCGCAGTGAGTGGGGAAGTTCTGTAGCCTATTCGCTTGTCGCGCTGTACTTACGTTACAGTTTTGTGGTTCTGATTTCCTCAGATCTCTACTCGTAAGTGTGTTGACTTGTTCAGCAAAGTGATCTAAAAAAAGAAGCGAGATGATATATGCATGCGCAAGACGGGAGGAGCATTAGGCAGACACAAGCAATTGCAAGAGTTGTGGCATATCACAAGCTATGCGTATCTGCTTTAACACGGTTAAGCAAATTAGTTTGATAATTCATTAGTTGGCCAGAGCATCATGAATGTTGACCGTTCTATATGGCATTTCGGTGACACTAGCCCGCTGCTGCCGCTCAACCACAGCGACCAGCGTTTGTATCCATTGTCTTTTCCTATGAAAACAAGACATGACTGTAAGCTGTATAACATTGCTACGAACATTAATTTGGTGGTGATCAAGTTTGTATTGTGATGAAAAAGGATCAGGTCAGGAGAGACCCTTTTCTGTGTTGACAATGACAATGTTGGCGATGATGAGACAATGCACCGGTCTGATCTGATCTTTTGCATATTGTGTAGAGACGGAGCACATTGTGCAGAAATGTCGATGGTCTGTCTGACTGACTTTGAGGAGTACGCTAAGCAGCATCTCTCCAAGGCCACCTGGGACTACTATGCCGCCGGAGCAGATGAGTGCTGCACCAGAGACGACAACCTGCTGGCCTACAAACGGTAAGTGAGACTTCAGTGCGAAACACCATCCACACCACACTGTGTTCAAAGAACACACAACTCAGCAAAGAGCTGCCTTTCGATATAGTGTATGCATTTTTATTATTCAGATGTTTTAGGACCAACATGGCCCCCATGGTCTCCTATGTTAACACTTGTAGCCTGTGTACTTTACCTGGGTACTTTACCTGTGTCATCTAAGACTAGCCACAGGGTCAAAGGAAGTGATGTGACCCCTCAAAGTGAGAGGTTATAGGGTTAGACCAGGCCATTCTATGAGTCCAGGGCAGGACGCCATGGCAGCTTCTCAGTGCAAAACAGAATGGAATAACAGCCATGCTGTACACTGTATAGTGACCGTTAGGGCATGATCGGACGTAAAGGTCAAAAGGTCATAATGGAGGACTTGTTCCTGTCACTTTTCCCCTTTGACGTTCCACTTCCGTCCATCCCTTCAGAATCCGCCTGCGGCCTCGGATCTTACGGGATGTGTCGGTGAGCGACACGCGGACCACGGTCCTGGGAACAGAGATCAGCTTTCCTGTGGGCATCGCACCCACCGCCTTCCACTGCCTTGCCTGGCATGAGGGAGAGATGGCAACAGCAAGGGGTCAGGAGTGCTCCACTGCCACTCAAAATGCCACTCAGTCTTCTATGGAATTGCTAATGCGATGTGTAATTCAGATTAATTAATTTTAATTAATTAATTAATTAATTGAATTCATTAATTACGCAATGCTTTTTTTTATTTGCTAATACATAGGTCATGTACTAACTCATAGGATGATTGGATCAAAAGGATATTTTATCTTTATTTGCTAGGAATGCAGCTTGTGTAGAATGTTGAATGTTACTAGGCAGTATATTTAGTCACCACTAGAGGGGGATGTAACACTTAGTGGGGATTTTACTAAGACGTCCATTATGTTTTGGAAGAGCATTCAGAACACTGAAAAGATTTTTGACCCCAGAACAATTCTTTCTCTCTCTCTGTCCTTTTATTTTATTTGCTGCCTCCTTGTATTTCTATTTTTTCCAACTTTGTCAAACCATTTCACCTTTCTTTGCGCCACTGTCTCGTCCTCATTATCTCACCGTCTACATCTTGTGTCTTTCTTTCTGTCTCCGTCTCTCTGTCTCCTTCTCTCTGAATGCCTGTGTCCTTATGTAATTGTCTCTCTCTCTCTCTCTCTCTCTCTCTTTCTCTCACTCACTCTCTGTCTCCCTGTCTCTCTCTGTCTCTGTCCCTCTTTCTTTGTCACTCTCCCTCTCTCTCTCACTCTCTCTCTCTTTCTCTCTCTCTCTTTCTCTCACTCACTCACTCTCTCTCTCTCTTTCTCGCCCCCTAACAGCCACGGAGGCGGTGAACACGTGCTACATCACCAGCACCTACTCTACCTGCTCGGTTGAGGAGATCGTGGCAGCAGCGCCCAACGGCTACCGCTGGTTCCAGCTTTACGTGTACCGAGACCGCAAGCTCTCAGAGCAGATAGTGCACCGCGTGGAGTCGCTGGGCTACAAGGCCCTGGTGCTCACCGTAGACGTGCCCTACACCGGGAAACGTCGCAATGACATCCGCAATCAGTTCAAGCTCCCGCCGCACCTCAAGGTCAAGAACTTTGATGGGGTCTTCCAGGTAAAGCTGAAAAACTCTAAATATAATACAATTCTGTGTTTTAAAGAAATACTATTACTGCTACTGCTATTACTACTACTAATGATAATAATGGTATTAATAATAATACAAATCATTTTATCAAAGTAAATGTAATTTAGTAGTAATCCACTTTTGAATAGACTGCTTGACTCCGCTTTACTGCCTTTACTGTGTGTATTGAATCATGAATCTCTGTGACCTTTTGACCTTTTTTTATTTATACTTTGTCTTTGTACTCGTCTCTGACTGGCTGGGTGCCCTGTAAACTTGCACCCCTGTCAGTGTGTACCTCACTGTTGTCCCATCCAGGAGAGTGCTGGCCCCGAGGAGTACGGCATCCCCGCCAACACCCTGGACCCCTCCATCAGCTGGAAGGACGTGTACTGGCTGCAGTCTCTCACGCGGCTGCCGATCATCATCAAGGGCATCCTGACGAAGGAGGACGCCGAGCTGGCGGTGGAGCACGGCGTGCAGGGCATCATCGTGTCCAATCACGGCGGACGACAGCTGGACGGGGGACCGGCTACTGTGAGTGAATAGCGAGTCAGGGACGGAGAAATTAAAGTGATTCACTAGCTTCCAGACAGTTCTGTAAGTCACGGTTGGTAACTGCTGGTTTTCAGGCCAAATATGTCATGATTTTCCCTTTCTCAAACAAACTGCCCGTAGCTCAACCAGTTGTCTAGTCCCCTGTCTGCTCGCCTCTCCTCTGTTGCAGCTTTCAGGTGGGTGCTGGGAGGAACAGATGTTAACCCAAAGCATTTGATTTTTTTAGATTAAAGAAGGGCCACATACACAGCAGATGCAATCAAAATGGATCCCAAGCACAAAAGTAGATATAATTCACAATAGCATCAGCAAACATGCACTGTGCTTCAAAAAGCTCAGACCACAAGATGCAGAAAAAAATTGTAGTCATGAATAGTAGTGTACCAGGAATCAGACCACCAGGAGGAGAAAAAGCTTAGTCATGAATAGTAGTGTACCAGGAATCAGACCACAAGGAGCAGAAAAAGCTTAGTCATGAATAGTAGTGTTCCAGAAGTCAGACCAGCAGAGAGTCAAGGCTGGGACTCAACCACCCAACCCAGCATTAGAATTGCAAGAACGGTATCAGCCGTGTCCCTCTCAAGGCCATAGTGGATCTCCTTTGTGTATGAGGATGTGTGTGTTTCTGTTTCTGTCTGTGCGTGTGTGTTTCTGTCGGTGTGTGTTTCTGTTTCTATCTGTGTGTGTGTGTGTGTGTGTGTGTGTGTGTGTTTCTGTTTCTGTCTGTGTGTGTGTGTTTATGCCGGTGTGTGTGTGTGTGTGTGTGTGTGTTTTGTGTCGGTGTGTGTGTTTCTGTCTGTGTGTGTGCAAGTGAGAGAGGGAGAGAGTCTTTGGATGTGTGTGGGTGAGAGAGTGGATGAAGGTCTTTGCTTTGTGTGTGTGTGTGTGTGTGTGTGTTTGTCTGGCCTTCACTGGGCTCATTCTATCCACTGTCTGTGTTTATCAGATAGACTGTCTGTCGGAGATAGTGGACACGGTGCAAGGCAGGATCGAGGTCTACATGGACGGGGGGATCCGCACGGGCAGCGATGTGCTCAAGGCCGTGGCCCTGGGAGCCAAGTGTGTGTTCATCGGCCGGCCCGCGGTGTGGGGCCTGGCTTATAAGGTGAGTGTGTGTGTGTGTGTGTGTGAGTCTGTTTGTGTGTATATATGTGTGTGTGTCTATCAGTGTGTGTGTGTGTGTGTGTGCGTCTGTAGGTGTGTATATATATGTGTGTGTGTGTGTTTGTCTGTGTGTATATATATGTGTGTGCGTGTGTGTGTGTGTTTGTGTGTGTAGATGAAGAAGAGCTAAAGTTGTGTCTTCAGATGTGTGTAGAAGGGTAAGTAGGTGTGTGTTTGTGTGTATATGTGTGTATGTGTCTATGTTATTTCTATCTCTGTACCTCTGTACTCTGTAAGCTTGAGTCTTAGTTTGGGCCAACTCTCTCTCCGTTTGTGTGTGTGTGTGTGTGTGTGTGTGTGTGTTTCATTTGCATTTGTGCATTTGTGCGGTTGTAAGTGTGTGTTTCTGTGTTTTTTTTCTGTGTTATTTTGAGTACGGTAAGACCAGGGTCCTCTCTGGGTGTGTTAGTGTGTGTGTGTGTGTGTGTGTGTGTGTGTGTGTGTCTGGGAAGGCTTGACCTCCCACCCGACTTCCTGTGGTCAAACTGCTACTTCCTTAACTGAGACAAGCAGTCTTTTGCTTTTGCAAATGAGCAGACTGTAACCAGACTGAAAACTCTTCATTATATGGGTGTAACACGGAAGTTCTCAAAATACTGCCATTATGATTATTATTATGCCAATTATGCCATTATGCCAATAAAGATTATGTGAGTTTATAGTGATCTGGGTGATATGGACTCGCTGGGTGATCTGGGTGATATGGACTGACTGGGATCATAGTTTTACATGGCAGATGTGCCTTGCTTTACTCTTAAACTTGCCTTCCTCCTTGAGTTGAGTTGGCTAATTAGCCCCCCCCACCACATCAGTCAGTAGATAGTTTGTTTTACACATTTGGACAACTGCTTAATAAGAAAAACAAATAAAAAACACCTTCCCAAGCACATAGCCACTAAAACAATAAATATAAACATGACTCATAACGGTACATGTTCTTCTGAGAATTCATGTTAAAAACGTCTCCTTAAATGTCCCTCTGGCAATCTAATCTAGTACTGTCTGATGGTCTTCTCTCTCCTATGAACAGAAAGCCACAATCAATGATGTGGCCTTAAACCATTTTAATTTGTCCTCTTGTCTTCATATTTGTTTTGTTTTGTTAGTTTTACTGTTTTCTTATTGAATAATTCATTAATTAATTAATTAATTCATTGATTGATTTATTGATTGATTGGTTGGTTGATTTGTCTTTGTGTTGTTTAGTGATGTTTTAAGGGTTTGACCATCTATTTATTCCTTGTTATTGGCTGTTCTTCTTCTCTCAGGGTGAGGAAGGAGTCAGAGAGGTGTTACAGATCCTTAACGATGAGTTCCGCTTGTCCATGGCCTTGTCGGGTAGGTACTGACCTTGTGTGAACGGGAACAAGGCCTAAGTCACTCTGTCTCACTTTGTCTCACTTTGTCTCACTCTGTCTCGTACTTTTCACCTCGCAGGATGCCGAAATGTTGCCGAGATCAACAGGAATTTAATTCAGTTCTCCAAACTTTGACCCGGGCAGTCTGGACTTAAACCATAAGGTTTTGACAGGCCTTTTCAACTGCAGCGATCATCGACCCAATGCTATTAACGGCTAAAGCCTTTAGTCTCTGCAAAGGACGGCGCCAGACGAGCCCAGCATGACTTCAGCCTTAATCGGTCAGGACGGAAATGATATCACTTGTGATTTTAGTCAATCTACGTAATTACTGGCTGGTGTTTTACACCAGCTAATCAAAACACGAGATCCACACGTCTTCTTTGTGGTATATATTTTTTTTCCTTCATTTCTTTATTTCCTTTTCTCTCTCTCACCTCCTTGGGCAGCGGAGTTTGTAACTGTGTGTGCATGAGTGCGAGTGTTTGTGGACTGGTGGAAGATGCGATTTCTTTTTTTGGGAGTCTGGACGGAGGGGCACTTTGAGACCAGGACGGAGGGGCACCACCTAAGCGACGCTCAACCTGGGTGGTGTTTTGACCCCTCAGGTGGAACTACAGGAACCATCTTGTGAACTTTCATCTGGAATTGTGATAATTGCATATAGATGGTGAAAGACCTGTTACGTGGGAGAGATATTAGGGCTCAAAGCTGAATGCCAGATAGGACACTATTGTTTGTTTGCAGAGTTCTCAGTCCCTTATCTTGAAATGGTGGTGTGATATGGTTTTGTATCTTTAAGACACAATGAGATTATATGAATCAATCTTATTAAAATATATTTTACAGCACATTTTATAGTCTGCCTCTTGCCTGATCAATCTGCTTACTTGCATGTCTCTCAAGTCTATCATTCTCTCCAGGGACAATTATGAAATTAGAATAATTACAGTTGAACAAAACAATTATACAACATGCAAGTCAAGAAGGTGAACGCATCAAGAGAAAAATAGGAAGAGGAACACGAACAGAAGCCATGATGTTTATAGTGAGAACCTTTCTGGCTATCGTATACAGCTCAAATTGCAGCCTCTCAAAATCCTCTCTCGCTAACTGTCGGGAGGGTAAACACTCACTGTACAGGCTGCAGCGCGAGAGGAAGTTGCATTGCCAGCGCTTGGTCTCTTGGTCGCTTCCTGGGCCCATTACACAACTGAGCCAAGTCAAGGGAGGCGAGCTAGGAGTGTTTACAGTGTGCGTATCTGTTCGAAAAATGGTTTGAGAGTGAGTCAGAAAGTGAAAGAGTGGGAGAGAGAGAGAAAGCAAACTAGAACTAGCACAGGAAGTATTTGGGTTTTCAGTAAACCCCCCTAACAGAAGAAAGATGGTGGTGTGTGTACACACCTCAATGTACTGTGTGCGTGTCAGGGATATCTGATGAGCCTCTGCTTGAGCTTTTAACCGCGCTGCGAAGACACAAACAATCACTTTGAGGAAGCATCTCTAGGTAAGTTCTCCCATAGTCTAGCAAATGTCCTTCTGCAGACTTCTGTATAGATATAAATGTAGATATGCATCACAAATGTCATAAGTTAGTAATTCTGTTAACCAGTACATTATCTTACTTCAACTTCAACTGGCTTTCCAATTTTAGGATTATTCTGAGGATGTGTTTAACCGTCTATCAGTTTAACGTCACTCTGAGCATAAACTCTAGAGAATTACAGGAGCACCTCTCCCTCGAAGAAGCTCAGTGGATTTGTTGTCTACACACAGTGAAGGTCTTTAAGGCCATGACACAAAGACTTGCAACAGTAAATTCCTCACACTCCTGTAGTCATATGTGCATTTTCAGAACTAACCCAGCTTCCATTTTGAACTTACGAGTGTGAAAACAAACACAAAAAGAGTTGCAGTCGGGAGTTTGACGTAGAATATGGTTGAGCACATAGCTTTGTGACTATATGCCAGTGTGCTGCCAAAGACTACCCACATCCTCACTATCGAGAAGAGGATGCACCTGTCACATGTACATCTTTGTCTAGTGTGTGTGTGTGTTTGTGTGCCCACACCGAGCATCAGGCAAACCTCCTAGCCATCGGAGAACAACCAAATCTTGTTTCATTTCCCCTTTTTTCGAACTGACAGGAGTTTTGATGATCTCTGTGTGCACTGTATGGGGTTGTTTTGGACGGCGTCAGGCTTCAATCGAGTCGATGAGAGTTTTTACTGCAAAGGCTATTTACTTTCCGTGTCTGTAGGTGTGTTAGAGGAGAGTCTCAGAGTGATCGACCGACATCAGCCTTAGGACACAGGATACTATGGGGTAAGAGCACCGTGGGCTGTAACTATCCTCACCATCATCCTGTATTTCACTGTAATGTTATGTCTGCCATGTCAGCATGAGAGTTAAGAATTTACCTGCTTGTGTGTTTAACTCGACATAGTTTTGACAGTCTCTTCAGTATCTTGGCAGAGTTTCGCACAGTTCAACAGTTGGACACAGCTCAATTGTCCATTTGTCCAGTTTGACACAGTTCAACACAGTTCAACAGGGTTTGACATAGCTCAACACAGTTTTCGTTGTATTTTGTGTGTGTGTACATATTATAATGTTGGAAATAACAAAATAATGTTTTAAATAATTCTTGTTTTTGTTTGGGGCAGGGGTTAAACGCCTTTCGTTAACAGTTTGACATAGCTCAACACAGTTTGACAAAGTTCAACAGTTTTAAACTCTGCTTCGTTTCAGACAAAGCGGGGAGGAGAGCAAGTTGCATCGGCGTTTCTCGCGGCTCGGCAGCCGCCATTCCAGGGACCCTCCACGGCCCCCGCCTCAGGGCAACAAACCCGCCACGCCCGCCACTCCTCCTGCCGCCCCCACCCCCCCGTCACCCAGGCCCCCCGAGGTGGCCCCAAAACCACCAGAGGCGGCCCCCAAGAATGTAGCTCCCAAACCAGCACCTGTGGCCTCCAAACCGAGTGTTCCGCCCCGACCCCAGAAGAAAGAGTTCCTGTGTGAGACCCACGGCAACGCCATCCTAGAGGTACGCCTTGTGGAGTTTCATATCAACACTGAAACTGTCTTAACAGAAGATTGTTTCAATATACTATTTATTATTTTTTAAGTTTGTTGTATTTTGCGTGTGTGTATATATTGTCATGTTGGAAATAACAAAATAATGTTTAAAATAATTCTTGTTTTTGTTTGGGGGCAGGGGTTAAATGCCTTTCGTTGTGATGAGACGCTGTGTGATGTGACCCT
This sequence comes from Clupea harengus, assembly GCF_900700415.2. Classification (NCBI taxonomy): domain Eukaryota; kingdom Metazoa; phylum Chordata; class Actinopteri; order Clupeiformes; family Clupeidae; genus Clupea; species Clupea harengus. Next base: position 13,176,340 of record NC_045153.1, read on the forward strand.
GGTGGCAGGAGACAGCAGCAAGACCTTTCCTGTGCACAGAGCCATCATGGCCTCAGCCAGTGACTACTTCAAAGCCATGTTTACAGGTACAGGTAATACAGAGCTAGAGCTTCGTATGTTGGCAGGTGAAACTCAGATAGTGACTACTTCATAGCCATGCCACTGCTTGATTCCATCTGGAATTTATGATATAAACAAAAGCCAATATAATCCATATACTCACAATTAAATTAATTTACGAATTAATAAAGGGTAATCAAAAGGTGAAGGAATAATTTTTGTCATGTGAAATTTGGTCCACTGTACCACTTTGGCAGTGGAGCTCACACCTTACAGAATGAAATAGAATGCAGTGTGGTGCTGCACGATTGTGATCATGTCAACCACAGTTTTGAAAAGCACCTCAAAGTTACCTCATGTTTCCAAAAATGTCCTCAAGATTTCTTTAGAAAATGAACAGTAAAGTTTAAGAGGAAACTTCCTCCTCAGCTAGTGTTAGAATTCAAGACGTATAATTCATGGTAATACCACTCTTCTCAACGATATTAACACATCTATATGACAGCATAAGACAGCATCTAATAAGGTTTTCACAACTTAGTAACTACTTATTAACTACTCGACATTCTTACACACACCTAAGTAAGTACTTACTCAACTACAGCCTGTCTCAACATTCTTACATACTACACCTTACACACTTACTCAACTCAACATTCTCCCATGATTATCTCTCATTCTTTGTCTTGTTCTGCCTCTATTTCTCTCGCATCCTTCATCCTCCCCCTGTCCTCTTCCTTGCCCCCCCCCCCCCCCTTTCTCCCTCTCTCCCTGTCTCTCTCTCTCTCTTTCTCTCTCCTCCAGGAGGAATGAGAGAGCAGGAGCTGAAGGAGATCAAGCTGCATGGCGTGAGCAGCGCCGGGCTGAAGAACATCATCGACTTCATCTACACCTCACGGCTGGACCTGAGCGTGGGCAGTCTGCAGGACACGCTAGAGGCCGCCAGCTTCCTGCAGGTCCTGCCCGTGCTGACCTTCTGCAACCAGCTGCTCAGCAGCGAGGTGAGTGTGGAGAAGAGCGAAAGAGAGCGAGAGAGAGAAAGAGAATGAGAAAGAGAGAAAGAGAGAAAGACAGACAGAGAGAGAGAGAGACAGAGAGAGAGAGACAGAGAATGAAAGAGACAGAGAATGAGAGAGAGAATGAGAAAGAATGAGAGAGAATGAGAGAAAGAGAAAGAAAGAGAGAGAAAGAGAGAGAGAGAAGCATTATGACAAGATGAGAGGTCTGTTGGTGAGACACACACATACAATGTCTTAGCAGACAAAATATTTCACGATTTATTTATAATAATGCATACATTGTTGTGCGTCGTGCTGAGTATCATGACACTTGTGTGGCTTCTGTTTTGGCAGATCACGATTGCTAACTGTGTGGAGGTGGAGCGCATGGCCGCAGACCTGCTCCTGGAGGACGTCCAGACTCATGTCGGGAACTTCGTGCGGGACAACTTCGAGGAGCTGGTCCAGAGCGGCTGCTTCCTGCAGCTCTCCAAGTCCAGCATGGCGTACGCACTGTCCAGTGACGGCCTGAAGGGTCTCTCCGAGATGGAGCTCTACCGGGCGACCCGAGCCTGGATCTCCCACGACCACTCCGAACGCCGCACGTCCGCCTACACCCTGCTGCGGCACATTCGCTTCCCGCTCATGACCCCCGCCGAGCTCCTCCAGATCTCGCAGGAGGAGGACCAGAGTGAAAGCAGCGGAAGAGGAGGAGGAGGGGGAGGGGAAGGTGTTGACGCCAACTTCGCGCCGGAGCCGCCGCTGATGCGCTCGGACACGGCCTGCATCAACCTGCTCCTGGAGGCCAGCAACTACCAGATGCTGCCGTTCGTGCAGCCGCTGCTGCAGACCGAGCGCACACAGATCCGCTCCGACTGCGTGCGGCTGCTCGCCCTGGGCGGCGTCATGCGCCACCAGCTGGTCGTTAGCCGCGAGCTGTGCTTCTACGAAGAAAAGGAGGAGGAAGAGGAAGGGGAGGAAGAGGAGGGTGGCAGTGGCGCTAAGCGAGGAGGAAGCTGGCGGGCGCTGCAGCCCATGGAAGTGCCACGCTACCAGCACGGCGTGGCGCTGCTCGGAGGCTTCTTGTTCATAGTCGGAGGCCAGAGCACATACGACACCAAGGGCAAGACGGCGGTGGATAGCGCCTACCGCTATGATCCGCGCTTCGACCGCTGGCTACAGATGGCGTCGCTCAACGAGAAGAGGACCTTCTTCCACCTGAGCGCACTCAAGGGGAAGCTGTACGCCGTCGGAGGACGCAACGCCACTGGAGAGATCGGTGAGTAGCCGCTAATGTCAGACCCGTGACCAATGAAATCCAGCCGCTAATGTCAGGCCCGTGACCAATGAAATCCAGCCGTTAATGTCAGGCCCGTGACCCATGAAATCCAGACGTTAATGTCAGGCCCGTGACCAATGAAATCCAAAATAGCCACACTAGCTGAAGGAAGCTTAATGAAAGCAGCCACCCAGAAACTACCCAGATTCTCTAGAGGAGATCATTAGAAAAAAATACTTCCCAATGAGGGCTAGATTTCTAAAGCAAGTCTGCATGATAAAGCAGTACTCTAATTAGCAAAACAAATTAGTTCTCAATACTCAATTTACCAGCTAAATGTTTATAATATGGAAGACTCTTTTTCTGTAACAAAATTGATGCTACACTCTTAGAAGGCTGTTTAATATCACCACACACATTACATACAATACATGACATTTCTTGACGCTTTTCCACTGACCCTGGTATGAGTATACACTTGTATGTATTTATACACCAAATAGGAATGTCATACATCATAGATACTTGCTAACATCAATCTTCCTTTGATTCCCAGGCTCAGTGGAGTGTTATAATGTTAACAAAAATGAGTGGACCTTTGTGGCGCCAATGGTTGAACCTCACTATGGCCATGCTGGAGCAGTCCATGGAGCTCTGATGTATGTCTCAGGTGAGTGATCTCTTGACAGAAAGCCTTTTAAACCTCCCGATTCTGTTCGTTTTACCCATTTAGCTGTTCTCTCTCCACACCGGGGTTGCATGGGTTCATTGAGCCAGGCACACAAAGCTTGGTTTTGTTGACGTGTCTTACGCTTCCTGTCTCACCCACTAAACCAGTTCTCACTTTGGTTAGTGTTTGAGGGAATTTGGTTGAAACAACAGGCTCCATTCTAGAATGTTTCCCAGGGAGAGTCTGGAAACATTCTGAAGGCCTCTCTCAGGTTGAGCATGGTGAGAACGCTAGTTGGTGACAGCAGCTGCTCAGGAAGTCCAAAGATGTGTTCACTCGAAGTGGGTCAGTGAAATAACCCATCTGTGGTTTTGACCACAACAGTCACAGCATGCACATGTCAGGTCTGCAAACAGACATCCTTTTGTGTGAAATTGCCTGCTGTTTGTTAAACCTCCCACTGTCATGACAGTAAGATGTACTGGAACAGAATAGGCTTGTTGCATCCAACTCCACTCACTCACTCTTCATAAGTGAAACACTCAGGGTGGGGCCAGGCTCATGTTTTGCTCTAGTGTGGTCCTGTGGTTCATGGTTTATGAGTGTTAAACTGTAAACCAAACCAAGTCTTTCAAAATGGAGGACACATAGACAGGGCCGGAGTGGGGCCACTTTTTTAGCCCTGGAAATTCAGGCCCAAGACCGGCCCACTTTTTCCATGGTAGTGGAAATTGGATAAATGAAGCAACCGTCCAGCTCTTACTATCCTGTAGTTTTATTAATGCCATGGTTCAACAAATAATGTAAAGGTTAAATAATAATCCACTAAAGCTGAGAAGTTAACAAAAAATATTCCACAAGGATAGGTTGATAAATTAACAAAAGCAGAAATAAATAAATAAAGCATTTGAAACGTATCCCACTCTTCAACAAAGAGGCATATTGAACTAATGTTTACAGTTCAACTCACAGTACAGTATACAGTTACATTGCGAATAGCACCAACAGCATCTACAGCATCAGTAACCGCCTAAGCAGTGCACTGGTTTCAGCCACTTTATCTATAACTGTGTCGTTGCTTATAGACATGAGGATTTCTTTCTCTGTGCACATTAACATGAAAGCCTCCAAGTTGTCCTGACTCAATGAGCTTCGTAGCCTATTCTTCACAAATGTTAAGGTTGAGAAGCTTCTCTCACATGCAACCTGTATGATGGACAAAGTCAACAGAAACTTATATGCTAACCCAATGACATGATAAGCATCTGTGAGGAGGTTGTGTGAGAGTATTAAATGGACACAAACGGCACAGTTTTTGGGTGATATAAAAAGGCAAATATTTTAATTCAATTTAATATTTTGCTTGCGAATAGGTTGACAACACTACATGCATGAATTATGAAAAAAATGATCTAGATTTTTTTTTTATTGATTTTATTACTCAAAATTAACCTAAACTTGAAATTCATTTTGAATTTTTTAAAAATATGGTTTTATTAAAAATATATTTTACTGTCCACATACGTGGACACCATGCAACAAAGGGATGGTAACGAATACTTACCCAAGGTTAAAAATCATTATTTTCACGTAATTTAGTAATTATTTATGTTGATATGTTTGTTGTATGATTGTTTCTTTCATTTGAACAATGCAAATAAAAAAAAATACCAGGTTTTATAATCAGATTTAATGTCATCCGATTCCTCTGATGCATGACGTCCACATATGTGGACGGTATCCGATTCCTCTAATGCATGCGTCCACGTATGTGGACAGTTGGTTTTTAGGGTGTACAAACTATATTTTACATCAAATTTCATTTTTTTAAACACAGATTTGTTCAACACACTTTCCCTTACATACTAATATTTTTTTTGCCTGATTTTTCCTTCTTGGGTAGAAGGTTTTAACAGATATGCCTGGAGTATTCAGCACATGCCCAGCACCGTCAGCCATCTTGTCTTAATGATGTCATTACACAGTTAACATTCCAAATACAAGATGATACATATTGTTATTATATTGCTCTGAGTCTACTGACTCTGCCCCTATGTGGTTTGGAGAATATTACTATGATAATCCAGAATAAAATGGAGTTTAATTAACTGTCCACGCATGTGGACCCCATGCACGAAAGGGTTAACCAACGCTACAACGTTAGCCGAATAGTTACGTTGCTAATCATTAGGCCTATGTCTCTCTTTACCAGTTGCCACTTGTGTTTGTCCTCTTGAAAATAAATCGCTAAGCTTGGCACATTTGGCAGCATCCTCCTCGAATGCCTTTCTTTTTTTAACCTGGCTTTTTCAGCCCCTCCTGGCCTCTTCCTCCCATCCATCCTCCCTGACGCGTATCGTTGCGGGAAGGCCGGCCCAGCTATCGGTAGCCTATCTGAGAAAACTTTTTGGAAAAGACGGGCTATGGACCCAACCAACTCTATTTGGGAGGGGAGAACTTCCTCGCATGGTACAACCCATGCAGAGGCTGCGGTGTCAGAATGCGGAACGTGTGTCTACTTTAAGAGAAGATAGACTAACGTGACAAATGTCAAAAAAATGTATTCTCGACCGGCCCAGAAGTGAAGCGGCCCACCGGGAACTCTCCCGATTCTCTCGATTACCCACCCCAGGCCTGCACATAGACAATCCCTGTCAATTTTACAATCTAAAAAGCCTATGCATTTGTTCCTCCCTAGAGATGGACATTCAGACTAGGTTATTAGCATTAGCATATTGTATACTATATTACTAGATTATTAGCATTAGCATATTGTATATTATATAACTAGGTTATTAGCATTAGTATATTGTATATTATATTACTAGGTTATTAGCATTAGCATATTGTAGATTATGTTTATGCAAAGACAAACCAGACTTTAGAAACCAGCACAGTTGCGGCCAGTAAGAAAGGCTGCAGCAGGATGCTTGTTGTTTCTGACAGAGCAGGCAGTTTCTCAGGCCAGGCTGCTTACACCACAGGCTGCTTACACCACAGGCTGCTTATGAACACCTCCTTCTTGCTCAGTACTGCTGTTTCTGACAGAGTAGGCCGCTTCTCAGGTTAGGCTGCTTACACCATAGGCTTCTATTACCACAGGCTGTTTATGAACACATCCTTCCTCGCTCAGGACTGCTCGCAGCAGAGGCTGCAGGGACCAGGCGACTGCCCACAACAAAGCCCACCTTCTGCCCCTGCATCACTTTTTCCCCTTGTCACTTCGCATTTCAATGCAAACAGCCTGACCACTAGAGCCTACTTTCAGTGCCTAGCCAATAGAAACATAATTTATCTGATCACTGGAAACAGAGTTAGTTAAATACCTGACGTAGTGGAAATATTTTATTTAAATGCCTGACCACTAGGTGAATGTGAATACCAAAGCCATTCAAAAGCATTCTAGGTTCTGTATAAATATTGTTAGTAGGATTGTTATTGTTGTTCAATTAATCTGCTTTTGGTCTTGCAAATTTTTTTAATTTCTTGAAAATTCTTGACAATTCTTGACAATTCTTGAAAAAAGAACACAGGACATTGACTACACAGTGTCTAGGCTAGACAAACGCAGTTTTAGGCTGATGTGTATTTCTGGTGTGAAGATACTATACTACACTACAGAGCACTACAAATAAATAAAGAGAAAGAATTGCAGTAAATCCCCATTTGGTTAACCACAGTGTCTGCGTGTACTGTGTATGACTCACTTATGGAGAGCAAATGTTGAGTCAGTTTCAATCATGTTAATATGTTAAATAAATATATATTGAATAATTCCAAAGTATGAATATGTTTCTGTTCATTGTATTTAACAGACCACATAGCTCAAGTTGATATTGCATTGTATTGGATTGTATTCATATTCAATCATACATATTGTTATATAATACTCCATACCTACATTTCCAGGCAGTCGAGGTAGTTATCGTCACTGTATCTTATTGAATTAATCAGATATGAGACTTCTGATAGATCCCATATCTCAAGGAAATGGGACTAAGGTTGTGTTACCATGTGAAATATCATACTACTGGAACCCCATTTGCAGACTGGAGCGTAAATTAATTAATTCCTTTCTCCCCGCCCCACCACTAGGGGGCATAACCAAGGACACCTTCCAGAAGGAGTTGTGGTGCTACGAACCCGCGGACGACCTCTGGAGCCGGCGGGCGGACATGGTGGAGCTGCGGGGGCTGCACTGCATGTGCACGGTCGGCGACCGCCTCTACGTGATGGGCGGCAACCACTTCCGGGGCGCCAACGACTACGACGACGTGCTGGGCTGCGAGTACTACAGCCCCGCCAGCGACCAGTGGACCATGGTGGCAGCCATGCCCCGCGGGCAGAGTGACGTCGGGGTGACCGTCTTCAAAGGGCGCGTCTACGTGGTGGGCGGCTACTCGTGGAACAGCCGCTGCATGGTGGACATCGTGCAGTGTTACGACCCGGAGAGCGACGAGTGGGAGCACCCCTTCAGCGTGCTGGAGCCCCTGGGGGGCATCCGCGCCGCCACCATGACCGTGCACCGGCCCCAGGGCCCTGCCGCCGAGGCCCAGATCCACGAGTGCCCTCTGGCCACCACCAAGAGCTGAGCACAGGGGCAAAGTGAAGGGGGGCTGAAAGATTTGGGGGGGGTCCAGTGATTGAGACGGGGGCCTGGGACATATCGTCCATAGATTTATGGATTTGTAGATTTCTGAGGTACAGAGGCTGAGATTTTTTTTAGGGAGACGGTCACACCAACTGCTGTCATTTAAACTGTGGTGGCAAGTCCCAAACCAGCAAAACTGCAAAGCCTATGGGCTATGTTGGTGAAACCTGAATTTAATTTCTTTGTCATAGTTTAACAGTTGAAAAACAGCAGTGTTGTCCAATGGAAAGCCATGCAAATGTTTTCTATTTAAATTCTAAAGTATTTATATGCTATGCTATGGAGCGTCCTTAAGCTCCAGTTTCACCAATTCAGACCAAACATTTCATCCTCAGGCCTCTATAGTACCGCCACTCACTGTTCATGTGCCTTTCTTTCTCAGCTATCTTCTGTAAAAAAAAAAGCATTGCAACTGCTTGTGGCAGTATCACAGCCCACATGTTTCTCTAACTGTGAGTTACTGCTCTATTTAAGATGCTGAAGTGAAACCAGACCAGACAGAGTTTGAAGGATTAGAAACCTACAGCTCGATCTCTGTAAAAAAAAAATAAGCTTGTTTTAGCCTGATGGGAAGGACTGTGGCACAGGGTTACAGTTCTGGACCCTCCAAAGGATCTCATCAGGTGGGTCAAAAGGGATTTTGAGAACTGTTTATGGAATGGTCATCACTGGCTTCCTCAAGGTGTTTTGTTGTCCGACATTGACTGTGTGCGTTCAAGGCTTAATTCTTCTGAATTCAAAGGTCCCGGCCTTGAGGCTTCATACATTGCAAAGACTATTATGTTGTTCAGAGAATGTGCCATGGATTCCTTTTGGTCTTTCCGTTCTTAGGACAGTCGAGGGCTTGATTTGCATTTGTTCTTAATGGAAAGGTCTTTTGTACAGTGCAGGTGGCCTCCCTGTTCTCACCTTTATGCATCTGTTTTAAGTTTCAAGAGTGGGCAATGAGCGCTTGATGTTGATGAAACAGTTTTTTTGTAATCCACTCTTTAAGATCCAGCTGGGGGGTTTAAGTTCAGTAATGGATAGTTTTGTGGAATCAGGGATCACTAGACTAGTTGATCTGCTTGATCTGTCTGGAGGGGTTTGGTGAACTCCACAGTTAATAGCAGAGCAGGTTGGACTCAGGTTAGTTAGGTTGGTCAGTCTTTGAGGGAGTGTGTTGACCATGCCTTAAGTATTATGCCTTTATATGTTTTATATATTTTATATATAGTTTTTCTTATGTTGTAGTACTTACTATGTTTTATGTTTATTGTCTGCACCAATATGGAAAATAAAATTCCTGGTAGGCGTAAACTTACTTGGCAATAAAAACAATTCTGATTCATGATTCTAGTGAGACAGCTCCAATGGCTTTTCCAGCTTGAAGGTTAACACCTGATATTGTAGAAATGGAAATAGATTACACTGGCCGTACACTGTCATTAACTGGGTATCGTGACTTTGGTTTCCATATGGTTGGGAAGAAGGTGCCTTATTTAACTTGTGTGAAGGTTGCACATTACTCACAGCTGAAAGGACGGCCGGACACACAGGGGAGGTCCCACCTTTCAGTATCTGATGGACTGCCTCTCTCATCGAGGCTGCAGTATGAGTCTCCATTGCCCAAAATGTCAGCTGACCTTCAGTGAAGGTTGTTACAATGTACAATTGCTACAAATAAGCTTGTTTTTAGATTTAATCAGGGGATGTGACCCGTTTGCCCTTATTGTAACATAACTGAGGCTGTAATACATTTTTATGTGAATGTGCGAGGCTAGCAACTTTATTTGCTATACTGGAGAAGGTATCGATGTATTTGTGTATAGTGTTTTTTGTTCAGTTGTGGGCCCAGGCAGGATTGGCGTGAGCGGTATATAATAGCCAATTTCTTGGTAGGGTAGGCCAAGTTGGCCATCCTTAAATCCCACGAAGCAAAGGAAGGCAAGGAAAACAGACATGATATCCATGTTTAAATCTCTGGTGGAAAGGAGAATAGTGGGTGAGTACAGGTTCTACCAGCACACAGAGATTGGGGCTCAGTGCAGGGAGAAATGGTGTGTATAAGGGAGGGGATAGTCACACACACACACACACACACACACACACACTCACACACACTCACACACATGGAGAAATTGTGTGTATAAGGGAGGGGATAGTTACCGTTAATGGCCTTGGGAAGCTTGTTTTTAACTGGTGAAATGAACTGGGTTGTTTTTCTTTCTGTGTTTTTTCAATGATTTTCAAATGGTGTTTTTAATAAAGGATTTTAAAAGTCAAAGTTTCTTTTCTCTCTCTCTCTCTCTCTCTCTCTCTTTTGCTTTTCTTGCTGGTGAGGAATAATCACTCACTGTTCTCCAGATTAGCTGTTCAAACATAAGTGTGACTGCTTTCTATGAGGGTTCACACACATCACACTAGTCATCATCGGACACCAACTCAAGGCTAGAGCTTACAGCTCTTAGAGGTTTAACACGTCCCTATTGGTCAAATTCATCCCTATTGGTAGGCAAATTCATCCCTATTGGTAGTCAAATTCATCTTCTCATCATCAATTCATCCCTATTGGTGGCCAAATTCATCTTCTCATCAGGCCCCAACAAGTCCACTGAACAGGTACTCTAATATGACTGAATATGCATATATTATGGATATGTTCCTGGTGCCCTGATGGAAATGATGACTACAGTCTATGTACACAACTATCTATTTAACAACAATTGAATCGCCTTTGAAAAGTGCTATATAAATGTGATGTATTATTATTGTTATTATTATTATTATTATTATTACAACTGTGCAGGTAAGCTCAGATTGCAATGACACCAAAATCAGACTGTTGCCCTGTTATCACATTCATAGACATTTACACTGAGCTTTAAGTGTTCTCCAATCATCTTCAGGTATCTGTGTGTTAAGTTTATAGATGTACTCTTTCTTACGGTGTATCCTGCCTAACAGTTAAAGGGATAGATTCTCCGTCGCCTGTGTTGAGTCAAACCACTCATTGGTTGGCTTTGTGTGAATACGCCCAGGCATACGGTGTGTCCAGGCATCAGTAGTTCCTGCCCAGTGGCATTGGGGCTGTCCTTGGCAGACTCCTGTGCATAAATACCCAACAGTCTGCCTGCCTGCCTGACTGCCTGCCTGCCAGTCCTGACTGAGATTCCCATGCTCTGGAGCACTTCCTCGTACCCAAAGAACTGCTTCAGGCTGCACTACTGGATTGCATTCAACCTATTCAAGGACACTCAAGGAGATTCTTCTTTCAGAGCAGACAAGGAAACTGTCTTAGTAGGACACAGACTGTGTTCAGACTGGACTGGGATAGAGTCTGTCTTCAGAGGGTCGACTAGGACACCTGCAGTGTAGAGGGAGGAGAGGGAGGACGAGAGGCGGACGGCCATGTCGTTGTCGGGAGACGTGTGTGTGGTGACGGGGGCGTGCGGGTTCCTGGGGAAGAATCTGGTCCAGTTGCTCCTGGAGGAGGAGAAGCTGGCTGAGATCCGCCTGCTGGACAAGACCGTCCAACCGGAGCTCGTACGGGACCTGGAGGGTAATATATCTTATACCTGAGATTTCAAGTCGGTGCACGTGTATATAAGATATGTTCAGACTTTCCAAGTACATCTGTGTGTGTGTGTGTGTGTGTGTGTGTGTGTGTGTGTGTGTGTGTGTGTGTGTGTGTGTGTGTGTGTGTGTGTCAGTGTGTGTGGTCAAGCATTACTGTTTGTAAGTGGAGGTGTGGGAAAGGGTTCCAGACGCATTATCATACGTTTCACAATTTCCTTTTTAAATGTGCACGCACCCTACATTCCAATCAGAATAGCAGTGGCCCTCTCCACCCTCATGTAGAGGCGAGCCATGACCTCTCCTTTCAGTTCTCTGAAGTAGAGGATTCATTCAGAACCCGTCTTTCACATCCCTAATCTCTCTTGACGCTTCAAAAAAGAGGTTGGCACAGACCCCACCTCTCTGCTAGTTCCCTAACTTGGTCCTTGAGGATGAAGGCCATTCATTCAGCCTGTTGCACAACAGAAGCCTTGCTGCTTCAGAGTTGTACATTGTATGAATCGTTTTTATTTTATTTATTTTTTTATCTGCAGCTGAAGGGAGTAATTATTTTCTAGCAAAATGAATTGGGTAAGACAGAACACAAGAATCTGCTTTTTCTGTGAAGTTATCACATGTAGCAAACACGTTTCACGTTACGCAAACTTGGTTGTTGGAATGTGAAGCTGATTTACAGTAACTACTGTATGTCATCTACTTACAAGCTGCTTTATTCATTTGTAAAAATCATCATTTACTGAACCTGCACCGGATTATTGAGATTGGATTGATTAACTGGTTGATTAACCGGTTGTGGTGGTTGCGTCTTTAAATGCTTTCAGACAAAAGGGGTGAGACGACTTTGAGCTTCTTTGAAGGGGACATCAGGAATGCTGATCTCCTCAGAAGAGCCTGTCAGGGAGCATCCATCATCTTCCACACTGCCTCCCTCATCGACGTCACAGGAAGAGTGGATGAAAGTGAACTCCATGGAGTCAATGTTAAAGGTACAGAAGAGCAAGTGGCCGTTATTGTCAAAGGTGATATGGGGAAGTATTGAGCAATATATAGAACAAAAACCTTCCCAGAATGCCTTTACTAAAAGGAGCATGAAATCCGTCCAGGACAATCACTGAATACAAAATTACCGGCATATATGAAAAGCGTCTGCCAAATCACTAAATGTAAATGCTAACTTTCAGGGTAGTTGCTGTAACTTCTATAACAAAACTCTGTGCTGCTGCTTTAAAATCCTGCAGAGAGCGTCTTGGTTATTCCTTTGTCTCTCAGGGACCCAGATGCTTCTGGAAACATGCATCCAGGAGAACGTGTGCTCCATCATCTACACCAGCAGCATAGAGGTGGCCGGCCCCAATCCCCATGGAGACCCCATTTTCAACGGTGACGAGGAGACCCCTTACTCCGCCTGCCTGAAGTTCCCCTACAGCAGGACCAAGAAGGAGGCCGAGGAGCTGTGCTGTCGGGCCCAGGGGGAGGCGCTCCGAAACGGGGGCCGCCTGGCCACCTGCACCCTGCGGCCAATGTACATCTTTGGCGCCGGCTGCCGCTTCACTCTGGGCCACATGCGTGACGGGATCCACAACGGCGACGTGCTGCGGCGGATGTCACCCCGCAAGGCGCTCGTCAACCCCGTGTTCGTGGGGAACGTGGCCTTCGCTCACCTCCAGGCCGCCCGGGCCCTGCGGGATCCCCGGAGGAGAGCGCTGGTCGGCGGGAACTTCTACTACGTGGCGGACGACACGCCGCCGGTCAGCTACTCTGACTTCAACCACGTCGTGCTGGCACCGCTGGGCTTCGACATCCAGGAACGGCCCACCTTGCCCTTCCCCGTCCTCTACCTCCTCTGCTTCCTCATGGAGATGCTGCAGATGATGCTCCGCCCTTTCGTGCGATTCACCCCGCCCTTAAACAGGCAGCTCCTGACGATGCTGAACACACCATTCTCGTTCTCCTACCAGAAGGCCAAGAGGGATTTGGGATACACACCGCGATACGGCTGGGAGGAGGCTCGCAAGATCACCACTGATTGGCTGGCCTTAATGCTGGCCAAGGAGAGAGCACATATGAAAGCCAAATGATTTTAAATGTCAAAAAAGTGTGTTTAAATGTGTAATCTTTTGGATAGACCGCACTGAAAGAAGTGGTTAGAGTTGGCTCTTCCATCAAAACACTGTGTCAAACATTTTACTGAAATCATTCATTCATTGGTTTGAAAGCACCAAAACAAACCATGACCTTTTAGAAAAAGTACCAGGATATTTCAGGTAGAACTACAGAAATGTTATCTCTTACTTCCTGTGAATGTATCTCTTGAAACTCTATTAACGTCAATTCATGGTTAGGGTTAGGTTCAGGGATTGGGTTTGGTGAAGTTGATGTTCAGTGAACAATTAGAAAGACTGAACTTGAATTTCAACAAACCATCTGTAAAAGTCTCTCTAGGTGGACAATCCAAATAAAGTGTTACCCAATTTACATCTACAGCAATTGACATTCATTTGAGAAAAAGTTTGAATGTGATTCTATTCTGTATGCGAACAATATTAAATGCTGTGGTCCTGATCATTTGACTTTTGTTTTGAAGAATTTAATATTTGTTTTTTTAAAAAGGATGTGTTGCCACATATTTTGCAACACTGCATGCTTTTGGTCTACATTTGACTTTAATCAAATTGTATGACTTTCCACTTTACGTACAGAAATGTGAAATAGATCCTTTTGGAAAAGAACGATACCACAGAAATAGTTTGCAATAAATGTGTTCAATTGATGTGTGGGCTTTATGTTAGTCTTGGAAGGACAGCCAAAATGTTACCAACGACGGAAAACACCAGACTGGTAGATTTATACAAGTCTGAACCTTACAGGGATAGTAAAAAGCATTAGAGTGATAAGTATTGAGGATTATCCAATTCATCTGACTCCATTACATATTAAATGACCTACAATATTACCAAACAGTATATACGCCAATTGTGAGATCTTACTTAATGTAATGGCATGGCACATGATGAGTTATATTAATGGTTAAAGAATAAACAGTTTATTAATACAATAAACGGTAAGTTTAAATGTTACAAGGGTCAGTCAAACAGAATGTAATATAAAACCCAAATTAATAACCAAACCTGAAATGAATGGGTGAGAGAAATAGTGAAGGAGAGACAATCAGAAAGAGCAGAAGAAAAAGAGGGAAGTGAGGGGAGCCAAGAGCAAAGAGTAGACAAAAGACACCAGCCCCAACACACTAAAGTGGTTATGTACCTCAAAACCCATTGCTCAAAGCCAATCCCTTAAATCCACCAACTTTCCTTGATGCCCATAAAATAACATTCTCCCCCCACCAACCCTGGTCATCTGGGTATGTCCAGGCAGAGGTTACAATGTGCAAACCAAATTACACAGCTATAGCAGGTTCTTCAGATTGCAAGGAAACCATGATCAGACTACTGCCCACATCACAAGGATCAATTCAAGATCAAACATGAATATGTTACATTCATATACATTTGCATTACTTGGAAATCCCAAACCTATTGAGGTTCTCTCTGTGACAATGGGGGGTAAGGCTGATTCTACAGGAATGCAGCATGTGGCAATTAGTTCAACTCTGACCTGGCTCTGGGGTGCCTAATAGCAACAATGCATGATGGTTGCTGTGTAAACAAACAGTCCAGGTTGAGAAGCTGGCCATGTGAATGATTAATCCAGAACCTGGAGATTTTCAGAGTGAATTCTGCCTTACAGTCCTTTTACATTAGTGTATAGTACCGTTTGACAACATTAAACATAAGCTTAAGTAACACAATACACACAAACGCATGAGCAAAGTAGACGAACACAAACTTAATATGTATGCAGAAAAACGAAAGAAAAAAAATTCCTATTCAGGGAGACGCGGTCCAAGTCCAAAAGGCGGATGGTGATCGCTGAATGTCGTCATCAATGTTCACATCATCAATCAAGGGCATATAGATTAACAGATTTTGATGCTTGTGTTGTGCTTAGTATGTGTCTTCCATCTATGTTATCTAGAGCCTTGTCAGATAAAGTGAGGAACAGGCTTGGAAATAATCAGGACAGGAAAAATGCGCTTCTACAGTGGACAACCATTTGCATAACCATTTGCATGGCCAATGGTGCTACGTTCATTAGCATCCAAATGGTTATTGTGGGCCCAGGCCTTGCTGTCTGCAGCCCTCCACACATATGCCATCACACCCAAGACAAAACTCCACAGCACAGATTTATTTTACTTTCATTAGTTACCGAGTTCCTGTCCTTCTATGTATTTTGTTATTTTGTCTTTGTTTGTTCCACCCTTATCCCTTTTATTTTGTTCAGGTCTTGTGCCTTGACTGGGAAGTACTCTTGTACACTCCTGTTCTGTTGACTAACACCCCCCCCCCCCCCCACCCCACCCCACTCTGCCATCACCTATAGGGTGTGGTCTCACCTCCTCCCCCCCTGTTGTCTACCTGACTGAATGGTATAAATGCCAACACATTCATACAGTCAGGCCATTCTCCAAGCAACACACTTATAGAGGGTCTCCACGCTGAAATAAACTCCAGAAATCCTGACTACGTCTTCCGGTCCGTTCTTCAAGTTTGGCGTGCTCTTTTACATTCTATCAACACAGACTGGACTGGGATAGATTCTTTTTTCATAGGGCAGAACAAGAGGCGGACGGCCATGTCGTTGTTGGGAGACGTGTGTGTGGTGACGGGGGCGTGCGGGTTCCTGGGGAAGAATCTGGTCCAGTTGCTCCTGGAGGAGGAGAAGCTGGCTGAGATCCGCCTGCTGGACAAGACCGTCCAACCGGAACTCGTACGGGACCTGGAGGGTAAACTACATCTTATACCTTAGATTTCAAGTGTATGTGTTCGATATGTTCAGACTTTCTAAGTACGTGCGTGTGTGTGTGTGTGTGTGTGTGTGTGTGTGTGCGTGTGTGGTCAAGCATTAGTGTTGTAACTGAGTGTATGGAGGTTTGGGAAGGGGTTCCAGATGCCAGAGAGATAGGACTCAATATCTTGTATTAAAACTGATGTTCCAACACATTTTCATACTTTTCACAATTTCGTTTTCAATGTGTACGCACCCTATAATCCTATGCCACTTACATCACTGCAAAAACTACTACAATAGCAGTGTCTCTCTCCACCCTCATGTAGAGGCGAGCCATGACCTCTCCTTTCAGTTCTCTGAAGTAGAGGATTCATTTAGAACCGTCTTTCACATCCCTAATCTCTCTCTTGACGCTTCTAAGAAGAGACCGGATAGATCTCAGATGGCGTGTGTCTTCCAATGCTTTCAGACAAAAGGGGTGAGACGACTTTGAGCGTGTTTGAAGGGGACATCAGGAATGCTGATCTCCTCAGAAGAGCCTGTCAGGGAGCATCCATCATCTTCCACACTGCCTCCCTCATCGACGTCACAGGAAGAGTAGATGAAAGTGAACTCCATGGAGTCAATGTAAAAGGTACAGAAGAGCAAGTGGCCGTTATTATCACAGGAGATATGGGGAATTATTATATAACAAGAATAGTACAAGCGTTCTGATTGGCTAATGCGTGGTTAGCCTCCCGCGTATCGCCCGCTCAGGGGCCACAGCGGGCGATTCGGAATTCCGATTGCCCTCCTGACGTTCGGTCATGCCGGTAAATATCCCAGCATGACCTCACTCTCGGTTAGTAAGTAGTTAGTATTGAGCAATAAATAATAGGTCAAACATTTTCCCAGAATGCCTTTAATAAAAAAGAGCATTAAATCCATCTAGGGCAACCACGAAATACACAATTAAATATATGAAAAGCGTCTGCCAAATCCCTAAATGTAGATGTTAACTTTCAGGGAAGTTGCTGTAGCATCTATAACAAAACTCTGTACTGCTGTTTTAAAATCCTGCAGAGAGCGTCTTGGTTATTCCTTTGTCTCTCAGGGACCCAGATGCTTCTGGAAACATGCATCCAGGAGAACGTGTGCTCCATCATCTACACCAGCAGCATAGAGGTGGCCGGCCCCAATCCCCATGGAGACCCCATTGTCAACGGCAACGAGGAGACCCCTTACTCCACCAGCCTGAAGAGTCCGTACAGTAGGACCAAGAAGGAGGCCGAGGAGCTGTGCCGTCGGGCCCAGGGGGAGGCGCTCCGAAACGGAGGCCGCCTGGCCACCTGCACCCTGCGGCCCATGTACATCTTTGGCGCCGGCTGCCGCTTCACTCTGGGCCAGATGCGTGACGGGATCCGCAACGGCGACGTGCTGCGGCGGATGTCACCCCGCGAGGCGCTCGTCAACCCCGTGTTCGTGGGGAACGTGGCCTTCGCTCACCTCCAGGCCGCCCGGGCCCTGCGGGATCCCCGGAGGAGAGCGCTGGTCGGCGGGAACTTCTACTACGTGGCGGACGACACGCCGCCGGTCAGCTACTCTGACTTCAACCACGTCGTGCTGGCACCGCTGGGCTTCGACATCCAGGAACGGCCCACCTTGCCCTTCCCCGTCCTCTACCTCCTCTGCTTCCTCATGGAGATGCTGCAGATGATGCTCCGCCCTTTCGTGCGATTCACCCCGCCCTTAAACAGGCAGCTCCTGACGATGCTGAACACACCATTCTCGTTCTCCTACCAGAAGGCCAAGAGGGATTTGGGATACACACCGCGATACGGCTGGGAGGAGGCTCGCAAGATCACCACTGATTGGCTGGCCTTAATGCTGGCCAAGGAGAGAGCACATATGAAAGCCAAATGATTTTAAATGTCAAAAAAGTGTGTTTAAATGTGTAATCTTTTGGATAGACCGCACTGAAAGAAGTGGTTAGAGTTAGCTCTTCCATCAAAACACTGTGTCAAACATTTTACTGAAATCATTCATTCATTGGTTTGAAAGCACCAAAACAAACCATGACCTTTTAAAAAAGTACCAGGATATTTCAGGTAGAACTAGAGAAATGTTATCTCTTACTTCCTGTGAATGTATCTCTTGAAACTCTATTAACGTCAATTCATGGTTAGGGTTAGGTTCAGGGATTGGGTTTGGTGAAGTTGATGTTCAGTGAACAATTAGAAAGACTGAACTTGAATTTCAACAAACCATCTGTAAAAGTCTCTCTAGGTGGACAATCCAAATAAAGTGTTACCCAATTTACATCTACAGCAATTGACATTCATTTGAGAAAAAGTTTGAATGTGATTCTATTCTGTATGCGAACAATATTAAATGCTGTGGTCCTGATCATTTGACTTGTTTTGAAGAATTTAATATTTGTTTTTTTAAAAAGGATGTGTTGCCACAAATTTTGCAACACTGCATGCTTTTGGTCTACATTTGTCTTTAATCAAATTGTATGACTTTCCACTTTACGTACAGAAATGTGAAATAGATCCTTTTGGAAAAGAACGATACCACAGAAATAGTTTGCAATAAATGTGTTCAATTGATGTGTGGGCTTTATGTTAGTCTTGGAAGGACAGCCAAAATGTTACCAACGACGGAAAACACCAGACTGGTAGATTTATACAAGTCTGAACCTTACAGGAATAGTAAAAAGCATTAGAGTGATAAGTATTGAGGATTATCCAATTCATCTGACTCCATTACATATTAAATGACCTACAATATTACCAAACAGTATATACGCCAATTGTGAGATCTTACTTAATGTAATGGCATGGCACATGATGAGTTATATTAATGGTTAAAGAATAAACAGTTTATTAATACAATAAACGGTAAGTTTAAATGTTACAAGGGTCAGTCAAACAGAATGTAATATAAAACCCAAATTAATAACCAAACCTGAAATGAATGGGTGAGAGAAATAGTGAAGGAGAGACAATCAGAAAGAGCAGAAGAAAAAGAGGGAAGTGAGGGGAGCCAAGAGCAAAGAGTAGACAAAAGACACCAGCCCCAACACACTAAAGTGGTTATGTACCTCAAAACCCATTGCTCAAAGCCAATCCCTTAAATCCACCAACTTTCCTTGATGCCCATAAAATAACATTCTCCCCCCACCAACCCTGGTCATCTGGGTATGTCCAGGCAGAGGTTACAATGTGCAAACCAAATTACACAGCTATAGCAGGTTCTTCAGATTGCAAGGAAACCATGATCAGACTACTGCCCACATCACAAGGATCAATTCAAGATCAAACATGAATATGTTACATTCATATACATTTGCATTACTTGGAAATCCCAAACCTATTGAGGTTCTCTCTGTGACAATGGGGGGTAAGGCTGATTCTACAGGAATGCAGCATGTGGCAATTAGTTCAACTCTGACCTGGCTCTGGGGTGCCTAATAGCAACAATGCATGATGGTTGCTGTGTAAACAAACAGTCCAGGTTGAGAAGCTGTGGTGAGACCACTACCTTTAGTCCCCCTGGCCATGTGAATGATTAATCCAGAACCTGGAGATTTTCAGAGTGAATTCTGCCTTACAGTCCTTTTACATTAGTGTATAGTACCGTTTGACAACATTAAACATAAGCTTAAGTAACACAATACACACAAACGCATGAGCAAAGTAGACGAACACAAACTTAATATGTATGCAGAAAAACGAAAGAAAAAAATGTCCTATTCAGGGAGACACGGTCCAAGTCCAAAAGGCGCATGGTGATCGCTGAATGTCGTCATCAATGTTCACATCATCAATCAAGGGCATATAGATTAACAGATTTTGATGCTTGTGTTGTGCTTAGTATGTGTCTTCCATCTATGTTATCTAGAGCCTTGTCAGATAAAGTGAGGAACAGGCTTGGAAATAATCAGGACAGGAAAAATGCGCTTCTACAGTGGACAACCATTTGCATAACCATTTGCATGGCCAATGGTGCTGCGTTCATTAGCATCCAAATGGTTATTGTGGGCCCAGGCCTTGCTGTCTGCAGCCCTCCACACATATGCCATCACACCCAAGACAAAACTCCACATCACAGATTTATTTTACTTTCATTAGTTACCGAGTTCCTGTCCTTCTATGTATTTTGTTATTTTGTCTTTGTTTGTTCCACCCTTATCCCTTTTATTTTGTTCAGGTCTTGTGCCTTGATTGGGAAGTACTCTTGTACACTCCTGTTCAGTTGACTAACACCCCCCACCCCCACCCCCCCCACCCCACCCCACTCTCTCCCCTTTCTGCCATCAGCTATAGGGTGTGGTCTCACCTCCTCCCCCCCTGTTGTCTACCTGACTGAATGGTATAAATGCCAACACATTCATACAGTCAGGCCATTCTCCAAGCAACACACTTATAGAGGGTCTCCACGCTGAAATAAACTCCAGAAATCCTGACTACGTCTTCCTGTCCGTTCTTCAAGTTTGGCGTGCTCTTTTACATTCTATCAACACAGACTGGACTGGGATAGAGTCTGTTTTCATAGGGCAGAACGAGAGGTGGACGGCCATGTCGTTGTCGGGAGACGTGTGTGTGGTGACGGGGGCGTGCGGGTTCCTGGGGAAGAATCTGGTCCAGTTGCTCCTGGAGGAGGAGAAGCTGGCTGAGATCCGCCTGCTGGACAAGACCGTCCAACCGGAACTCGTACGGGACCTGGAGGGTAAACTACATCTTATACCTTAGATTTCAAGTGTATGTGTTCGATATGTTCAGACTTTCTAAGTACGTGCGTGTGTGTGTGTGTGTGTGTGTGTGTGTGTGTGTGTGTGTGTGCGTGTGTGGTCAAGCATTAGTGTTGTAACTGAGTGTATGGAGGTTTGGGAAGGGGTTCCAGATGCCAGAGAGATAGGACTCAATATCTTGTATTAAAACTGATGTTCCAACACATTTTCATACTTTTCACAATTTCGTTTTCAATGTGTACGCACCCTATAATCCTATGCCACTTACATCACTGCAAAAACTACTACAATAGCAGTGTCTCTCTCCACCCTCATGTAGAGGCGAGCCATGACCTCTCCTTTCAGTTCTCTGAAGTAGAGGATTAATTTAGAACCGTCTTTCACATCCCTAATCTCTCTCGATGCTTCTAAGAAGAGACCGGATAGATCTCAGATGGCGTGTGTCTTCCAATGCTTTCAGACAAAAGGGGTGAGACGACTTTGAGCGTGTTTGAAGGGGACATCAGGAATGCTGATCTCCTCAGAAGAGCCTGTCAGGGAGCATCCATCATCTTCCACACTGCCTCCCTCATCGACGTCACGGGAAGAGTGGATGAAAGTGAACTCCATGGAGTCAATGTAAAAGGTACAGAAGAGCAAGTGGCCGTTATTATCACAGGAGATATGGGGAATTATTATATAACAAGAATAGTACAAGCGTTCTGATTGGCTAATGCGTGGTTAGCCTCCCGCGTATCGCCCGCTCAGGGGCCACAGCGGGCGATTCGGAATTCCGATTGCCCTCCTGACGTTCGGTCATGCCGGTAAATATCCCAGCATGACCTCACTCTCGGTTAGTAAGTAGTTAGTATTGAGCAATAAATAATAGGTCAAACATTTTCCCAGAATGCCTTTAATAAAAAAGAGCATTAAATCCATCTAGGGCAACCACGAAATACACAATTAAATATATGAAAAGCGTCTGCCAAATCCCTAAATGTAGATGTTAACTTTCAGGGAAGTTGCTGTAGCATCTATAACAAAACTCTGTACTGCTGTTTTAAAATCCTGCAGAGAGCGTCTTGGTTATTCCTTTGTCTCTCAGGGACCCAGATGCTTCTGGAAACATGCATCCAGGAGAACGTGTGCTCCATCATCTACACCAGCAGCATAGAGGTGGCCGGCCCCAATCCCCATGGAGACCCCATTGTCAACGGCAACGAGGAGACCCCTTACTCCACCAGCCTGAAGAGTCCGTACAGTAGGACCAAGAAGGAGGCCGAGGAGCTGTGCCGTCGGGCCCAGGGGGAGGCGCTCCGAAACGGGGGCCGCCTGGCCACCTGCACCCTGCGGCCCATGTACATCTTTGGCGCCGGCTGCCGCTTCACTCTGGGCCAGATGCGTGACGGGATCCGCAACGGCGACGTGCTGCGGCGGATGTCACCCCGCAAGGCGCTCGTCAACCCCGTGTTCGTGGGGAACGTGGCCTTCGCTCACCTCCAGGCCGCCCGGGCCCTGCGGGATCCCCGGAGGAGAGCGCTGGTCGGCGGGAACTTCTACTACGTGGCCGACGACACGCCGCCGGTCAGCTACTCCGACTTCAATCACGTCGTGCTGGCACCGCTGGGCTTCGACATCCGGGAATGGCCCACCTTGCCCTTCCCCGTTCTCTACCTCTTTTGCTTCCTCATGGAGATGTTGCAGATGATTCTCCGCCCTTTTGTGCGATTCGCCCCGCCCTTAAACAGGCATCTTCTGACGATGCTGAACACACCATTCTCGTTCTCCTACCAGAAGGCCAAGAGGGATTTGGGATACACGCCGCGATACGGCTGGGAGGAGGCTCGCAAGATCACCACTGATTGGCTGGCCTTAATGCTGGCCAAGGAGAGAGCACAAATGAAAGCCAAATGATTTGAAATGTTTAAAAAGTGTGTTTAAATGTGTAATCATTTGGATAGACCGCACTGAAAGAAGTGGGCTACACTGTGTCAAACATTTTACTAAAAAAACTAAAACATTTTACTGAAATCATTCATTCATTGGTTTGAAAGCACCAAAGTAAAAACAAACCATGACCTTTTAGAAAAAGTACCAGGATATTTCAGGTATAATACAGAAATGTTATCTCTTACTTCCTGTGAATGTATCTCTTGAAACTCTTAACATCTCTTAACGTCAATTCATGGTTTGGGTTAGGGGCAGGGATTGGGTTTGGTGAAGTTGATGTTCAGTGAACAATTAGAAAGACTGAACTTGAATTTTAACAAACTATCTGTACAAGTCTCTGTAGGTGGACAATCCAAATAAAGTGTTACCCAATTTACATCTACAGCAATTGACATTCATTTGAGAAAAAGTTTGAATGTGATTCTATTCTGTATGCGAACAATATTAAATGCTGTGGTCCTGATCATTTGACTTTTGTTTTGAAGAATTTAATATTTGTTTTTTTTAAAAAGGATGTGTTGCCACATATTTTGCAACACTGCATGCTTTTGGTCTACATTTGTCTTTAATCAAATTGTATGACTTTCCACTTTACGTACAGAAATGTGAAATAGATCCTTTTGGAAAAGAACGATACCACAGAAATAGTTTGCAATAAATGTGTTCAATCTGTCTGTACAAGTCTCTGTAGGTGGACAATCCAAATAAAGTGTTACCCAATTTACATCTACAGCAATTGACATTCATTTGAGAAAAAGTTTGAATGTGATTCTATTCTGTTTGTGAACAATATTAAACGGTGTGGCAATATTTTGGTCTACATTTGTCTTTAAACAAATTGTATGACTTTCCACTTTACCAACAGAAATGTGAAATAGATCCTTTTGGAAAAGAACGATACCATTTACCATTTACAAAAATATATATTTGTATTTATTTGACTGGAGAAATCTCTCCAACACCAAACATACATTCAAAAACAAACACACATAAATAAGATCTTAAACAGTACTAAAAAAAACAGCTAACTTGTTTAAACAGCAATCCAATAGGATCTACTTCACCTCAAGCAAGTACTCCTTCTCAACCACCCCTTCCAAAGGAATCAGGCAACCTTAAAAAATGCTGCCCAATGCCAAATTGGACCAAACATGCCTAATTGGATCCAACCATGTCAGTGGGGTAGTCCTATAATATACATAAACATTATATTAAGAAATACATAAAAAAAAGCCCACCCATAACCATACATTTACACCCATAACCATACATTTACAATATTTACACACACCACACATATTATTGACATACTAACATACATAATAGACGTCACATCACACACCCCTCATGCCAATTCCCATCTCCCGTGGGACGTGGAGAAATACCGCTCCTCAGCAGCGCGCGCTTCTTCAAAGAAGCAGCAGTCCAGGAGTGCTGGGTGAAAGTGTGAGTATGTATGTATGTATGTATGTATGAATGAATTAACCTGGGTTATATGCTGTAACAGGGTAAATGTGACGACCTAGTGGGTACCACACTAGGACATGGATTGTAAAGTTAATAAAACAGGTGAACGGTGACAATGGTGAATTAAATGTGTTGTGTTATACCGCGGAAAAACTTCGTTGCAGCCATGTAATGGCGTTCGTGCCTGAACTCGCGCCAAACTCACACAGCCACCCATGAACACAGCCGCATGGAATGGGTAGCTAGCAGTGGTGGAATGTAACGAAGTATTTTTACTTCGTTACTGTACTTAAGTCAATTTTTACGTATCTGTACTTTACTTAAGTAAAAATAATAATGCATACTTTTTACTTTTACTCCATTAAATTTTTTTAGCAATTATCTATACTTTTACTCCGCTACATTTCTACAATATGTGTTGTTACTCGTTACATTTTATGAACACAGTTTCGCCAAAATGTTGCCTACACAAAACTATGGATTGCGTTGCTGTTTTGGAAGTTTAAACCAATCAGGTGGCTCTATCAACTCCAATGATATCAGGGTGCGCGTCTGGCAGCAGCACTAGCGGTAGCTTTGCCTGTTATACCTGAACATTCAACAGACAGCCTGACTACTGCCTATTCAACATGGATCCAGAGTCGGCCTGAACTGAGCCCTCTGATATGAGCCACCCTTGGCCCTATTTAAAAGATATGTTCGAGTTCAAAGGCCCCAAGAATGACTTCTGGAGGTTTCAATGCGTTTCCTGTCTCCCTCAAAAAAAGGAGTTGCTAGCCTTCAATAATTCGCCCTCAAATTTAAAGTAGCATATCGAGGTAAGCAGAGTGATTGCTATGCTAAGTTAATGTCCCTGACTTTTGAATACTGATATATGTATTTCATTCGTTTACTGACATGATATTAGTAATGTTATCTAGCGAAATGCATGTTGACATACAGCAATAGCATAAAAAAACCTGATTGTATCTTCATTATATATTTAACATATTGGTAAGATAAAGCTGGTAGGTTAGCTATGTCAAGCTAGCGTGCCTTGTTCTGTCCAGTTTTACAATTACATTTGTTTTTCATGTTCCATGTTTCCCTTTTTTACACGTTTACAATTAAATAAAAGATTTAAAGATATCACATGGTGTCTTTATTGGTTTGGCTTAATGGTATTAACTTTGCAAATAATCCCTGGTAGATAACTTGTCATCAGCAGAATTGTAAGATATAGTGTGAACAGTATTACAGATGGTAGGCACAATAAGTACACCAACCTTTCCAATTAACAAATGTTGTTGCTTATAATTATTACTAGTAGTGACATCTGTAGAGGCATTTATTACCAGTAGCTATTTCTTTATCAAAATGGCACAGCCTAGACATTGAGAGACAACCCATTGCGTGAGTACTTTTAATACTTAAAGTACATTTAAAAGTAAGTACTTTTTACTTTTACTTAAGTAGGATTGTTGATGTAGTACTTTTACTTTATTTTCCTGGGTACTTGTACTTTTACTTAAGTACTAAACTTCATTACTTCCTCCACCCCTGGTAGCTAGCGACAAACATGACTAGGCGTGTGTGTGTGTGCGCGCGTTCATTGTCTCTCTCTCCTGCTCTTGTCAACGAGAGTAAAGTCTCTTTCCCGCTCTTACGGGTAACGTGATATTAATAACTCCATGTTACTTTGGAAAGGGGAATTCACCTTTCCACAGGTAACCATTAGGTTGTCCGTGGTGCAGTTTTGAGCAAGAATGAGATCAAGCTCTTTTCCCGCTTTGTGAGTTGGAGAGTGGGGACCTGTTGTAGGTCAAATGAGTGAACCAGGGTCCGGAAGTCAGCTGAGTTTGGATTGTCAAGGTGGATGTTCATGTCATGTTCAAAGCGTGGGAAAAAAGTAGCGGCTTATAGTCCGGAAATTACGGTAATGTTGCCATACCCAGACAGAAGCGGTATGCTTGTCTACGGGTATGTTTACTATGCAAAATGCCCCTCACAATTCATAAACTTTCTCATTAGAAAATGTAATGTATGTCCTATCAGGGAGATGTGGTCCAAGTCCAAAAGGCGGATGGGGAACGCTGAATGTCGTCATTCAGTCCTACCCTTATCAAAATGGTCATCTACACTGAGGTCCATGTGCACTGCATGGATCTGCACTAAAGCACTACGGTCTCCTCAATTTCCTGTTGCCTTTGTGTGAAATCACTGCCCAGAAGGAACGTCCGAGTCGCTTTTCACTTTCCGGTGCAATGTGGTTGTCTTTGCAGTAGCTTCACAGAGACGGTCCACAGGCTTTAAGATGAACACATGAACTCACTCATACATAACGATCTCAATCATCTGACACGTCTGCATCCTTTTGTTTTCAAATTAGTCATGAGCCAAGCGCTTTTAATCCTTTGGTAGTTTGGGACTTAATCCCCTCTTACCCTAATTCTAATTACACAACACAAAACAATCCTTTTTCCACAACAAAACACACCCGCACAAATGCAGCACAGGGGGTCGGTCGACACAACTCTCTCATATGTGGCCTACCGTCGGGGCCACGATGCAGTTCTCACACTCGCCGATGAGACAGATGTTGCAAGAGTCACTAGGACCAGAGCGGTGCTGGAACAAAAGTCCAGCAGCTGAGCGCAAACAAACAGAGTCTTTCAGAGCCAATGAGAGCATTTGGAACCGACAGCTGCAAGAATCCAAATGGCACTTGTTTGTTTGTCTTCGCTCCCCTGCCGGTACAGGGTCCTCCCTCAGGGTATGGGATAGAAATGTGACACAGGCTCCTGAAGATACCTTTTTAATGGATGTGTGATGTGTTTTTTTTCACCATAGGGAAGAGACATTGTTTGTTTTTTTTGTGAGTTTCACTCACTGCACCTTTAAGTGGATTTTGTACTATGTTTCCCTGCAGATTGCTAAATCCGACGATAAGAAGATTGTAAAAGTGTTCGGTCACTTTTTCTAGGAGGAGAGTGGCATTTGCTGGGACCAAAAGGAAGCGGATGACTTGGTTGTTCAATTAAGACTTAAAAAGGAATGTTCCCTAAAACAAGTATTTCTTAATTCATTCTTTCTGATATTCATTCTTCATTTGACCCAGAAAATGGCCTGGAAATTCAACACAACAATGACTTTACTCAGCTTCCTGTTAGTCTGTGTGTCTACTGTACTGGGTAAGTACACCAGAAGTCTGGCAACTCCCGTCTGCCAGAAATACTTCCTTTTACCATTGACGTGTATGAACCAGATAAAAATTGTCAGACGAGCTGATCTGATTCGGGAAAACTCCTACAGATGTGACTATATATGACTGAGTGGGAGGAAAGGTTTCAGAGGTATGTGAGAACGGTGTTAGCAACCAACCCTTCAGACATGTTGAACAGTTCAGGTTATTGATGAAGTCTGAGTAAGCCAATGCCAAAACCACCCACGAAGACTTTCTGGGAAATGAATTACACAATAACTGTTATAACTGTACTTGCCAAACTGCCTCTGACAGTGAGCAAGAGTCTACAGTGAGTCAGTCAGCGAGCATATTTTCTGTACGGTGCACGTTTTTTTTATAGTTACGGAACAAATTACTAATTACTGACAAATTAATGTGAAGCATGGAATTAAGACTGCCTTGTGATCAATCAACAGCAGAAAATGGAATTAAGATTTGAGATTAACAAGTGTTTTTCCCGTATCAGTCAATAGCAGGAGATTGTATGTTTTGGAGCTGCATAAGGAAACGGGGGCTGTGGAATTTGTACTCTTGCTTCGCCACTATACTGCTTCTTTAACTTATAAAAGAAACAACAGTGAGAAGGGTCTTTTTTTCTTCGCAGAGTAGAAAACAAAGTGGTAATTGTTGAACAGAGAGCATTTAATCAGTGCGTCACAAAACACTCCATAGCTCTATCCTACCTCTGCGCTAATCTGATCTTGACTAAAACATCTTAATTAACTGTTCTTATAAATCGATATTTAGGAGCTTCAATCGCTTACAAAAATTGAATGAAAACAAAGAGTCATATGAGAAAAAATAATAGCTTAAATAAAATTAAAACTGTTAAATTATAAAAATCTACATATGAAAAATCATACAACTTTACCGGCCTCCTCTTGTTGACATTCGTCCCCCCCATCCAGCAGGTGGCGATGAGGTGCCCCCGTCTGAGTGTGTGGAGTTCAACAACCTCACCTGGCAGGAGTACAGGCAAGGGGCCAAGTTGCAGGTGCAGTACCTGCTGCTCACGCGCAGGAATGCCGACTGCGCCAGCCTCTTCACACACGACTCCCTGAACGAAACACACTCCAGCACACACTTCAACGCCTCCCTCCCCACTAAAATCATCATCCACGGCTTCAGGTGAGAGAGGGCAAGGAGCTGCCTGTCTACCTGTGGCCAGCCCGGAGCTCTGTGTGTGTGTGTGTGTGTGTGTGTGTCAGAGTTGTGTAAAATATGTGTGGTATTTGAGAGCTGATTGGCCCAAACACACTGTTTCTCTGTGAGGGGATGATGCGTTATCCATCTCCACCTGAGTTATTACTGGGTCAGAACCGTACTCTCTCCAATGCTTTCATCTTCTCTTTCCTTTGGGCTGCTCTTTGTACACTTTCTCTAATAGACTAGTGTGTGCTTACTCGTGAAAGGTCTCTTCTCAAAACTCTTTCAATAAAGCATCTACCAAATGAATAAATGTAAATGTTTTTTCTTCTCTGCAACCCTCTCGCTCTCTCTCTCTGTCTGCCTGTCTCTCTCTCTCTCTCTCTCTCTCTCTCTCGCTTTCTCATTGTCTCTCTCTCTCTGTCTGTGACTCTCTCTTCCTCTGTCTCGCTCTCTCTGTCTGCCTGTCTCTCTCTCTCTCTTTCTCGCTCGCTCTCTCTCTGTCTGAGACTCTCTCTCTCTTTGTCTGCCTGTCTCTCTCTCTCTCTATCAATTCAATGCAAATAGCTTTATTAGCATGACTGCATACAATAAAACATTGCCAAAGCATATTTACACAAAATATACAATTGAAATGAACATAAATTGATAAAACAAACAATAAGCAGTAACAATACAAAGGGCAAGCGGAACAAGAGGAAGTAAAGAACGATATAAACAGATAACAAGTTAATTATTAATTAATATACATTAAATATTAGCCATGTGGGATGGGGTTCACAGAACTGTGGAGCTCATGGCAGGCTGCTACTTATCTTGCTGCCAGTCTACAGCAGTCTTCCCTCTCTACTAGTAGAGCCGGGAGTCTCTCCAGATCATTTAGATGAAGGAACTCTGGGTATATTTGTATTACTTTGGCAAAATATTGGTTTCTAAGACTGGTATTGGTTGCAGTGAGGAAGTGCAGCTCTGTCTCTACTGTTCCCTGGTTACAATAAGAACACAACCTCTCCTCTCTGGGCAGCCAGGTCTGTCTGTGCCGGCCTACTTCTACTGCTAGGTTGTGCTCACTCGGTCTGTATTTAGTCAGTGTTCTCCTCAGTTTTGGATCAGACACTGTGGTCAAGTAGGTTGCCACAGTGTACTGTCTGTTAAGAGATACATTATGTTTACATGATACATTGTTCTGGGATTTTGTTAGTTTTGCCCAGTGATCTCTGTATTTTTCTTTTTCTTTCACCATAATTTGGTTGGGTCTAATTACTGTATATGAGAGTCTTTAGGCTGAGGTGATCGTGGTGTAATGACCTGAGTGTTTGATGGTTCACCCAGCCTCAGGACAAGTAGGCAAAGGGGACTCCTTTGTGGGTTCAACTCCTGGCAGCATTGGGCTTTGTAGGAAAAGGAGAATGGGTCACTTGTTTTAATGTGTTTACAGAAGTTTAGGGCCCCTTTTTTTATATTTAACAGTAGAGGATATTGGCCTAATTCAGCTCTACATGCAGAGTTGGGAGCTTTACTCTGCACCCGGAGGATACTTTTGCAAGACTGTGTATGCAGGATTTCAATGGGATGTTTGTCGCATTTTGTCCAGTCTTGTTGAGTTTGTGTACCCCACACCTTGCTGCCATATAATGCAATGGGTTCGATGATTGAATTCAATTGATTTGAACATTTTCAATATTATCTCTCTCTCTCTCTGTCTCTGACTTTCTCTCTCTCTTTCTCTGTCTGTCTCTCTCTCTCTCTCTGTCTGTGACTCTCTCTCTCTCCTTCTCTCTCTCTTTGTCTGTCTGTCTGTCTGTCTGTCTCTCTCTCTCTCTCTCTGTCTGTGACTCTCTCTCTGTCTGTGACTCTCTCTCTCTCTCTCTCTGTCTGTGACTCTCTCTCTCTCTCTCTCTCTCTATCTGTGACTCTTTCTCTCTCTCTGTCTGTGACTCTCTATCTCTCTCTGTCTGTGACTCTCTCTCTCTCCCTCTCTCTCTCTCTGTCTCTCTCTCTGTCTCTCTCTCAGGGCTCTGGGCAGTAAGCCTTCCTGGGTGAGAGGTCTGGCGCAGGCCCTGCTCAGGGCAGAGGACGTGAACGTCCTGGTGGTGGACTGGGTGTACACCGCCTCCTTCGCCTACAACCGGGTTGTGGAGAACTACAAGGAGGTTGCCATAGAGATATCAGTTATCATTAACCATCTCAGGGTGAGAGTCCACCAAATTAGGTCCTCTGGTTAAAGAGAATAGAATTCAACGCATAAGATATTACTCAAAGCTAGATACATAGTATCTGCATATACACTCACATTCTGTTTTGGTTGTTTATTGTTCTTCTGTTTTGTTGTTTGTTTGTTGTTGGATTGTTGTTTGTTTTGTTTGTACATTACTCTCTCCTCCTAATGACCCAGAACCATGGGAGTACACTGGAATCGTTCCACTTCATCGGGGTGAGCCTGGGAGCCCACGTGGCAGGATTCGTAGGAACACTATTCGATGGAAAGCTGGGGAGGATTACAGGTACCAACACAATCTACAGCATCTGCTGTGTTTCTGAATCTTCTTCATGCTCAGGAGTATATTTTAGTGGTGTAGTCTGTTGATAGTTGTTGTAGATGATGTTGTAGATGTGCATGTTGTAGATGTGCATGTTGTAGATCCAGATGTTGTAGATCCAGATAATAATAATAATAATTCAATTTTGTATAGCGCTTTTCTATATACCCAAAGTCGCTTTAACATTGTAGGGCAAGCAAGACAAGACAACAGTAAAATATAAGAAAAAGGATCGAACAAAACAGACAAACAGAACATTATAGAAAGAAAAGCTAACATATAAGTCTATTAGTGGAGGGGAGGGAGCAGGGGATGGCAAGGTTGAACAGGTGAGTTTTGAGGGAGTGTTTAAATAGTTCTATGTTGGGAGCCAGGCGGATGGGGAGAGGGAGGTCGTTCCAGAGGGAGGGTGCAGCAGCAGAAAAGGCCCTGTCACCCCAGGTCCGGCGATTAGTCCTGATGGTTTTGAGAGTGTTTGCGCCGGCGGACCTGAGGCAACGGGTAGGGGCGTGGAGGGGGAGGAGGTCAGAGAGGTAGGAAGGGGCCAGGTTATTGAGGGCTTTGAAGGTGGTGAGTAGTATTTGGAAGTTAATCCTGTGTTTGACCGGGAGCCAGTGGAGGTTTCGGAGGACCGGGGTGATGTGTTCATAGCGGCGGGTGGAGGTGAGCAGGCGAGCGGCAGAGTTTTGGACATATTGGAGTTTATTGAGGACAGTGTTGTGCACGTTCACACCTCTCATGAACTAGTTCAAAGTTCAGTTCATACAAGTAAACATGAATCGTTCACGTTCATAGTTCACCATTTAAATTCTGAACTAGTTCATAGTTCAGTTCATTTTCATTTTTTTTTTTAATTAGTATGTAGTACCATTTAAATAATGAATTATACAGGGAACTAATAATAATAACTTGCTCTTCAGCAATGATATGCTACTGGCTTAATCTCAGATCAACAAGGGCATGTACACTAAATGAAAGCCCGCTCAAAAGTTAGCATCGGTAAACCCTGTAACACTCGTATTTGTACATTAGCAGCGTATGCTAAGCGAGTTCACGAACAGTGCATCATGCTAGATCAATTAAGTGACAGTGCTCGTAACAATGATGAGAAAGCTAAACTATAACAAACACATAATGACAAGGTAGGCTACAAAGTCAAACTCACGTAAACATCGACGCACACAACTTCAACAAAGTGCAACGTTCAATTATGTGAAAATATGCCCGAAGTTAACTGCTACTCCATCTAAATATGCCATGAAGCGATATCAAAACATTGCACCGTGAGAAGTGGAGTCACATGACCAACGCAATTACCAAATATGGTCATTTACCGAAACATGGTCTGTCTGGGCAATTAAACAAATAATTACTATGGCCTTTTTAACAGGTACTGAGCAACTACATGGTACAAGCATTCGATTTAGACAGCGTCTTTCCTCAGCAGAAGGAAAACATTCCGTAATGTTTTAGCTAGACCTCAGTGGCGCTGGACCTCAGATAATATGAACGTGTTCACCGTTCAAATTCATTATTTGTCATGAAGTTGCGTTCAGTTCATCGTTCTCATAAAAATGAACGTGTTCAATGAACGCGTTCTTTTGAACGCGTTCATGCACAACACTGATTGAGGACAGTGTTTGGGGAGCCATATAGAATGCTGTTACAGTAGTCCAGTCTGGAGGTTATGAGGGCATCCGAGTTTGGGTGGTGGCGAAGGACAGAGAGGGCCGGAGGCGTGCAATGTTCTTGAGGTGGAAGAAGGCGGTTTTGGTGACGTGGTTGGCGTGGGGTAAGAAAGAGAGGGTGGGATTTAAGATGATACCAAGGTTACGGACCTGGGTGGAGGGGGTGATGGTGGAGCCGTCAATGTTGAGGGAGAAAGTCTGGGCTGAGTGGGTGAGGTGTTTTGGGCCGATAATGAGTATTTCAGATTTATTGCAGTTGTTGTAGATGTTGTAGATCCAGATGTTGTAGATCCAGATGTTGTAGATCCAGATGTTGTAGATGCAGATGTAGTCTTCTGAGGCTTTCACTCCCATTTGCTATTCCAAATGGCATAGACAATTATGGACATACCAAGGCATACTAACCACTTTTCAAATGCAATGGACTGTGTTATTTTACATATTGCCCTTCAGGTGATATAATTTGGCATTTTAAGTTTTACACTGAAACTGAAGTTGTCAGTTTGAGCCGTTGCTCGTTACGGTTTCCCACATAACTCAGGCATCCGCACAATAGTCTGAGTGACAACAACAATCAGGTCTGCTGAATCCTTCGGGAGAGCTCACTTTTTTTTTTAGAGGAAAATAAGATGAAAAAAAACATGCATGATGCTCGCACGTTTTCGCCTTGCACGCTGAACATTCCCACAATATCTCATGGCACCTTGATAAAATGATCCAGATTTTGACACTATCAGTCACTTTCTGGGAACTGACGTCTTGACCTTGCTAATCGCTAATGCGAGAGGCCCTTGCTGAAACAAAGATTTATTTTTGTCATAAATCAACTGCTCCCACAGCCCACAACAGGGACACATTAGCCTTGTGACAGACTGGCTCTGTGCATCTTTGGCTCTGGTAGCCGAGAGGGAGGAGGCTGCCCCTCATTACCATTGACTGAGGAGAGACCGATGGCCTTGATGGGGCTGAAACAGGCTTCTGAGTGTCCGGAACGAGGACAAACACTCAGCCAGACAATGAGGGTCACTACAGATCAAAACACACTCACACACACTGTCCTCTTCAGTTCTGTGTGTGTGTGTGTGTGTGTGTGTGTGTGTGTGTGTGTGTGTGTGTGTGTGTGTGTGTGTGTGTGTGTGTGTGTGTGTGTGTGTGAGAGAGAGAGTGTCTCTATGTGTGTGAATGTGTGTATGTGTGTGAGAGAGAGAGAGTGACTGTCTGTATGTGTGTGAATGTGTGTGTGTGTGAGAGAGAGAGAGACTGTCTGTATGTGTGTGTGTATGACTGTGTATGTGTGTGTGTGTATGAGACAGAGAGAGTCTGTGTGTGTGTTTGTGTGTGTGTAGTTGTGGGAGCTGGTGTTTGTGTGTGTGTGTTGCTTGGGGGGAGTGTGAAAGAGGCTTTCAAAAAGAGAGACAACAACAGCAGCTGTATCTTGACAAGTTGGAGAGGGGTAAAGGGTGTCGGGGGAGTACAAAGAGGCGAGACAAACAAAAGCAATTTTCCAGATTGTTCTGCCAGAATTGCTCTCCTCACCACATAGGAGTAGGTCTAACATCTCGGTTCCTTCATGGCAACGCTTTGTCAAGTTATTATTCTTATAAAAAAAGGCCAGCACTGACAACAAGATAGCATTGAACACTGTGTACAGGCTGCTAAATTTGTGACCTAAAGGATTATAAAAGCACCATAGACGTCGACTTGTAGAAATACTGGATAGATTTCTTGTACCGATTTCCAAATATATTTATACTTATATACATACACAAGTATAATCCATATGAGTGCCCTGTTCTCATCGGTCCCCTGGTTAGGTCTGGACCCAGCTGGGCCTATGTTTAAAGGGAACGATGTGTACGACCGGCTGGACCCCTCTGATGCTCTGTTTGTTGAGGCCATCCACACCGACTCGGACTGTAAGAAAATGTCTTTATTGCATCAGCCATAACATAAAGAGATAAAGTTAACATAAAGTTTGGCTTACATGCGAACATTGACATGTTTACATTTGTATGCTTCGTTAATTGCAGTCCTTGGCTTTGTTTTGACTAATAGTAACTTCGGTCGTTCATTAATTATGATGTTTAGTAACTAAATGCTGACACTTTAATTGGGTTTGAAGCTTGTACATTAACATCATGACCTAATAACATCATTCATAAATAACTGCTCATTGAACGGAAATTCACTCACGTGGTAGATTTCGGTATCTCCATCCCCGTTGGGCATGTTGACTTCTTCCTAAATGGGGGTATGGACCAGACAGGATGTGCTCGCTCAAGGTTCGCATCAAGTAAGTACAGAGTTGTTTACTGTTGTGTACTGCAGTTTTGAATGTGTAATCCTGTGCCTAAATTCATAGTAGGATTTTTTTTTTTTAAATGTTGTAATGAATAGGAATCCAGCTCCCTGACTACTGTCATTGTTATTCTTTTTTTTTTTACAGTGGAAGTGTGGAATCTATTTGTGGTATAAATAATTGTTCAGCTGGTTTAGTCCCTACCTTCTTTCTGCCTTAGTACGCACGTATGTTGTCAGTTCTTATTTATTTCCCAGTGTATGGCTATGTGATATGTGACCACATGAGGGCGCTGCACGTCTACATAAGCGCACTGAACGGCACATGCTCCCTGATGGGTTTCCCGTGCTCCAGTTACGATGACTTCCTAGCGGGAAACTGCTTTGATTGCCAGGGTACTTTTGATGGGACCTGTCCTCGCATCGGTAATGAAATTGGAAACGAATGTGAACACTGTAATGTATTATTTATTTGTTGACGTTTGTGGTGGAGTTTGGTAAGCTTTGTGAAAAGGTAACTGTAAAAGTGCAGGCCAATATAGGCCTGCCTGCATATTAAATCATATGAATTATTATTATTTATTTATTGTTGCACAAAAGTAGCCACATGTAATGGTAGAAATCTATCTTATTTTAACATATCAGATTTTAGAGTTGTGGACAACCTCTAGTCCCATATCCTAATTATGCAGAAGTGGGGCTAATTAAAGAATTAAGTTCAATTTAACACAGTCTCATCCAGTATTGTCTTACAGTCATTACATACATAATTTACTGTTACAGTTATAAGGTAGCTTACCGGAACCTCAGACTATGCTCAAGGTCCTTTTCCATGTCTCACTGTCTAAGCATGGTAGTCAAGTATGTAGTGTATCTAGCTGCTTATCTATGTAGGTGGAGATACAATGTCAAACTGATAGGGTTTCTCAGCCCTAATGTATACCAAAGGCATTTGATGTCATTGTGTGTGTGTGTGTGTGTGTGTGTGTGTGTGTGTGTGTGTGTGTGTGTGTGTGTGTGTGTGTGTGTGTGTGTGTGTGTGTGTGTGTGTGTGCGCGCGTGTGCGCGCGCACAGGCTTGCTGAAGAACAGTGGGTTGACCAAACACCCTCTCCCCATTCAGCAGAAGGTCTACCTCCTGACCACCTCCACTCCTCCATTTTGCGGTGTGTATCTGTGTGTGTGTTAGGGTGGGTGTGTGTGTGTACCTATGTGTGTTTCAGTAACATCTAAAGAGTAACACTGATGTTCCGGTGCATGCATTGCTCCTCACAATGATTGACAGCTCACACCTGAGCTGTCACACCTGATCTTGCTCTTTGCGTGTAGCCCATCACATTCTGGTGGAGGTGGAGGTGTCGCCTCTGGACAAGAGTGCTGAGCTGGAGGTGACCTTGAGGACCGTGGGAGGGCCAGAGACAAAGAACGCCTTCAAGCTGTGAGTGTGGGGCCATCGTCATCTTCATCTTCATCATTAGAGCACAAGACCTTTAGGCAGAAAATATTAGGGTTTTTTCAAGGGATGGTGTTAGGAAATTTTGGGAATCATGGGTAATTCAATGTGTTAAATGTACAATACAAATAAAACTGCCATTATTAAGAATTGTAGGAATTGTTAAGAACTGTACATACATAGCAACATCCATGGTTTTTGAGAAGGCAAGTGTAAGGGAATGTATGGGGATGTATGTGTCAGTGGAAAATGTAAACATTTCCACATGTGTGTGTATATATATAAGTATTCCTGAATTGCTTAGAGGTACCATGGGCAATATGTGTGTGTGTATGTGTGTGTGTGACTGCGCTGTGTGTGTGTGTGTGTGTGTGTGTGTGTGTGTGTGTGTGTGTGTGTGTGTGTTTCAGCCACACTAAGGAGAATGTGTATAAGCGGGTGTTTGGCCACCCTGAGGTTCTGTGCAAGATCGACTCCCTCGGGCTGAAGAGCACGGGAGCTCGTCTCTTCAGACAGGGGGACATGCACATCACGTCTGTGTGCCTCTCACAGTTCCCCCGCCACAGGTGGGCAGTGCATAGTACTACTACTCCCTATATCCTCACACACAGCAGGGGCCTACTCTCTCACACACATACATAAACACACACTCACACACACACACACACAAATCCCCGGGCTGTGGGTTTTCTCTGGCCCAGTTCAGTCTATTTCAATCCATTTCATTGAATTTAAATTAGTATAGCCAACACAAAATTATTTTGTTAACTTAGCTGTTATGGGGTTTCAGTTCAGGTTGGTAAACTGGTATGGCATGTAGCATAGCTAAAGCATCAGTGATCACACAGAAATCGCTAGCTCTGATTCAAAACTGTGTACTACTTTGTAGATTACATTTAATTGAATATATTTTTAATGCACCAAACTATCTTTCCCTCATATGCACATATACAGTATACTCAGATAGCTACTAAACGTAACCCGTTTGAGAGTAAATGTTGCCGTGTATGTATCTAAAGTAGTTCACTTATTCTTGTCCTGTCTCTCTTCGTAGGGACAAAAAGCCATTGTGCGTGACAAATATCAACCTGGACAGAGGAGTCTTATGGACACATGAGTTTGTGCAGCTGTGTGAGAGTTAGGCATCAAAGACCACCACACTTACACATTATTCATAGGGATATACATACACACACACAGTAGTGTTATAATCACACACAGTAGTAGTATTAGAAACACCCAGACACACACACACACATTCATGAGAACACACACACATTCATGAGAATGAGAACACACACACACACATAATAAGACACCTGCTGGAACTTTTGCAACTCATATCCTGTTGCAGTCATAAACAAATTGAGGTATAATTCACTGAGCGTGGCATTCACATCGTAAAACATATCTTCATCTACAAATAGCACCCAGCATCGCTTTGAACTTAACACACATTTACAAGGAACTCGCTCACATATGCACATACACACACATACCCAACACACACAAAACACGCTGTAATGCTGAGTTGCACACACACGCTTGATGGAACTGTCTCAACCACAGCCACAGTGCTAGACAGGACAGGGTGTTCTGAGCTGTACCCACAAGATTTAATTTCCTCACAGACAGAGCTGCTGTTATTGTCATTGGTTTTTACAAAGAAAAATAGAGTAGCATGCTGCTAACGCTAGCTCAAACTATTCTAGTTCTTCCCTATGCTACTCCATGTGTTTCAATGTATTTTTGCGTAGTGTCTGTGAGAGTGCATCACGCAGTGTTTTATATACATCCTCATTTGGAGTGAGTAATGAACAGAGCTTTAAAGAGCAGTTTTTCTTATATTTGAATATTTGAACACGGAAGGCTTGAAGTAGGAGGCTCAGATGATGCATTTTCAAAAAGAGCTTTATTGAGACGGCGATTTGGCCCCCAGAAAAAAAAATACATTTTTATATTGTGTCCATATGCAGGCAGTCCCATCCTTTTGGGAAAAGAAAAGCAAAACCACACTTATTCACATTTTGCCACAGCACTGTTTGCCTTTAGTTTCTATACGGTGTCTGTTTGAACATCCTGAAATACCCAAAGGCATTAACTGTCTAACATTTGGAACCATGGAAACCCAGACCATTGTAAAAACCAAACGTGTTTATCAAGTGATTCACAGTCCCTTAATTCCATAATATGTTCAGAAAAAAACTTACATCACACAAAACCCCTTCCCATTCCCTTTTATTCATTCAAACATAAAACACGTGACCATAGAAATGTGGAATCATATGCATTAACACAACATCTAAAGACGAAAGAGAGAAAAAAACTCAGCACACAAGATGTCTCTGTGACGTGAGGGAGACGGAGTGGAAGTTTGTGACGTGAGGGAGACGGAGTGGAAGTTT
Source organism: Clupea harengus (assembly GCF_900700415.2). Lineage (NCBI taxonomy): Eukaryota > Metazoa > Chordata > Actinopteri > Clupeiformes > Clupeidae > Clupea > Clupea harengus. The sequence continues at coordinate 13,215,290 of NC_045153.1, forward strand.
GTGACGTGAGGGAGACGGAGTGGAAGTTTGTGACGGCTCTTCATTCCTCATGAGAGTAAACCCTGTACCACACCATGGCTTTGTGTTCCTTTTTATAAATATTGTCTTTGGAGTTTGGCATCAAAAGTTCCTTCTGGGGGGTGGGGGGTGAGAAAGAATAGACAGAGGCGAAAGGAGCAGTCCAGGATTCCGACGAACACGGAGGCGAGTCCGAGCCACTTTGTTTCCAGAGCCAGGATTGTGTATGAACAGTGGAGTTTTTTTTTTTTTAGCACACACACAAAGAATACAAAGAATGGACAGCCGGAGGACCATGAAGAGCAATTTGCGGAAGTTTACAAAAAGCGTACTAGATTAGAATCATGGACTGCACCTTTAAAGAAGAGAGAGAGACAGAAAAGCCAGAAAGCATACAATGGCAGAAAAGAAGAATGAAGCAGAAGAATATAAGTTATTATGGCAAAGGCAGAGAGAGATAAGGAGGGTGAGAACTGGAGGGCATGGCGTGGAGCTTAGCTCCCCCGTCTGGGTCATGGTATGGTCCATATGCTTGGCCAGACCACTGTCACAGCTTAGGGGTGTCCGTGGGGGCCAGGGGAGCCCGACCCCTCTGGTATCGCGCTGGTGGAACTCCAGAAGTGTCTCCCTCTGTGGGTCAAACAGAAGGTCGTACTCAGAAACAAACACAGTAGGTAAAAAAAACAGACGGCTGTTAATAGTACAGGCACATTGTCCAAACCATTTCAAAAGTCAGGTAGTCCAGTACTGAGAGTCATGTTATTGCAGGCACCATGGCCATAGGAGATTGATTCATGGGGATGAATTCATTATTTCGAGAAGTGCAGACATAACAAATGTGGTAATGGTATTCAGAACATGTGCATAAAGACATACAAATGTAAGATGTAACACATACTGTATATATAAATATGGCTATGAAACACACAAAAATGAGGAGATGGGAGTTGTTGAAGTCACGGGAGGTCTGGTACTGTGTTCACTAGGGCTGTGGCTGTGATGTTCCCCCATGCGGCCCAGTTCTAACAGACCCCACATTCCCCTCTAAACCCCATCTGAAGGTCAGCATAGAGTCCAATGACAGAGGAACCCTCCTCTCTGCAGCTGTCGTGGCATCAGACACCTTCCCATACACGCACGCACACACAAACACACACACACCATACTCACGCTAACCTCTCAACAACCCAACCCCTCTCTGCAATCCAGCCATTTGAAACATGACACCCCACCTTATCCCAGGTCACACATACACACACACACACACACAAACGCTGTAGACAAGGGCATGTTTCGGGAGAGGTTGTTTTGTTGATCTGGATTAATGCTTTGCTTCCCAGGACGTTCCCAGTGTTTCCAGTCCTTTAATCCAACCACAGACACACACACACACACACACACACATACATAGTTCTACACACACAAGCAACTGTACAAACACACACACACACATTACACTGTACAAACATACATACAAACATACACACAGACAGATACACACACACACACACACACACACACACATAGTTCTACACATACAAGCAACGGTACAAACACACACACACTTTACACTGTACAAACATACATACAAACATATGCCAGATTTGCAACTTCAAATACAACCATGAAGGTCATTTTGTGATAATCTTTTTCATTCAGCACAGTACTTTATTTCCCTATCTAGGAAAGAGTCCTAATATTTTTTGAAGCCACAAACACACTTACACACACACACACACACACAAACACACACACACACACACACACACACACACACTACCTCCTTGGACAAAGCACGTGACACAGAGGGACATTCACAGGAAAACTTAAACGGGGGGAAAGCGGTATCTGTTGATATTTAATTGAAAATCTTCATAGGCAGCTTGAATCAAAGAAAAGAAAAGCTCTGCCTTGGACTCTTAATATGCTGACGATGGAAATCAAATCTTTTCATATCCTACACTGTCATGTTATAAAAATGTGTGAGAACAAAACCAAATGAATAGGGATAACACAGCAACATAGCATAGCAAGCACAGCATCACACACACAACACGCCACTTCTCTTCTCTCTGTTAGTCATGTTGTGGTGTGCCAGCATGGTGTCATATTAGTAAGGATGTGCCACTTCAAACAAGCACCCCTTTCGCCCAGTACCGTCCCCCCCAAAAAAACCTCACTGCATGTCCTACACACTCCCACCCAGCCACCCCCCGCCCTGGCACCTGCACGCGTGTACTTACATGAAGCCTAAGTAGTGACCTCGTGTGTTAGCTCCAGCACCCTCCCCCTCAAAAAGAAAAAAACACCACAAAAAGAAAACTCCCTCTACTTCAAATAACTTTCTCTCCCATAATCCATTAGCGAGCCTGCAATGTCAGCAAAGTCCTCCAGGACCAGGCTGGTGGAGTCCTCACCCGAGGGCAGCTCCGTGTCCGACGGGCAGGACTGCTGCCGTGTGGAGGGGCCCACCGCGGGCGCCCTCCCCCGCTCCTGGGGGGCGCTCTCCGATTTGGGCTTCTGGGTGTCGGGCAGGGGGTCAACGGTGACCACGGCCTGGTCACCGTGGCTACCGAAGGGTGGGGCCGAGCTACTGCTGCCGCTGCCCCGCTCGCTGGCCTGGGCGGAGGGGGCGAGGACGTGGTACAGGCTGGGCAGGCGGATGTCGAGGCGCACGCCGCTCTTGGCGAAGAGCTTGTCGTTGAGCGAGTAGAGCTTGTCGGCGATGTCGTTGCCCAGCATGACGGAGAAGAGGCGGGCCACGTAGCGCTCGCGCGACAGCAGCAGGTAGAGGCGCCGGCGGCTCCAGGAAATGTAGCGGCAGTCTGTCTCGGCCGTCAAGGTCACCTGAGGTCAAAGAGGTCATGGGTGTCAGGCATATCAAATCGAAATATGAGGACATAAATGATATGACTGTAGCAAAGACACAACAGTCAGGCTTTTCTTTGGCTCTGTGCTATTTATTTTCACAAAGGAAAACAAGCTTCAAACTGAAGAGGAGAGAAGAACAAACACTGGTTCAGGGATCTTATACGCAGACTCAGGTTACAAGACAAGGGTGACACAGACACTAACAGGAGATTACACATAACACACTGACACTGACACTCTAAATGGAACATTAAGCCTAGAATAGAACACTATATAAACATAAACACACGCACGGAATTCTGGGAGTGCACAACCCCTATATTTGCCCCGCAACAATACATAGAAATCATTATAAAATTATTATTAGTTATAATTACAGGTGAACGTATGAAAATGAAAACACTTAGACACTTGCCATCTCAGAGTAGTGAACTAGGTCTGTACCATTGAAGAATTAGATTATCTGTGACAAATAACAACAATTGGATGACTTGTGTGATGCGATGTGATGCGATTTAATAGCATACACTTAAGGGGGTTCAGGCCCTGGGCTCTGTAAAGCACCTAGAGACAATGTTATTATTTTGGCGCTATATAATTACAATTAAATTGAATTGAATTGAATTGAATTGAATTAAATCACCTCTCACCTTTTTTCACTCAGATGTAGAGTGCTCAAGAAATAATGATGATCAAATATGTTTTCAATATTGATGAGCATAAAAAGTGATATATTAGTGTGGCCAGAGAAGAGTATTGGGCTGTGTTCATGAAACCTAGATCAGATGTAACCTTGATCAGACTAGAAGTAGGTTCACATGAGACAGGTACCTGAAAATTCCCCTCCTCCGTTGGTCTCAGTGATTCCCATTCAGGGGAGTCCAGAAACTGGTGGGGGAAAATGTAGTGCAGGAACTGACCCTCCAAAGACACGCGGATCCTTGAAGAAACATGAGCGAGAACAGAAAGAGGAGAGAAGAACAAATTAGCCCCAGGGCTAGAGAGCATGGACACTGGCACTGCATGAGGGCATCATGTTACTGTTTTTAGACAAATAATGCATCCATCCCAGTACACATCCTACAGTCACTGAGGCACTTATGAATGGTTGTTAACTGTATCATTTTATTGTCTTCAAAGGACAGACATAACACCAAAAATATAGTATTAAAGATATTAATCTAGTAGTAAGCTTAGTAAATAAAAATATATTATTGTACTTCATCAGGTCTCCTGGAATTGCTGAAAAAGGATGACTGAGATGACTGAAGATGACCCAGTACAACCAAAAGCAGCAAATTGTAATGATCAAAGATCAATATCTAATCTAATCTAATCGATATCTAATCAAAAATAATCAAAGATAGAATCCTACACCACATGGCGCAATCTTCAATTAGTCGATACAACCCAAGTGTATCTGAATATCTGAGTATCTGAGAGGCCTTCTGGTTAGCTAACTTTCAGGCGTAAACTGCTATGAACTGTAAAAGTCATTGGTATGAAGAGGCATGGGCAGTCAGTTACTGCCACATTACCTCCTGAGAACACAACCCTACACGTTTTATGTAATCCAATGGAATCTGTTTGAAGGCTCTCTGGAATTCTTTCCACTCCAGCAGTGTGGGAATGACAATGGTTAGTGGGAAACAGACATCCAGGGAACAGTGGACATTTTTTAAATGTATCCCATTTATTTCCAGTGACCAAAAAAAAAGGCCTGGAAAAATGTCCCGGAGGCTTTTGGAAAAACATTATTTTGGCAATAAACACACAGCCAGTTTTGCAACTTCAAATACTTTTGGTAGCTAGCACAACATAACTTCAGTTTTAGTTCTTTATCAAACACGGAATTGTTCATGACCATTCACGTGCCAAATAGACTGCACTCCAGGTCACCTAAGTAAATAATGAGTTCAACCCTGTAGGTCTTATCCCATCATGTCAGCTACTTGTCTAAAGAGTACCATCCTCAGCCAAATCCCCTGACACCAGAGACGCACTCCTACTCTGAAGAGAGAGGAGAGAAAGGCAACTTTTAACCCCACTCACTGACTGGTTTACAACCTGGAACTGCATGGATGTATTTCAAACCCCTTATCCTGTTTCCATCTGAGTTGGCCTGCTGGGAGTCTCTCTGAAGTCTCTCCTTTTTAGACCACCATTTTGGATGTGGCTAATGACAAATATGTCACTCAAAGCAAATGTTTATAGGAATGCACTCACTTTATTTGACATAAAACACACCAAACAATTCTGTGCACATTATGTGGTATGCGTGTTTGTTTACTAATGAATATGGAGAGAGAAGTCAAGCCTTCTCTGTGTTTTAAAACTCTTCCAGCAGCTGGAAAGTAGGCTGTGACAGGGCATGAGGTATATCTGAAAAGACATAAATACATGCACAGTGCGCACGCGCACACACATCACACACACACACACCACACAATGGCACTCACACCAGATGTTTGGTAACACCTTCAGACACACTTCACACCCAGTTCATTTCCCACAGATTTCCAGCTCTGCCATCCTAACAGCGTACATACTCATTCTTTCTTAAACCCTTTCAGTTAAAGCCGAAAGCACTGGTCACTTACCTCCCTGAGAGCAGGAAGGACAGCTGGTCGATGGGTGTCTTGCCCTCCACAGCGTAGGTCTCCTCGGTGCCCAGCGCCAGCACCTTGTTCTCGCAGGAACCTGTGATCTGCTTGAACACCTGCACGGGCACGCCGAGCGGCACGAAGACGGCCGTGTAGACCGCCGACAGCTCCTCGCTGGCCAGCCCGTCGCGCAGCAGCCGCACCACCAGGTGGCAGATCTGGCACAGGCACGCCGCCACCATCAGGACGTACCACACGAACGCGTCCAGGCCGCAGATGGTCACGAAGCCCCACAGCGCCAGGCAGACGTACGCCGGCACCAGGAGGCTGAAGATGTAGAGCGCCCCGTACGCCCCGCTGCCACCCATGTAGCCCAGGATGAGGACGGTGTTGCCCAGGTGGTAGAGGGCGCCCTCGGTGGTGTTGGTGAAGCCGTCGCATTGCTGGTGGCCGTAAAGCACGGTGTTGAGTAGAGTGGAGTTATCCCCACTCATGGTTCCTTCCCTGTGTGATCTAGTCCACACTATTCTCTATTTATCACACGGAGATATCCAACAAAGTAAAGTAAAGTTAAAAAATAAAACAAGTGGAAGCTGAGAGCAGACAGAAAGGCTTTGTCCTCAAAGTGCAGCGGATTCTTCAGTAAAACATCTCTGACATTTCAGCAATGCTGACAGATTGTTCCCGTTCGTTGTGATGTCCTGTTGTTTAACAGCGCTTGTTTATTTCCACGACGACTTCTCGTCGACTTTCCCAAGTAGAAAACCCTTTACCAGTCGGCACGACGCACTGGAATAGAATCTTCTTCATATTAGGAGTCTGTCCATCTCCTTCCAACACCCTCCAGCACTTTCATGTATATTTTACCCTAAAACCTCCCTCTCCCCTCCTCACACAAAGTGAAGTGAGTGATCTTGGTCATTGAGAGAGAGGGAAAGGTAGGAGAGAGAGAAGGGGGGGGGCAGAGAGAGAGAGAGAGTGGGGGACAGAGAGAGGGGGACAGAGAGAGAGAGAGAGAGGGACAGAGAGTGGGATAGAGAGGATCCTACAAGGATAACCATGTTTGGAATTGAAACCTAAGGAGCAGGGAGCCACAGACAGAAAGCAGACCACTTACTTAACATAACAGCGCAAAGGAGCACGGGGGGCCGGGCACACCATGATAACAGGGCGGCAGAAAGAGAGCACCAGCACTCACCAAAACCTCCAGGAAAAAATCACACCACCCCACACATCTGTCTGTGCTTTTCTACAGCAACGATGGCCACTTTGATTCAAGCCAACAACCCCACAAATGCTCGGAATGCTGTGCTGGGGCAGAAGGGGTGGTAGCAGAGGGGCCTGGGGGGTTGGGGGGACATATTTGAGATACTAAAATAGATGGAATTACAGGGGAGGTCACATTTCACAGATGACTACCATGCACAGTAACCTAGCCAATGCCCTCATCACCCATGCCGCCACAGAAACCATATTTTCTCATACCTGGCAGGGTATGGACCATAGCTACTCAAAAATAGATGTGCACAAACACGCACAGAACACGTCACAATAACACATGGAGTTAATATCTCGTCATTGTGCACCATCTTAAACTGGTGTTTGAGAACGACCTAAGCCGAATCTCTTTGAACCAGGCTTGACAAAGGTATGCAAAGAGAGCAGGACAAGAAATGTAGGCAGTTTGTCGACGCTTCGTGTCGGGGTTTCTCAGATTTGCAGCTATTAATGCTAATGCTATTTATCCCTGGCAGTAAATCAAAACAATAACTCAGTAATCTCAATGACAACAATTTCATCTGGAGTTGCAGATCAACCACATAAACCCTGAGATGAGGCTCAGGCACATACACACTTCAGTTAACTCTGAACAGCCCACCCCACTGTCACAAGCACTCACACCCACCCACCCACCCTCTTGAACACAGTGTGTGTGAAAGGCGGGTGCACTGAGTAGCCAGCGCCTCACATGGCTGTCCTGCGTGTGTGTGTGTGTACTATGTAGGCACATCCCACTGTAGAGGAAGATAAGCAGCAAAGGTTACTCTGTGGAGCCCTCCTCTGCAGCATCTCAGCCATACAAGGCACTGAGCCAGGGGGGGGGAGAGAGAGAGAGAGGAAAAACAAGCATGAGTGAGAGCATGCGCATAAGTAGCAATCATTCATGTGCCATTGCTCAAGCCTCTTTGGTTTGCAATGCCCTGAACACATATAGAACCATGGTGAAAGCATTGTGTCAATGTTGTGCTTTACTGATGTTAACTAAATTAAACACAGTCTAGGGCTATTCTTACAGGTTGCCTGAATTCAGACTGAATCATGAGTTCTAACTGAAGTCTTGGACGGTCTAAATCCCTAAACCTGGCCTACAACTGAGAGGCCAAAACTAGGCTGCAGCACCTAACTGTGGGAGGAACTCTGATAAAGTAGTGTTGGCTAGTTGCACGCCATCTATTTTAGGCATGTGCACATAACTCAAGAGGTGCAGCTGTCATCATCCCACCCAGGAAAGAGACTGGGAAAGCCACCTTTGAACCAGGAAGTATTACACTACAGACCAGGAAGTTCTCCCCCCCCCCCCCCCATTAATTCAACCAGTGTTAAAACAGAATGGGTCTTCTGAATCCAAAGTCACACAAAAATACAAAGAAATGTGATGTGAATGCCTTTACTTATGTGGAATCCCCAATAGAAAACACAAATGTAGCTGCCTTATGTCAGAAAACAAACAATTAGAAAACTAGAAAAGGAAAACACATACAAAAAAAATATTGCATAGGATGTTTATTTCACATTTGTTCACGGAGCAAAAGATTCACAATTTTCACAGAGCATTAAGACAGAAGTTAAGGGTTAGTCAATAATCGCTTTCCTTGAAGATGAAGTATAAATAAAGCCCAGGTCCTCTTCCAGGCAGTAAGCCAGACAACACACTGAAAACCAAGAAAAAGAAAAAAACAATTAAACCACCTGTGACTGAATACAAGCTAGGGATGGGCATTTCAAGTGAAAATACTATACGATAACTGCTAGGAACTATGACACATTTTATCCATGATCTAATGAGTCGCTGAATCAAGGATTTTCACTCAATAGCATAAAACAACAATTGCAAATCCAACACACCACTGCACACGATAAACTGTCATTTGAGGATGCTTACATTAGGGATATATATTTTATAACACTAATCAAATATACAAAAATCATGAACCATCCCTGATATAAGCATCCTCAAAGCACATACACTGCCTGCATCCGCATGGAATTGTGCACTCATTTTTTGAACGTTGTGCACGAAACGTGATACGCTGCAAACTCAAAAGTTACACAAAATAATTAAATAAATAGGTTATCACGGGGTCGATGTTGCAGCTGCACGTGGCTCAGCAAAGCACATTCTGCGCGTGTCTCGCCGTTAACCCCACCCACTCCTGCTGTGTCAAACTGCACACGCATGCAACATCCTTACAAATTAGCTGTGCAGCCCCAGACAAGATCAGATCAGCTCAACTAAACAAATCCTCCATCTACCACGTCATGAAAACACCCTATCGTGTTTATCTGGCTATCAAATTGGTGATGTAATGTCAAATTGGAAGGGCGCATTAGGGATTAGACATTCTATGTTGGAACGCATCACTCACCTGCCACTAAAATCAAGAAGAGTGATCAAATCTTAAACCCAAGCGCCCTCATGCATTCCTTGTGAGCTTCGATGAGACCTGTGCAACTTTCCTCGCCCTTCTCAATGATGCTGAAATACACAGACGATGCAGTTAATACAAAACAGCGAAAAAAACGGACAGCTGATACTTAAACGGCAATATTTATGGATATTCAGAGAATAAGTTAAACCCATGTGCTTTTCGTGTATTCGATTTCCTTACCATGCGTCCCTTACTTTCTTGGTCTCCGGGCACGCACAGCATGCCTTGAGTGGTTTCTTTTCCGCTCCGTCAATAGCAGGGGTGCTTTCAACGCTAGCAGCAGAAATGGACGACATATCCGGACGAGGGCAGACTGCAAAAAGTTAGAAATACATGAATGGGATACACTGACAAGCTAGGCTAGATAACGGAGTGCAACCAACATCCTGGAGGAAACTAAAGATGTTCAACACTTCAAACATCTTCTTTCATGTCTCGTTTCCTCTTGTAGCTGCATAACCTTAACCTAACGTTGCCTAGCTATGCTAGGTTCATTCTGAACAGTCATCTTTCATAAACAATTTGCATTACACACTTCAGGAAGCGAACACTAATCGGCATCGTGTGAAGTCAACCTTGTAGCACAAAAGAGAAGGTATCGTTATATAATATAGCTAGCTAACTTACACAACTCAGCCAGCTAAAGCGATGTTCCAATGCAGTGGATGTGCTACCGTTAAAACTAGCAATTTAGGATGTGATGACACTTGGGCTTATCGCTAGCAAACTACAAGTTGACCCTTTTTTTCTTACTTCTGTTTTTTTTTACAGAGTGTTTTTAAGGCATTGACTTACCCCAAATAACAAAAAAATGGAATTCTGATGCTGTTATTGGCGTGTAATCAGACCAGTCCTGCTGAACTACAGCCCTCTAACCATGTGTCCTTCCTTGCACAACATAACATGTCTGTCTTAAATATAATCCATGACCAGTATGAATGCTGGGAAATGTAGGTTTTAGTCGCGAGTCGCGACGAACTCCGCGTACCAAGATAATACCAGAGTGAATTGAAAGCTGTCAGTAGACCAACTCGAAAATCGTTATTAGTATGATTGAAATAGAAATTGTGCCTATTTAGGTGATTTTCAATCGATTGTATTATGTCTGAAACTGAAAAGAATATGCAGTATGCCTAAAACGCCTGAAACAGAAAACAACTGTCTTTGGAAATCATCTTGTCCTTGGAGATACTTACATACATATTTGCATTAATCATAAATTGTTGTCCTGAAAAAAGGTACTTTTTGCAACATTTTACTAGGCCTATACTTTTGCTATAGGTTTCTTTGTAAAGCAACCTGAAAGAGACTTCTGCAACCATTCAGACAAGGATGCCCATTCCCTTGTCCACCATAGAGTCTTCTATAGGTCACTTTCCTAGTCTTACAAAGGACCTCATTCTGGATGGGCCAGCAGTATTTGACAAGCTTGTGATGAACATCTAGCCACAACAGCAGCGACTGCTGGTCAACCTGTCTGCAGAAAAATGAAAATAATGTTATATTGCGGTGGCGGTGCTGTTGAGGTGATCATTAGTTTCTTGTTTGTAGAGTTCCACATTTAAATCTCCACTGATTTCACCAAGGGCGAGGCTTACACCCCCTGCTGTGACCCCTACATCTGTTTGTTAAATGTTGTCCACTTCAGCCGTTATAAATATAGAAAGATCTGGAAAAATGAAGACAATCAATCAATTGAAAGCCCTTGCCCTTTATGTCAGTTAGTTTTAAATTAGCTATTAGCCCCTTCAAGGAAAATCCAACACATGTGTGAGCATAGTGTGTGTGGAGCCTAGTGCAGCTTTGTAGCTTTGGTAATGCCATATATGTAGTGGTCTGCGTGTTGTGTATGTCTGTTGTGTCTGTTGATATACATCCACATACAATATGCCCAATAACAAATTATAGGAATGTGTTGCCATTTTGTATTTGACCATTTCCAGAATATGTGTGAGAGTAGGCTACTGCATAAGAGGAGTATTTTTAGAATTATCGTTTTTATTTCTAAAAACGATTTAATAAATACCACCTCCAACTTGATAGAATGGTCTGTATTTTTCTACTATCAGTTGCTATTATTACTGTTAAAATATTACAACTATAGCCTACTACGCTAGTGCCTCTACTATAAGCCTACTACTGGTAGGTTTTGATCTTAAACACCACCAACAGCCCAGCTGGCACTGACAAAATTCTGATAACATGCTAACTAGGATAGCATTCTTGATATTGTTGGCGATGCAGTACTGTGAAGATTTTTCTTACATTTTTGCGGGGTGTTCCAACCCGAGCCACATAACTACATAGAGCATAGCCGGGATGACTAGTGGGAATGAAAACTGATCTGTCCTTGACAAAAGCCAAACATTAATAACTAAACAATAAGTATTAAGAGTGATAGAGGTGGTAGCCCAGTGGAGTAGTAACGTTTTAGTAGTAATTTAGTAGTTGTGTCTTGTTATGAAAATTCAGAAGAACAACCCCAGCAAAAGCACGTTGAATCAACGTCAAGTCAACGATGAATTTACGTCACCAGGAAACCGACGACTACGATTCAACGTGTCGAGAAAAGAACAACTATCTGGAAACGATGACGAGAGCTAACTTCAAATATGTGATCCATTCGAGGAACGTCTCGCGACCACTGTTTTGCAACTTATCCGTTAACAAATGTTTACTGCCTGTAGTATCTATCCTCTGTCATTTCCCCCCCCGACACGAGTTTTGTGATGGGGACTGATACAAATCTGCAAGAGACTGCAAGAGTCTCTAACATACCAACAACCGAAAATGTTGACGATGACATTAAAGTTGACATTGAAAATGAACCAACGTCCATATTTGGTCGGGCCAAGTATGCTCTGTTTGACCTACTGCTTCCACAATTTAACAAACAGTCTTTATTTATCTTTGGAAGCGAAAAAGCCTTTAAGAAGGAATGTGATCGTCAAAGGCAAATTGGTAAATGGATAATACACCCCCTAAGTCCAGTAAGGTAAGATCAATTTAAGGTAACTATGTTAGCATGTAGCTATATAGCCAGTTAAATTGACGTGTACTGAGCTATGGCCATTGTCATAGCTCAAATTATGTAGTTAACAAGATGAACTCTTAATTATAGAAAAAAAAACAATGCTGTATTTAATGATCTTGCAACTTTTTTTAATCATTGTTAAGTAAGTTAGGATAGGTAGGCCGGAATCATAAGAACAAATGAGCACTGCCAGGATAGCTAGCTAGCTAGCGATAGCTACCCAAATGAGTATCGTTGCCAAGGCTCGCTGGTCTTTACCGAACCTGAACATTTTCAAGATATTTGTTTGAGTAAGAGTAGATTTGGGATTGCTCTGTCTTTATGTTGCACGCACAATTATGTGGATAGTTGATGAAGATTTTAAGATAGACAGAATACGTAGGAAAGTAAGAGATAGATACATTGAAAGTGAGAGAGAGAAAGAGATAAAGAAATTAAATAGATGGGGGAGCTGGATATTAAGATAGAAAGACCGTGTATCATCTCTCCTTTTTGCTAACTCAATATTAAGCTAATCATTTATTTCTCTCTCTCTCCCTCCCCCTCTCTCATTTTTTTAACTCCAACATATAAAGCCAAGCATTTCGCTCCCACTTTCTCTATCCCCTACCATAGCAACCACCTCAACTACCCTAGCAGCACCTTAGCAACCACTACAATAGTGGCAGTCTAGCAACCTTTCTTTTTGCCTTCTCCTTTGTTTGTCTCTCCCTGCATGCATTGAATTGTTCCAACTGAATTATCACTTTAAAGAATAATATGAAAAAGCATAGGAAAATCAATAAGCATTTCCACCAAACAATAAGCCAGGATAGCTAGCTACCCAAATCAGTTTAACATTATTGCCAAGGCTAGCAGGTCTTTACCTAACCTGATATGCTTCAAGATAGCTGTGTAAGTAAGATGATAGGGTAGTATTCTGATTGCGCTGTGTCTTTATGTTGCAGGCACAATTACGTCATGTTCATGGTCGCTATGACTTTCTTGAACCTTATCTCAATTCCAGTGGAAATTGCCTATTCTGACAATGCGCATGGTGTGGCTCGGACAATTTGGAAAATGTTCAATGCGATATCAGACACATTGTTTATGGTGGATGTTGTCCTGAACTTTAGAATGGGTATACTCACAGATGGCAGTCAGGTATGAGTGGTATGACTTGTATTTCTATTGTTGATAGGACTATCACATCTTTGATGGTCCTGTACATAAACTTGGTAAAACTGTTTCACTCTCTTTTAGTAGCCTACTGTTTTGTCATTCCTAAAATGTTGTTCCTTTGCATGAAAGTTATTTTTTTTTCAGTAACAGACAATAGTCAGCAAAATATTTTTTTTTTATCAGAATGTGTTGTAGTTTTTCAAATATTGTTGGTCAATGTGGACAATGGATTAACAGAGAATTTGTTGGCCCTGTGCTTTTTCAGGTTGCTATCCTTGATACGAAGGTTATTGCCATAGATTATTTGAAAACTTGGTTTGTTCCAGATGCACTGGCTTCATTTCCTGTTGACTTCGCCATTGCCATTGCAGTAAAGTGATCTTATTATTTCCCCAAAACATGTCTGAAATGTCAAGCTGTCAGTTGAATTGTGACAGAAAATACCACTTTTCCTAGGACAACCTGTACAACAACGACACAACTTCATTGCAAGGTGCCAAAATTATGCGGATTCTTATGTTTGCTAGAATTCTTAGTCTGATTCGTCTCCTACGTGTGTCCCGGCTAGTGAGATTCTTCAGTGAGTTTGAACAGGTACATGTCTGGAAACCTTCTGTGTTCATTTAAAGGTAGAGGGCGTGATTGATATTTGCTGTTATTGATAATGGCCATTGCTGATATTTGAGCTCAGCAGCGAAATAAAATGAAACCCCATCCCTTCTGTGCTCTTGAAGCAGCGTGTTTATTGGCTGTTTCCCATTTACAGAGCCAGGACTACAGTGGGGAAAATAAGTATTTGAACCCCTGCCGATTACACCTGAGTTGAGATCAGGTGTACCTTGTTAGGCCTAATGAGGAATAATCTGTGTGCTTCTTGGGCACATAACTGGTCATTGGGAGCCAGAATTCTTGCTGTTTGCTTGGGGGTTCAAATACTTATTTTCTGCATCAAATGCAAATTAAGTCATAAATGTTATAAAATGCAGTTTTCTGGATTATTTTGTTGATATTCTGTTTCTCACTGTTAAAATACACCTACTATTACAATTATAGATCACACATTTCTTTGCAAGTGGCCAAACTTGCGAAATCGGCAGGGGTTCAAATACTTATTTTCCCCACTGTATGTACAGTACACTACAGACTGTTTTTGAGTGCACATATACAAAACTGACAGTTAGAGGACAATGAGACCAATTTGCTGAATTTGACAAAAGGTGTAGGCTAGGTTAGAATCACGGAATCCACATTTAAATGCCTTTAAAAAATACGTTTCCATAGTGTTACATTCTCTCTGATATTTTCATCATCTACAGGCTTACACTTTGGTGTTTCATGTCATATCTTACTCTCTTTTCCCATCTCAGATGACAAATGCCAATCTGGAGGGCCTCCGTATGTTCTTCAGAATCCTTAGTTTATTCATGATGATGTTTATCCTGTGTCACTGGAATGGTTGCATTCAGTACTTTGTGCCTTTGCTGGGAGACTTCCCATCAGAGTGCTGGGTTAGGAGAGAGAATCTCATGGTAAGCTTCTAAATAAGTAGCCGTGGCAACCAAATGCTGGAATTGTGTGATGTGGAAGTCTCCTAATGGCAGAAAACTCTATATAGGGAAGCACTATATTATCTAAGAACTAAGTAGTTTTTTCTAAAGTTTCTAGTACTTTAAAAGTCCCATAAGCTGGCTTGTCCCATAAACTGGCTTGTCCCAAAATGCTCCCAAATAATAAAAACAAATATTTCATATTTCAGCTCATGGTAGATTGTTACTATCACATAGTTACTGCTACATGGGTGGCTATATTTTATGGTATAAAAACTTTCTTCGTTTTGGGTGAGTACAGATTTTTCTTCACTAATTTTTTCATCCTGCAGAATGCCACGACAGGGGAGAAGTACACTTTTGGAATCTTTCGAGCTCTTTCTCACATGATTGGGATATCGTATGGCGCCGAAGGCCCTCCGACTGGTAGGCTCATCGCTGTTGAGCTATTTGGCACTTTCATCATTGTTTTTCAAATTTTTTGAAATATTGCTAACGATACATAACTAAAAGGTTACTTTTCTGAGCCTTTGAATACAAAGACGTATACTCATTCTTTAATTTGTAATATATAATATACTATTCCAATTCTTTTAGATGAGGTGGAGCTGTGGATTGTTATGACCAGCATGGTATCTGGAGCACTGATGTACACCGTCATGGTTGCCAATGCTGCAGCCATGATGACTAATGTGGATGCACCCTCCAAACTCTATAAAAACAAGGTAGGGATCGAGTGCAGTGCAGCTAAATTGATATTGCTTTCCAAATGTCTGATATGTCCTTAACATGTTAACACTTAGTTGATTCAGATTGTGACACATGAACATGAACAAATCAGGCTAAATCGACTGGCTCGCATGTGTTGGAAGCCTTAGATGAGAGACATTTCTGTGTGACTCCAAACTATTTAGCTATAACTCCAGAATGTGTTCGATGCAGGCGGAGGTGTAGATGAGCCATACTCACTAGTGGGTAGACAGTAGAAATGTGTGAATGTCATGATGTTACCAGGAATGCCATGCCATACATAAAATGTCTTTTAGCTGAATCATCTGGAGGACTACATGTGCTTCAGAAAACTACCCAAACCACTACGTGCACGCATCAATGACTACTATCAAGCACGCTATGGCGGGAAGTGGTTCGATGAGAAGGAAATTCTCAGTTTGCTCTCCAAATCTTTGAAAGAGGTACCAGAAGAACTTTTTCCCTTTATTATTAATTCAATTCAATTCAATTGTATTTATATAGCGCCAGAACAATAAAATTGTCTCAAGGCAAAAAAAGTCTGCTTTAACTACATATTAGCTCATCTTTCCTGAGTAAATGCCATTAGTCCATTGACCAGATAGTTATCTTCTGTCTATCTACCTCTTAATTGCTGTAGGAAATTCTGAATGTCTTGTGCGCCAGCATGCTGGAGAGCACGCCAATGTTCAAGGACCGTGACCCCAGCTTCATCAACGCCATCCTGCTTCACTTGCGCTATGAGGTATTCCTGGAGGGAGACGTCATTGTGCGACAGTTTGCTCCGGGCGATCGCATGTTCTTCATCGAGCACGGTCAGGTCCTTGTGGCCACGGACTCCTTCAGGAAAGAGCTGTGCGATGGAGACTACTTTGGTGGTGGGTCCCATTTTCAGTTGAGCTTTAAAAGTCACAAATCCACAAAGCTTAAATCCTTATCTCGTTGTTTAGCAATAGCGTTCTGATGCTTCTCTCACGTAGCATATCTCTTGACTGTCCTGTTCTGGTGTGCTCGTCTCTGCAGAGGTCTGCCTATTGACCAAAGGAAAGCGTGTCGCCTCGGTGACTGCCCTGTCCACTTGCCACCTCTTCTCCCTGTCTGTGGACAATTTCAACGTAGTCCTGACCTGTTTCCCGGATGTCCGCAAGGCCATCATGTGCACTGCCTTAGAGAGACAGAAGGACCTTCTGGGTAAGTATTTTCCCAGCAGGCCAGTTGATCTCGGGAATATGGTGATATATGGTTTGAATGCAGCACAGATCTGGGAGGTGTTCCAAGATTGTGGTTAAGTGACAAACTTGGCTCAGTTCAGTAAGGGGTGAACCTCCTAATAGAAGAGTCCTATGGCTTTGTTTTGCTAGCAGAATGAAGCCATAAGGCTATTCTATTAGGAGGCTTAACACTTACTCTGACTTAACCTACCAGGGTTTCTCACTAAACAGACTGAACAACTTATATCTCTTTGCACTATCCACACACACACACACACACACACACACACACAAGCACAAGAACGTTGCACTATCCACACAAGCACATGAACACTATCTCTTGCACTATCCTCACTTGCAGCACAAGAACACTTTCCTCGTGGACATCAACACTTTACCAATCTATGCACAATGTACCATAGGGTCAGATCCATTCCTGTATCTGTAAACACCCCACTCCCTGTGAACATGTTCCCCCTATGTGTATGTGATTTATGTATGTATGTCTGTGAGTAAGTAAGCTACTATGGTTGACCTAAATTTGCCTCGGAATTCATAAAGTATCCATCTATCTATCTATCTATCTAAACCACGTTCTTAGAATAGCCCCCTGGTGTCATATTCCTAGTGCTGTGTCTAATCTAATATTGTTTTGTTTATTATCTTGAGCTGTTTCATATTGAATTTTTAATTTTTTTTTATCCCAATTGTAAGAAGCACCTGTGAATTGAACCTGATTCACCTGTTTGTTTGTTAGATGCTAAGATTGGTGCCCAGGGTGCCCAGACACAGAACCCCACCACCTCAGGGTTAAACGACTACACTGAGAGTCTGGAGGAGGCTAGCGACGCAGACTATGATTTTGAACTTGATGACATATTGGATGGGACCAAATAAATAAATAGAAGTTGACCTTAAAACTAGTTAATTAAAAAAAATGAATTAACTCATTTTAATTGATTCTGTTCATTTGTTCTTGTGAAAGTTTTTGAACTGATGAACTTCTGAATGTTTAAACTTTACAGATTTGTTTGAGTTAATAAAATGTTGTTGGGATTTTGACCTAAAAAGAACACTAAAGATCATGAAATGTCACAGACTCATTTTTTCCAGTGTGCAATTATTTACAGAGCCTCAGGCCATCATTACAGCAGTAAACTGAGGCACAACCCCATAGCCTAATATACATTACGTATTTGCCTAGTCAGACTGCATTAGAACTGCTGTAAATATTTTAACATTCACCAGTAGCATCCTCCATATTTAAACACCCTCACTGTACTCGACAGGCGGGAACGTCTGGAATGTGGTTCATACAGTTTAGGGATTCTTAGTATTCCGGGAGCGCCCATGGTCGACTCCTTAGTTACATTCTTGATTGGCTTAACACACACCTGATGTTGTTAATCAAGGACGTGTGAATGATTTCACTCAGGTATGCTTTGAGCAGGGAAACGCAACATTTCAGTGCGGACGGGTTCCAAGAACATGGCTGAAAAAAACGTGTTTAAACTGTAGTTACAGAGCATCCTCCTTTGTAATAGCTGCCAAAATGCAAAGCCTGTCAAAAACACATGGCAAAACTATGTACAGATTGGGACTGACTATTCTTTTGACTGTGTGACCTCCTCAGAACAACTGCAGCCGCTTTCAACGGATGTTTTTAAACACATAACCACAGAGGCTGCGGACACTACTGGTATCACTCATAGAAAACATGAATTATTCATTGCACTCAAGTCGCCTTTCGTTTCATTCCATTGGTTTTGGGCAGCAGCCTTGCCAAAGTCCCAGAGTATCATACTCCTATGGGTATGGATTAAATGATAAGGTTTCATTCATTTCAGGAACACATATCCCTCATTTCTCACCTGATCTTCCACTCTCTCTCTCTCTCTTTGTCTCTCATTCTCTCTCTCATTCTCCCTCTCTCTCACTCTCGCTCTCTTTCTCTCTTATTCTCACTCTCTCACTCTCTCCTTCTTTCTCATTCTCCCTCTCTCACTCTATCTCTCTCACTCTCTTTCTCTTTTTCTCTCTCATTATCTCTCTTTCTCTTATTCTCTCTCTCTACCTCTTTCCTTCTAATTCTCCCTCTCTCTTGCTCTCTTTCTCATTCTCCCTCTTTCTCTCATTCTCCTTCTCTCACTCTTTCTCTTTCACTCTCTCCCTCTTTCTCTCTCGTTCATTCTCTCCCTCTTTCTCTCATTCTCTCTCTACCTCTCTTTCTCGCTCTCATTCTCCCTCTCTCTCCCTCTCTTTCTCTCTCATTCTCCCTTTTTTTTCTCATTCGCTCTCTCCCTCTTTCTCTCATTCTCTCTCTCTACCTCTCTTTCTCTCTCTCATTCTCCCTCTCTCTCTCTCTCTCCCTCTTTTTCTCTCATTCTCTCTCTCGCTCTCTTTCTCTTTCATTCTCCCTCTTTCTCTCTCCCTCTCTTTCTCCCTCTTTCTCTCTCCCTCTCATTCTCTCTCTCTCATTCTCATTTCTCTCTACCTCTCTTTCTCTCTCTCATTCTACCTCTCTCTCGCTCTCTTTCTCTCTCACTCTTCCTTTTTTTCTCATTCGCTCTCTCCCTCTTTCTCTCATTCTCTCTCTACCTCTCTTTCTCTCTCTCTCATTCTCCCTCTCTCACTCTCTCTCTCTCCCTCTTTCTCTCTCTCATTCTCCTCTTTCACTCTGTCCCTCTTTCTCTCTTTTTCTCTCTCTTTCTCTCTCTTTCTCTCTCATTCTCTCCCTTATTCTCTCTCTCTACCTCTCTTTCTCTCTCCCTCTTTTTCTCTCATTCTCTCTCGCTCTCTTTCTCTTTCATTCTCCCTCTTTCTCTCTCCCTCTCTCTTTCTCCCTCTTTCTCTCTCCCTCTCTCATTCTCTCTCATTCTCCCTCTCTCGTTCTCTTTCTCTCATTCTCTTTTTCTCTCGCTCTACCTCTCTCTCTCTATCTCCCTCTCTCGCTCTCTTTCTCTCTCCCCCTCTTTCTCTCTCATTCTCCCGCTCTTTCTCTCGCTCTTTCTCTCTCTCATTCTCTCTCTTTCTCTCTCATTCTCTCTCCCTCATTCTCTCTCTCTACCTCTCTTTCTCTCTCCCTCTTTTTCTCTCATTCTCTCTCGCTCTCTTTCTCTTTCATTCTCCCTCTTTCTCTCTCCCTCTCTCTTTCTCCCTCTTTCTCTCTCCCTCTCTCATTCTCTCTCATTCTCCCTCTCTCGTTCTCTTTCTCTCATTCTCTTTTTCTCTCGCTCTACCTCTCTCTCTATCTCCCTCTCTCGCTCTCTTTCTCTCTCCCTCTCTCTTTCTCCCTCTTTCTCTCTCCCTCTCTCATTCTCTCTCATTCTCCCTCTCTCGTTCTCTTTCTCTCATTCTCTTTTTCTCTCGCTCTACCTCTCTCTCTCTCATTCTCATTCTCTCTCTCTCTCTCGCTCTCTTTCTCTTTCATTCTCCCTCTTTCTCTCTCCCTCTTTCTCTCTCCCTCTCTCATTCTCTCTCTCTCATTCTCATTTCTCTCTACCTCTCTTTCTCTCTCTCATTCTACCTCTCTCTCGCTCTCTTTCTCTCTCACTCTTCCTTTTTTTCTCATTCGCTCTTTCTCTCATTCTCTCTACCTCTCTTTCTCTCTCTCTCATTCTCCCTCTCTCACTCTCTCTCTCTCCCTCTTTCTCTCTCTCATTCTCCTCTTTCACTCTGTCCCTCTTTCTCTCTCTTTTTCTCTCTCTTTCTCTCTCATTCTCTCTCCCTCATTCTCTCTCTCTACCTCTCTTTCTCTCTCCCTCTTTTTCTCTCTACCTCTCTTTCTCTTTCATTGTCCCTCTTTCTCTCTCCCTCTCTCTTTCTCCCTCTTTCTCTCTCCCTCTCTCATTCTCTCTCATTCTCCCTCTCTCGTTCTCTTTCTCTCTCATTCTCTTTTTCTCTCGCTCTACCGCTCTTTCTCTCATTCTCCCTCTCTCGCTCTCTTTCTCTCTCCCCCTCTTTCTCTCTCATTCTCTCGCTCTTTCTCTCGCTCTTTCTCTCGCTCTTTCTCTCTCTCATTCTCTCTCTCTACCTCTCTCTCCCTCTCTCATTAACACTGACCCCTAATCTCTCTCGTTATTAATTAATGCAGCAGTTATTCCCGTTACCCCAGTCTTTCCCTGCCATCCCTGCACACGGCACAAAACACAGAGCCAGCTGTCTGGTTTTAGATGACGATGGCTGATACTCAAAACCGGCCGGCTGTCGGCTGTCTTTGACGGGGCCAGGTGAGCTGCTGCCCACATCTTCACCATCACTGCCGCCGCGTTCGGATTCATCGGCGCATGAAACCAGGGCTTGCTGAATAGTTGATGAGCATGACAAAAAAGATAGAAGGAGACAGAACGGAAAGTCTGGCGGCCAGCCGCCTTGGTCTCTGTCGCGCTTGCGCTCTCTCCTCTCCTCTCCTCTCCTCCCCCTCCTCTTCCGACACCACTGCCGCCGCCGCTTCAGCTTAGGGGGGACAGGCAATTGTGATGGAAAATTACCCCCCGGAGTGTTAACGGAACAGAAAGGGTCAACATAAAAAAAAGCAAGTTGCCTCTCCTATCATCTCCTCTCCTTTCCTCTCCTCCCACATTCAGTCCCCACCCCTGTCCTGTCCAGAAAGAGAAGAGAGGGAAAAAAAGTTGCCAGAGGTGCTCAGTGAAAAATGCCCAGCATAGTGAGGTGACTAAATCTACTGCTTGGTACCCGGAGAGCTAAGATGGAGATGCCTGCGACCCCCACCAGAAGAGGAACAATAGCAAAATGCGGGGGGTGGAGGAACCTTCTCCTGCCCCAGTTGAACAGGCAGTCGCTGTATGTGTACGGCAGCGAGGTAGCCGTGGAGGAGCAGTGTATGAAGCAGAGGGAGAGCGGGATCCTGGTCATCCACCCTTTTAGTCCCATACGGTACAGTGGCGTGCTGTCTTGTCTTCACCTGTCTGTGTGGATGGGGAGGGTGACTGTGTGGCTGCTAAGGCTTTGGGTCAGTGCTGTTTGCTTTGTTGACACCAGAATGAAGAGACATTTGTAAAGCCAATGGACATGAATGTAAACAATGTAATGGGAATGTATGTCGTATGAGGAGAAAATGAAGCCTCAGTGAATATAAACACTGAAATATTAAACATTATTATGAAATTGCAATGTTAGACTAAGTAGCTACTAGTAAGTGCTTGGTACTCTTGTCTCAGTGTTGTTGAAAGTAGAAGTAGCAGCCATTGTCATAAACTTGTAGTAGTGGTTGTCAAAAAAAAAGAATAATAATTGTGTTTTAATGTATTTTCCTCACCATTAGGAGTTATTATATCATGTGCATGGTGACTATAACATTTCTGAACCTGGTTGGGATCCCCATGGAGATTGCTTTTCTGGACGGTGAGAGCGGTGTGGGCTGGGAGGGGTTCAACGTGTTTTCAGACACGCTCTTCTTGATTGACGTCGCCCTTAACTTCAGGACGGGTATCATTACTGACGACAGTGAGGTAAGGCTATTCATTTCATTCAGGCAATGTTAACAAGCCCGCCTGAAATGACCTTGACAAGCGTGTAAGGCTCTCAGTCAACATCTCTGGCACAACCTTTGACTGACGTGTTTAAATGACTGCTGTGAATACATTATCTTTTGGCCTGTCTCATGTTCGTATCATCTTTCCAGATGCACCAAATGCAAATAGTCCAATGCACATTCATTATTATTATTATTACTATTTTGTCGTGTGATGGTTTTGGTGTTGTTGTTGACTATTAGTATAAGAATATCTAGTATAGCTATTAAACACTGCCGGGTTTTTCAGCACACTGTAATAATAAAGGCATTTGTCATTGACAGAATGCTATTCTCGACTTGAAGAAGATTCGTGTCAGTTATTTAAAGAGCTGGTTCATACCTGATTTGATTGCTGCGTTCCCAGTTGGCTACATTTTGCTCATTGCGGTAATGGGTCTTTTCTCTGGATATTTTCCTCACATAAGCTATTCTAATACATCCATAGTGCTACTGTGTGTGGTTTGTGTAGGTGAGTTCACACTCAAATCTCATGCAAGGCTGTGCTTCGTTTGTGTACCAGGACTTAACATACAACGCTGACCCTAACTCCACCAAGACCACTAGAATGGTGAGAATCCTGATGTTTGTGAGGATACTGAGTCTGGTGCGACTCCTGCGCGTGTCCAGGCTGGTCAGGTTCTTCAACGAAGTGGAAAAGGTCAGTAGAGGTCAAAACATTTGTATCTCAAGATTTGTAGTTTTAAATCAAGTTTCAGCAAGAACTGGGCCTTGAAATGCAGTTTTATGATGTAGTATAGGTTTTTACAATGTAGTAAACATACTGAAATTATATACTGAAAATATGTTTTGCATTGTTTACAAACTACATGAGGTGCACCGGTCAAATATATTTCATAACTTTATGTCACAGAGCTGCTGTCTCTTTCCAGTGAGGTTTCCAAGATTACATTTTGACGCTCACTTTCACCCCACACGTGTCATCTCTCTCAGGTGTCCAATGCAAACCTTGAGGTGGTGCGGCTGTTATTCCGTGTGCTGTCCCTCTTCATGACCATTTTCCTCCTGTGTCACTGGAACGGCTGCATCCAGTACTTTGTGCCCATGCTGGAAGACTTCCCAGTAGACTGCTGGGTTAGGAGAGAGAATCTCATGGTAAGCTTCTAAATAAGTAGCCGTGGCAACCAAATACTGGAATTGTGTGATGTGGAAGTCTCCTAATGGCAGAAAACTCTATATAGGGAAGCACTATATTATCTAAAAACTAAGTAGTTTTTTCTAAAGTTTCTAGTACTTTGATGGGGGAATGAAACACATCAGTTTGCAAAGTCCCATAAACTGGCTTGTCCCAAAATGCTCCCAAATAATAAAAAAAAATATTTCATACATTTCCATCACTGCTTTATCAGTGATGCACATGGTGAGACCTGCATTTTCTAACAGTAGATAAATATAATTTCATGTGACAAATAGCACAAGCTAAATTACACGTCATTCTTAAGCAAAGCAAAGCCAAATGTGCAGTGCAAGGATCTATGATGCCTACAGATCATGGCAGAAATGTATTCTTATTACGTTTATTGTCTATACTGTATCATATAACCTCTATAAAAAGAAAATGCTGACTTGAGTCCTCTTTCTCAGAACGCCTCGGTGGCTGAGAAATACTCCTTCGGAGTCTTTCGGGCCCTTTCTCACATGACTGCCGTCTCTTACGGATCCTCAGAGAGTCCCACAAGCAAGGCGTACACTTTAACCAAACATCAATGATGCACGATCCTTTTGTCTTTTTCCTTTTCCTGTCAGACTGATTGAGACTAACACTGACGTGTGTTTCTCCCTAGATGACACAGAGATGTGGATTGTCATCATCAGTATGGTGTCCGGGGCTCTGATGTATACGATGATAGTCGCTAACGCTGCGGCTATGATGGCCAATGTGGACATCACAGCGAAAGCATACCAGAACAAGGTCTAGTACTGTAGGCTACTGAGGGAGAGACAAAAGAGACATTGTGTTTGCAAGCATCCAAAAAAAGCGAAAGACACAGCTGGTCTACTCACAGGTGCAATCTTCCCGCAGATGAATCATCTCGAAGACTACATGACCTTCATGAAACTCCCCAAAGACCTGCGAGCTCGCATCAGCAGTTACTACCAAGCCCGTTATGCAGGGAAGTGGTTTGATGAAAAGGATATATTGAATTGGGTGTCCTCCTCTCTGAAAGATGTACGATGTAGCCTTGCTTTCCACTGATCCATTTTTTATGTCTAGAGTTTCTGTGTATTTTTTTTACTGTACAGGAACAGAAGTATTTTAAGTTAAATATATATATACATGATCATACATGTACTGTACATACTGTTCCTATATATAGAGAGAAAGATAGAGAAAGAGTTACATTTTCTACTTTGATCCTACATTTTTTATTTTGAATTCAAATAAAAAATTTAGACTGAGTTTGTTACATCTGCAATTTGAAACTTTGATTATGCATCATGGTGCTCATGTTACATCGCTTCTTTCTCTCCCCCTCCTTTGTGCAGGAAATTCTGAACATCATGTGTTCCGGGCTGCTCAGCAAGGTGTCTATATTCCGGAACTGTGACAAAAGCTTCATCTCCTCCATCCTGCCTCATCTGCAGCATGAGGTCTACCAGGAGGGCGACGTCATCATCCAACAGAACGGGCCGGGCGACCGCATGTTCCTGATCGAGCACGGCCAGGTCCTGGTGGAGAGCCTGGAGAAGGAGCTCTGTGATGGAGACCACTTCGGAGGTCAGTCAGTCTGGACCAACGAGCTGGTTTTGTTTCATTGTTGCTAGCAGCTTTGAGTGTGATGTTAGCTGTCTGACTTTTGTTTTGTTGTGTTTGTTTGTTTGTTTTTTTGTTTCCAAACTTCTTAAATGTATACAGTTGTTGATATAATACATTTAAAGCAAAGAAATCATGAGCTTATCATATGCCTCCATGTCTTGTACACTGGGGTAAAAGGCGGTCGTCTAAAAAGGCAGTGAGATTTTCATTTAAAAACCTACCTGCATAATCTAGTAGAGCAAAATACATTTGAACTGTATTAGATTAAATGAAATTTAGAGGAATTTATTTGAAATGGAAGACTTCTGTGTCTTGATTGTAAATACTTCACTGAGGCTGTCCTGTGCTGTACTATACCTGTGCTTTGTTTGCCCTCACAGAGATGTGCCTCCTTAACCAGGGAAAGTGGTTATCTACAGTCCGAGCCCTGACCGTATGTCAGCTCTTCTCGCTGTCTGTGACCAGCTTACATGAGGTGCTGCCGAGATTCCCAGAGATGACAAAGGATTTGGAAAAGATGGCTGAAAACACCAATACAAGCTTTGTGTGATGCAAATACTGCACATCTAAAGCTGAAGAGACAGAACTTTTCCTTTTACAATATACAACATGTAGAGTTTTTCAATATATTGAACATTCAATGAAGATTATCATGGATTTTAATCAATATTACATGATTCTAGGAAAGTTTAGTAAGAGCAACTACATCTTTTAATGACCAACAGCCTCGGTTTTGGTAATTTATTATTTAATTTTAATTTTGTGCGGTACATCAAGTTATCATTGTGAGAGACATCAGTAATTCATTTTGAGAGTACCCTGAAACCATAAAACATTTAAACTGACTGCACTGTGCACGTCTATTGTGACCTCACAGTGAACTGTTGGCATAACGATGCCCTGCTTCAGCGGCTCGGCTCGCTCCCCTCTGGCCAAACCCGAAACACTAACCTCACACACACACACACACTCACACACACAGATGCGTCTCCTCAGCCGAACACGCAGACGGTGCCCGAGGCCAGCCTGTGTTTGTACTCGTACAGGTAGTAGGAGGCCTGAGGGAAGTTGCACCTCATCTCCATCTTGCCAGGCACCACGTGGACGGCCACGCCCGGGCCTAGCCCCTCCTGCAGCTTCCTGAGCATGCGGGAGGCCAGGTAGAGGCGCGCCTTCTCCGGCTCGTCCTCCAGGGCGGCATACACCTCGAGTGGTGGGTTGGGGATCTTCCACTCCAGGTCCACGATCAGCTGGTGGATGCGGGCCTTGTCAAGGGAGCTTGGCGTGTCCCGGTAGCAGGCCACCACATGCGGGCATGGCGGTGATTGGGCGCTGGTGCGGACCGCCAGGAAGTTGTTCGGAGGCGCCACGGTGGTGGTGGTGGTGGTGGAAGAGGGCTCCTTCCCTTCGCCTCCCTCCTCCTCCCCCGTTTCGACCATCTCCTGAGAGGGCACCTCCCCAGCCGCCTCGTCCTCCTTCCAGAAGCCTACAGCCGGGTGCACCATCACAGCCCAGCGCATCCAGTCGTAGTTGCGCTCGAGCGTCTTCAGGATGCCCTCGGCCTGCTCCTCTGGAGGTTTACCGTCGCGCAGTGCCTCCTGCACCTGCTGCAGGATGTCCTCCTTGGCCTGCTCCAGGAAGTAGCCCGAGCAGCGCCCTCCAGTGGTCTTCATCTTGCGGTACAGCTCCCCCATGCGGTCGGACCAGGTCTTCATGAGCAAGGCCTGGTCTCGGCCCACCAGCGCCGCCTGGGTGAAGAGGCAGAGAAGCCCGGTGCCCAGAACAAAGTTCACCTGTACACACAGTAACAAAGGCATAGTGAGTTTATGTTTTGGCACAATAAGAATTCAATTTGGTGAGTCAGAATTCAGGCTAATAATTCTTAATGCAAGTTAAGTTTTTATTGGTTTTATATGCTTTTATTGTCATTTCCGCATATGTATGTTGTCATACAACAGGTATGGAGGACCACAGTGCAACATAGAACATTGAAAACACAACAAATATAATGTAAAAGTACTATGTAGTGAAAAAAGTGTATGGAATTTAGGACTGTACACATTTTGGACATATATACACATTGAACAAACCATTGTACACATGTAGACAATTTTCACCAAAAAACATCTGACACAGAC
The DNA here is from genome assembly GCF_900700415.2 of Clupea harengus. Lineage (NCBI taxonomy): Eukaryota > Metazoa > Chordata > Actinopteri > Clupeiformes > Clupeidae > Clupea > Clupea harengus. The sequence goes on from NC_045153.1 coordinate 13,242,645, forward strand.
AGAAGATTTCACTGCCTTTCACACCCTTAGTTTGTTACAGTATTTCCATCAAAAGATAGATTGATAGTGTTTTTCTTTTTATTACCCGTACTCAGCAGTTTGAGAGATCACTTGATCACACAGAAATCATGTTGTTTATGGATTAATAATCATAGTCATTAGTCAGGGCCTATCTCCCTAGAGGCCAAACAGTATAATGTTAGCATAATGCTTGTGATACACTATGATTTTAATGAAATGTCATATACTTTTCTGAACACCTATTGTTATACAAGCTGATGCAATATTTACCAAAGTACAATAATACTAAAATGCATCAACTTTTCTAATCTCCAGTTTTGGCGAACTGTAGGTAAACAAGCATGGAAAGAGACTTATACATTTTCTTTCATCAGTATGCAACTATATTGCGTGTGTGTATATATAGTGTGTATAGTGTGTATAGTATATACTGAATATACCAAAATGCATTCATTGTAAATATCACAATCATTGTTCACATCTCTGTGAATTGACCACATTATCACTTGCTATGTGTTTTTGGTTTGGTTAAGTTTTGTTAAGATTCTTAAAGCAAAGCTGCAGAGACTCATAAAAAGCAATCTGTTCTTGAGGCAGCTGCCTTTCCCTTATTGTTTGGTTTTTCTAAAATATCCGAAAGCTAAAAAAAGAAAAGAAAGTTGCCTCAAAGAGTGTCTTAAATTAAGTCAGAGGAGGCACTGTACAGATGGTGTGTCTTTATAATGAATCCAGTCCCCTCTACCAGTCTGAGGGAGTACTCTTGAAAGAGTGCCGTTTCTGTGTTAGCTGACATTGTACTGATGTTTGTTTTTGATAAGTCTACTGACGTTAAAGAAGTACTACCTCCCAAGGTCAGGCCACTCCTTCCTCTGGCCTCCATAGCAAGTTCAGATTGAGGATAAATGAATAGGTACTTATAGTATACAGTACTCTCAGTGGTATTAGGTCATTATAATATTTTGATTGTCCAAAAAATACACATTCCTGATTGTCAGAAACTACAATCACTTTCCATTGCAGATTAAACACAATGTTACATTTTTACCAAGAGTTATATTTCTGTAAATCTTCCTTTTAGGATAGGACAGGGTGTACTTCATTAATCTCCGATGGGAAATTTATAGTTGTAATTTTAATTGGTTAAATCTTAAATTTCTGCTTTTTGTACATCTCTCATTTTCCATTAAAGAATACCTTAAACTCTCATCCACAATTGTGTTAGAACTTTTTCATTAAAAATTGAATTTAATTAGTTTAAATATCACTTCATTCGTCAGTGAACATGTCATGAGGTACCCACTGTGTCCAAACGAGGCAACACCCTTGGCTGCAGTGTGTTTTACCTACACGACCCCACTGACCTTGACGCAGAACTCCCTCATCTCCCAGCGTTTGGGTCGTCGGTTCTGAACGAGCTCCTCCAGCAGAGTGGGCTGGTCCGTCAGCGCAGAGATGCCCATCATGCGGCTGTAGAGCGCGGTCAGCTGCCTCTCCAGCTGGTGTTCCCTCACGTACTCTAGAAACACCTCCTTCTCCCGCTTAGTGAAGTCCGGCTGGGCCCGAATCGTGGTTCCCAGCTGGTTGTAAACCACCACCAGGTCGTCCTCCAGACGGTGGACCTCCGTGTCGTGGATCAAACCGGGTCCAAAGGAGCTCAGCTCCTGGTCTATGTGGTCCAGATTCTTCTTCACCAGGTCTGTGTCCTCAGGATTTGCACTGTCACCAAGGCAGGAGCAGATACCCTGGACGAGGCCTTTCATGGTCTGCATGAAGCCAACTGGTTCCAGGACTTTCCCAAACAGTGCCATAGTGAAGAATAGCCTTGATGTCCCTCTTGCAAAGCAGCTGAGAAAGAAGGCATAATATATTACAACTATGAAAGAACACATAGTATTGTTGGATTACACAGGACTTTGCATATACAACAGTGTCTGTGTCCATACTATTACTTATGTTACTTATGTTATGCTTCATTGTATGTATTTTCAGCCTGTTTAATCAATTGCAGTAAATTAAGTTTAATGCTTTAAGACTGTGTGTAAAATAATTTGTCACCAAGAACAGACTCACCCAGGAGAGAAATATGGAGTGTGGTTTCAGCCTGACCTTCACTGAGCTGCATGCTCTGCTCACTATTTATACACTCAAATAATCAAAATCTGATAAGCTTTTTTTTTTTTCAGACATTAACCTACAAGATTGAAATGACTGAAATGAATGTTAGGCTAAGGACATTGTTGTGTTGAAGAGAACAAATATATATCAAAAGGAAAGTAGGAATATATTTTCATAGGCCTACATATAAATATGAAAAGGTTGTTTTATGTCATAGTCTAAAGGTTCAGTATGTGAATTTGTTCATATTTTTTGCTCTCGCCGAGTAAGACCCTGGAGCCTCCAGAGTGTTTTATAATAATTCGATGTTTTACTCCGGAAGCCTTGGTGGCAGTAGCTTAATAGATTTTTTACAAAAGCTGTCATACTGGTGGTTGGATGAGCGAAGAAATATTTTTGTGACGTACTTCCGCACTTGGAACCGCGTCCGGAACCGCGGAAATTTGAAAAACATTGCTGCTTGTTTCATTAGTTTCAGGTAAAATAGCTCTAACTAACATTATTATTAAATTTTTTATTTACAGTAATATTACAAGTATGTTAATAAGTAAATAATTTAATGTAGGCCTCTGTTTGTTTTGTCTAGTATGGTGTTAATTAACAGTTAGCCGTTGTTGTTATTGTAAGCTAACGTTAAGTTACTATGATAACGAGCATTTAGCTCCTCAAATGAACGTTTTCTCTCAGATTGATAGGTAGGTAGCTGTTTAGGATGTGTTACCTCAGGATGTGGCACTTTTAGTACTTTTTGTTCTGTATTCAGCCATGTATATTTGCGTCTGACAGAATGGAGCCGCGGGTGGCGTTTTTCGCTAAAGTGCGTCATTTAGTGGGACATTTGGAGAAAGAAACTGCACATCTCCAAGATATAACGGAGAACCAAAACTACGGTGAGTTAACTAATTGGACTACTTAAATAATGATAATTAATGTCTACACAGATGGAATTGAATTTAGCAATAAGTGAACATTTAAGCTAAACCATGTATTGCATTTTGTTTAGATGACACCACTGGGGGAGCTTGTCTGTCAACATTGCATGAGCTGCAATCAGAAGTAAGAGGGTTCAAGGTATGGCATTAGTTGTCACCTTTTGTTTTGCTTTTAACAGTAACCGCTCCCATTTCCATTTGTTAAATGAATTAGGCCAAAATATGTAGTTGGTAGTAACTGCTGTCTGTGTTGATGTAATCAATCATCTGTTTGACCTTTAGTCGCAGATACAACAGGAACTCGTGAAAAGCCGAGAGGAGAGGGAGGAGGTGGTGAGCTTCATACACACGTGGTCAGAAAAGAGACAACAAGTCAAGGAAGCCCTTGACATATTGGGCTGCTACCTGGAGCAATATGGCTACAAACCCAGACATTTAAAACAGAATCACCCAGGTAGAATTTTTTTTTTTAAACAGGCAAAAGTTGTTTGGCCTAAATGGGCATAAGCACATGCACTTTAGTGTAGGTGTGAAAACACCAGTTCTTCATATCGAGCATTTCTTCTGTAAATTGTGTTGAGTAGTTTTGGTCTACTTGTCTTAAAGTTAAAAGTCCTGTGATGTTTTCCCGCTTCCTCTTTGACATCATGCTGTCTCTCAGCTCCAGGGACTGAACATGCAGAGTCAGAACCTCAGTCTGAGGAGGGGGCAGAGGTTGAGGAAGAGGAGGAGGAGACTGAGGGGGAAGATCATGGCACAGAGGGGGAAGACCAAGGCGAGCATCTGGAGCAAGATGTGGACCCGGACGAGCTTACCCCAGAGAGGATGGCCCCCTCCCTGTTCACCGTCATGTGTACCCCGAAGCTCACCGACTTTGGCCTGTCAGAGCTGCACTTGCAGAATATGCTGAAAAACTACGGGGAGGCCGAGGAACCTACACCACTGGCCCCAAAGGGACTCCTGTCGCCGCTCTCCATGACAACCATGCAGCTTCCGATGCCCAAGACGCCCAAGCGCCACCTGAAACTGGACGAGGATGCACCCACCCCGCAACCGGAGGACTTTGGCATCTCAGAGCACACCATGTGCTTCAGCAATGACTTCACCATGGACCTTTTCCGCAAGCAGCCGCTAAAGCCTGCCAGGTAGTCAGCTGTGTAGCTTTACCGCCATTTAAACATGCTTTGCTATGTGAAGTTTTTTTTTTTAATAACATGCTTCTTAATTGCTTGCGACTGGCAAGTGGCAGTTTTGAAACCCAGTGCACAAAATAAATTACAGGTTGGACTAAACTGAATAGGTAAACACAGTTAAGTGTATACACTGTCTAATGATTATATATTTTAATGATTTTTAATTTTTTTACTGTAAAAATACTGTTTGAATATTTGTTTATATATCAGCAAGCTGAACCCTAATGGGCCAGTGGAAAAGGTTCCCCTGTTGGCGCGGTCTAACGCAGCACCAGCACCCTTCTCTCCCATGGTCTTCAGCGGTAAATGTGATTTATTTAAAATTTTAGATTGACTTATCTCAGTTTGTTATGCCTTTGATCAGTTAACATGTATATCTGTGATTTCCTCTAAAATACTGTATTTGCTTTAATGATTGAACATCCAGTTAAGTAACCTTGGGTACTTTTTAGTGTACTTTATACATTTACTTTTACATACTTTATACAGAGATACCACTGCAATATCATCACTGTATTAACATATAATATCTCTAACTTCTCTATCTCTAACTGTCTAAATGCAATCAAAATTTTAATCTGCTAGAGTATATGGATACCCCTGAAACACCAGAGATCCGTACACCAGGATTCAGGCTCATAAAGAGGGCTTCTCCACGTACCCCAGTCCGGAGTTGCGACGGCAACATGGAGTCCCCCCCGAGCCAGTCCAGTGATCTTATCTCCCCTGAACTCCCCACATTTGAGACGCCTTATTGTCGCAAACTCCTGAGTGTTAAAAAGGTGAGTATATTAAAGACAGAGTAAGAGATGATCATTTTGTTCTTGTAGTATTGAGCACAATTCTTGCCACATACCACCAACCATCACTAATGACTACGGTCTGAGAAATCTGTCCCGAAGAAAGAAGAAAAAGCTAGTTAGTCCTGTAAACTCTCATCCAACAAGCCAGCACAGAGAGCAATTCCTCTTAGGGCATCAGGAATTTTACAGTAGGTTTAGATCTCAAAGCCTTGTAATCTGCTAGCATTAGCATATGACTTCTGGGACATTAGCACACCTGTTTTCAAAGAAGTTGGCCTTAGTTAAATCCACCATTAGTGCAAGAGGTGGGACGGGCTTTGGGGGTAACAGAGAAGGGAGTGGTACACTTGTTTTGGTCACAACAGGTTTCAAAACGGCTTACTTAAACCAAATAGTGCATTAGAGAATGACTAGCGTTTATATTGTATGTCAAAATAATAATAATAATAATAATAATCATTCAATCTCATATAGCGCTTCTCTAAATACCCGAAGTCGCTTTACAGAGTCCAGAGTCCAGTAGTCATTCATACACAGTCATACCGGTGGTGGTAAGCTACATCAGTAGCCACAGCTGCCCTGGGGCAGACTGACAGAAGCGTGGCTGCCAATCAGCGCCTACGGCCCCTCCGACCACCACCAACATTCATCCATATGCTTAAATGGAAAACTCCAACCTCACCGGTCACTCTGATCATGTGTTTAGGACATTACATCTGATGAGTCGACCACACAGAGGCCAGGGCTGAGCAACCCTGTCGAACACCCTCCGGCCCTGGACCATCGACACACCGTATCCGAGGACATTCCTGTGATGCCAGTCAAACTGTGTGAGGAAGAGCTGCAGCGCACGCCCGAGATGCCAACCTTGCAGTCCATTCTGGGCCGCACTCTCCAAAGTGTAAGGCTTGATTGATTCATCCCGCAGCTGTGTGAGAGGTGTTAATTATATTGGGGCATGTTACGGCAAGCAGAGGAACATGGGATTGCCACAGTCATGGCAGTCAGATGACATGATTTCGTTCCTGACACAACAAGTCATAAATGCCTTTGGGTAAGTGGGAGGGTAAGTAGTTTAGGTGTGCTAGTTCACATTGCCCTAGTTTGGTGGGGATATGCTCCCTAAATATGTGATTATGTCCATGGTATCACTGGCTGACTGTGGGTAAACTGTACAGGTCTTTTTGCTCTCTTCTTTCCTTCTGCAACTTGCACCATTTCCCTTTCTTCCCTCTCTGTCTCTCTCTCTTTGACTCTCTCCCTCCCTGTTTCTCTCTCTCCCTCTCTGACTGTCTCTCTCTCCCTCTCTGACTGTCTCTCTCTCTCTCTCCCTCTCTGACTGTCTCTCTCTCTCCCTCTCTGACTGTCTCTCTCTCTCTCCCTCTCTGACTGTCTATCTCTCTCTCTCTGACTGTCTCTCTCTCTCTCTCCCCCTCTCTGAGTGTCTTTCACCAAAATGTGGGGGATTTGAGAACTGTATTTTTTCTGAGTACATACATTGAGTTATATTAAGTAATGATTGTTTGTTTTTTCTGTGTGCGATTATTTATTTAATGTTTTGGTTTTTAGCATGTCTTGATTTGAACTCTTGAGTGATTCTTTTTTTACTGGAAATAAAGGAAACTTAAAAAGTCAAGTCTCTGACTCTCTCTGACTCTCTCTCTCTCTGACTCTCTCTCTCTCTCTCCATACAGATGCAGGTAGAAACCCGTAGCTTCTCTATAGTGAACATGGGAGGAGAGCCAGCTCCTAAGGAACCTACACCTCCTGTTTTGGATCTTCAGGAGAACCACACCCAGGAGTGGAACCTGGCCAGCCCACGTGTCAGGATGGACTACGAATCAGAAGCACGGACCCCAGAGATGCCGGATATGAGCGCCATCACCCAGGACATCTTCAAAGTAAGTCTGTAAAGGTTTTATCACAAATAATGACATGTATTTTATGATGGTAGACATTAATGACATCATCGTTATTGATATGTACGTTATTACATGTATCCTTTTTTTCTAGGATGTCCCCCCCCCCTCTATTTATTGGCTGATGAAAAACTGTTCCTTCACTGTGGCGCATCAGCGAAATCTAAATGTACACGATATCTGTAGAATTACCTTACATCAGAAAATGTCCTCTGTCACTCCTGAATGATGCCTCTGCCATCCTCTCTTGCCTTTGTAGCTGGTGTCTCAGTGCAACACTGAGATGAAGTCAGCCGGCGTCCAGCCTCCCCTCAAAGCAGCACTGCAGGCCACAGGGACAGGAAAGGAGAACCAACAAACCATACAGTGAGTCTCGCACGTCTTCCTGAGGAGTTTGTCTCAGAGAAGCAATCCAGTCTGGATCAAACTGGTAAAACAGTTCAGTGTGTGACATAAGAGCACACCCACACTCATACATGCACATATACAGATGTGAATTGTTTATGTACTGCCATGCGGCTGTTGGGTACCATGATGTAGAGTTCAGTGCAGACAATAACGCACATAGTAAGAATGCTACGCACTGAAACAATGACATGTCGAATAGAGTCAATGATGGGAAGGAAGGCTGTGTCTCCTAGCCAGGTGTCATAGACAGGAGCTCAGTCCTCACCTTGCAGATCTACCCGCTCTCAGGTCCCCTGTGCTGGGCCTCAGTAAAGTCCTTATAGGAGGGTGGGCCTGCTTTGCCCTCTTCAGGCCTATAGTGATTTCATCCCTGCCCCGTCTCCCCTCTCCCTTGAAGACTTCAGAGCCTAGCGCTGGTGACGGAGAAGGAGTTCCTGGGCCTGGCCAGCTACCTCAGGCAGATCCCCCTCGGAAAACTGAATGAGGCCATCCAGGAGATGAACACCGCGCTGCACCAGCGACAGAATGGTGGGTGGTATTGGAGTGTGATGAGGATTTGTAGTTTGGGGTCTAGCTTTGTTTTAACGGGCCTTCATAAACAATAAACAAAGCATCTTTTGATAGGACTACAAATGGTCTGGTGGTGGGGTCAGACTATGGTCAGGGTTAGTTGAAAGTTTAGAGTTAAGCTTAGTTAAAAGGTTTGTGGATTGTTTGTCTAATAGCTACTGATAGTCTGTTGATTATCAACTTATGTAAAGTGTAAACAGGAGTACTTCTGAATTAAAAAAGGATGTGGGTTTAGCAAACATCAACATTTGATATCCATGCATCAAGTCTCAATCTGGTTCATCTCTTTGAAATTGAATGCCACTGACAGATGATGGAACAAGGGTGTTTTCCTCCTAAAAGCAGCCCACAACTTGATAAAAACACCAGTAATATATGCTGTTTTCTCTTTGAATCTGTGCTGCAGTCTTAAACTCTTTAGGTGTCTTAACATGCTAATTGTTCCTAACCACATTTACATCAAATCCCTACATTGGTCGTCTCCAGACATATATGTTTTTGTCCGTCCACTTTCCCTGTCCCACAGGTGAGCATTTGGACCCAACAAGGTTCCTGATGGACGAGCTGAGGAGCATCACGGGCGTCGGGGCAAAGGCGCCCATGTTCCTGCTGTGCCTGACGCAGCTGAAAAGAGTAGAGCACATCCACGGAGCAGGAAACAGCGCCATGTACAAGCTGATCCCTTCACACACATGAACACCCCCACAGCCCACTCAAACAGGCTTCATTAACCTGGATTGGGTCTCAACGGTCATTTCAATTCTATCAGTTTATGATTGACGCTCATTCAAGATGGGTTGTTTGACATCTAATGTGTATGTACCACATACTGTGTTTTGGTCATATGCAGACATATGGTTGTCATACTGTGTGTATATACATATTCTCTGTGTTATCTGTCGTGTCAGCCCAAAAGAAGAGGCTGTATGTAGTTTTAAGCATGCCATGTTCTTTTTCGTTGTGGACAAGATAGTTTTGTCCAGTCAACCTTGTAGAAGTGGCAGGCCGCTGTTAAACTCTTAGATTGCACTAGGTGGAAATAATTATAATCATGTCTTTATTTACTATTTTTAAAAATACATTCTAGAAGACAGCACTTGCTCAGCCTTTGTCCTTCATGGCCTTGTGTTGATTATGGTGACATGAGAGAAGAGGTCAAATGACAATTTTGAGATTCTACATTTGTAATGTATATAATAACCTTTAATAAATGTTGTATGCAATGTTGTCCTTGTATCTTGTATGCTGACAACACTGTTTTGTTTTAAATGATCTAGGTGATTAAACGCTCATCATGCTAAAACGATGTTCTGATACACCACCAAAACCTTAAAAAAAAAAATGAACTAAACTCCAGGGCCGGCTTAATCGGGTAAATGTACCGAAAGTGACACCTTTGTTTACCAGTGGATTTAATATTATTATTCATAATAATAATAAAGTAAATAGTATTTGCAAGAAGACTCCCTTCCCTCCTGCCAAGGTGCTCAGTAAAATCTTAATTGGTATCCTGGGCTGTCCATCACTTTACAAGCCTCCTATTCAGCCTGACTGAGTTGAACTTAATGAAAAGTGATATCACATCTATTTTGACTGATTGTAAAACTGTTTAAATACTCATATTGCTTACGGTGTCCTTAAGGTAATAATGTGTGATAGTAAAGACTAAGACAAATAATAATGTGTACTTCAGGAATAAGCGTTAAGTAAGCTCAGTCAAACTGTATGGACAGCAGGTGAAAGTGACAGTGGAAATAAAAATGGCACTACACCTGGTCCTAGCAGTAGGTTTTCTGGACCTGTTTGGTTGTGTTAGTGGTTAAAAAAAAGTATACATATAGAGGAGATATAGGGAAAAGGTTATTAACCATATGCACAAAATGATTATGAATGGAAAAAAGGTTTATTTAACATCACAAGAATCTTGAGACGAGGCAACACTAGCTCCACTCTGATCTCAAACTCATCTTTGTATAAAATCCACAAGAGAAATTAAAAGCATAGCAAAAGAGAAAACAAAAAAACAATCCACCACCAAACCACCCAACATCAATGGGGCTCATGGATTAACACGTGTTGTAGGACCCCCCCCTCCCCCATGAGGTTTCCTGCTTTGACCCAGAGGATCAGTAAGGCCTCATCCGGCCTGGCACAGCTGGTGTCCTGTTGGGTGGTGTTATGGCAATGTCTAGGTAGTCTCCTATTTGAAAGCGCTGGGATTGCAGAGTCATGGAGTCGTCTGCGCCTTTTCGGCCCGATATGGTGCTGCCTATATCTTTAACCCTGCAATGGGAAACAAACAGGTGAGTGAACTTAAGACAGGACTTCAATTTTATTTAAATAGTGCCATTAACAATTGACATGGTCTCAAGGCAGAGCACAAGTAACGGTAGTTATAATCGATTGAATCTACATTTTTATAAGAAACTAATTAGAAATAGCTTACCTGTAGACTTGCCGTTTCGGATCTGGATAGACAATAGCAAAGCCAAAGTGAGTCCCTTTTTTCCGAGCGTCAGGATAGACCTCCTTCACTAAACTTGTTAGTTCTTTTAGAGTGGCATCCATCCTGCATATTAAACACATTTAAAAATGTAAAACTATGATGCAAACAGTGTTGTGTAACTGATAGATCTGTCAAGAACGAAATCACAATGACCAATCTAAACAAAAAAATGGTCAAAATACACAATACATAGTGGATATTCGATAGATACATATGTCAAGCGTTATAAAGATAACAAAAACAAGAACTTTACCAGGTATAGATCTGCAGTTCGCTTGAGGGGACATTTCCACGGGCAAACTCATCCATTCTGTGATGCCTGCCATTGTTGGTTGTAAAAACCCTCAAAAGAAGTGGACATGTCTGCTCACACAAAACATAGCACAAGCTTTAATGACAACAATGTTCCAACAATATCTTTAAGCACAAAGCTAAAGCAGTCACAACGCACAATTACTTTCTGCTATATCTGTTTTATAGCAATCCCACATACACTAAACTGTACACACCACTGGCAAAATTGGGCATTATGTTATTTTAGTCGAAAGACATTCATGCTTGGACCTGCGAGAGGTCATGGAAGGCTATAGTGTTGTTAGAGACAGGTTCGTGAACCAGTAGAGATTTAACTTGATTATACTAAAATTATTAGGACGCTAGCAACGGTGATCAGCGAGCTGTTAATACTTTGCACATTTTCTTTCATGTCTAAGAAGCAATACTCGGAACACGTACCAGAGTAGGCTAATGTTATGGATACATTTACAATCGTCTCAGCAGAACCACTACTCTCAAAATTTGTGTTGACCAAAACTTTTATAGAATCAGTCTCGGGACACAATGAACTTGCTATTTTTTTTGTGCAGAATATGCTGATGTTAAGATAACTGGCCATTTGCGTCTCAGAGTTGTCAGGTAACATTCTGAGTAATATGCGTCCGTCATCAAGTCAACTTAAACTTGTTAGCAAATCATGCTAAACATTAGCTTGAAGGGTAACTTAGGCTAGCGGTATCCGTGCTACTCAATCAATGAATTGTTAAATCAACATGTGCATGCATCAGATAGAAGAATGTATGTGTATGCTACAGTAAAGTACATCGCTCGTTATGTCCTATTCACGACCATTCCGATGCAGCATTAAGTTTACTTAAAAGGAAACAGGTCGGCGCAAAGCAGTGTGGCTAGTTAGCATAGAGGCGTGAGAGAAACCACTCGCTAACACTTAACACGTAATCAAATGACGATAAATATGTTCTCTGAATTACCTTTTCTCTATCGACGGGCTTTTCGGGCTCTTTCTTTATTTCTTCTTGTGTAACCCTCGATTCCACGGCCATGTCTAATTACAAATACTTAAAACAAACACTTGCGATATTGATTAGCAGTGTGCAGCAAAGTAACTGTTGAGTATTTGTGTCGCGCACGGATGTCGTCAAAAGAAGGCAGGAAAGAGGGAGTTCTTGACCAATCACAGCTTTGGAAAAGAATACTCGCGACGACGAACAGCCATTAAAATGACGACTGGACGTTTCCTGTGCAGCGGACTGCTGTCGCCATTTTGGGAGTCAGGGTATGAGAAAGCGAGTTTAAATCACCACGGGTCCGCACATTTTGTGGCCCTAATATGGTTCACACGTGCGTGGTGGCTGGTTGTAGGAACAGGAGAACTCCCGGGACCACTCTATCTTTTTATCGGTTTCCTCGTGACCCAGAAAGGAAACAGCGTTGGATAGCTGCTGTGAATAGAGAGGGATGGGTGCCAAACGACGGGAGTAGACTGTGTAGTAACCACTTCATCTCAGGTATGTCTAGGAATTACTGCAAAATAATCCAGGATTCTCCATCAGAACAATCATTCCATGTCACTATAGTGCCTTGTTCATAAACAACCAGGTCCCCTTTTTGCAACTTTAAAAAACCCTATTTGATCTCCCCTTTTCTGTTGACTGCTGATTGTAATGGCATTGTCAGTCAGTCATTCTCCACCAGGTGGGTTTATTTGCACTTGAAAACTTTTAGCTCTTTCAAAACGTGTGTCTATGATGGTTCATAAGGTGAGCTCCTGTCTATTTTTGTCCCTTTTAGGTAAACAGGTGAAGAATCCCAGGTCACCAGATTATGTTCCCTCAGTTTTTACCACTACGGCCTCCTTATCCGAGAACATGAAGGAAGCAAGCACGTGTGAACTGTCTGACAAACAGGAGGCTCAAGTAGAGGCGGCCAATGCCCTGCTCTTCCTACAGGGGCAGGGCAGGTTCTCGGGGGAGTTGGTTCAGAATCAAGAGCAGGAGCAAGACCCGGAGGAGGCTGAGACCACGTCATCATCCATGAGCAGCGATGATGACGAGGAAGACGAAGACGACAGTGATGAAATGGGCCAGATGAGCGACTGTAAAGGAAAAGCAGAAAAGCTGTGCAGAAGCGCCTCCACTCGGTTTATTGACTACGAAGCCAGTCTGAAAGCCCTGAGGAGGGAGAACCGAGCCCTGAGGGAGTCCGTCGAGAAGATGTCCCTCACTGAGGCGTCCCTCCGAAACGACCCAGAGAAGGTGAGCTTCTACACAGGGCTTCCGAACTACTTTGTCTTTGAGACAGTCATGTGGCTGTTGGCTCCTCACATGAAGGGGGACAAGAACTCCAAACTCTCCAAGTTCCAGCAGCTCCTCCTGACTCTCATGAGGCTCAGGCTGGATCTGCGAAACCAGGACCTGGCCTACCGCTTTGGAGTAAAGGTCGCCACGGTGACCAGAACGGTCCACAGAATCATCAACATCATGTCCGCCACTCTGGTGCCCACAGCAGTCTTCTGGCCCTCAAGGGTTGAGCTGAGAAAGAACCTTCCGGCAGCTTTGAAGGCCACACATCCAGATTGTGCCGTGATCATTGACTGCTTCAGGGTCTCCCTGGAAAGACCGTTTGACTCACAGCCGAACCAACGTGACCCTACAGCTGCAGAGGGTAGGATACCCTATTCCCCTCGGACGTCTGGAGCTAACGAGCAGAAGTACCTAATTGGCGTCGCCCCGCAGGGCGTAGTGACATTTGTATCACGAGGGTCGCCTGGCAACGTGAGTGACAAGTGCTTGGCCGAAGGTTGCGGCTTCTTGTGCAAGCTTATTCCGGGGGACGTGGTGCTGGCTGACCACGACCTGGATATCGGCGAGTCTGTAGCGGCACGTGGTGCTCAGCTGAAAGTCACCGGCTCCTGCGGCATCATCCACGGGGAGGGTTTCCAGGAAATGAGCCAGGCGCCCTGGACCACCATGACCTCAGAGAGACTCAGCGTCCACAGACATGTGGAGAAGGTCATCTCCATGGTGAAGAGGAGGTATGCCATCCTCACAGGCCCGGTGGAGAGCCCATTCACCGCTGTGGACCGTGCCTCCAGCATGACCACATTCGACAAGATAGTGCAGGTGGCGTGTGCCTTGAACAACCTGTGCATATCGGCAGCTCCGCTGGAGTGACCACTCAACTGCACTCTTAACAACCCTTCATGGCAAGGGTTGCTGTTATTTGCAGGTTCTTCGTGCAAGCAAAGGGAGGCACTTTTCTTTTTTTTTTTTGTCTTCACATTTTTAATTTTTTTTTTTTGGACATACACATGTATTTCTACTTACATGTTGCGTAATCATGGGGGTTCATGGGAATTGGTTAACGGACTTAAAGGACCAGTCTACGCACACAGTTGTGGTTCGGTATGAGTCAAATATGGAATGTGTGTTGTACTGCAGTCAGTCATAGTAGCTTTTTGTAGCTGTGCCAAGGGCAGTGCCACAGCTCTCTCTTGGAACTGAAACATGTACAAGTTTTTGGTCGGACGGGGACATTCCATGCATTCTTCACATTCGAACAGGCCGATTCCGCATGCTGAATAACAAGAGACCTCCACAATAGCGCCTTGGGCCAAAACTCCTTTGTCTGTGAGGTCCAGAGAAGATGATGTAGATGATGATGATGATGTTAAGATTGATTACCGTAGTGTTAGTCTGGATTTCAGCTGTACTCAGGTGCTAGTGCCTTAGCCTCTGTAATGCTGACGCAAAGGTTATCAAAAAGGTTCATGTCCTTGAGAAAATAATGTATCTCTATATATTTTTGCATCAAAAACGAGATAATTCTGTGTTCTCTCCAAATGCTGTCTTTGACATAGCCATAAATATTGCGCAGTTGATTTTGCAAAATGCTTCTGCTACTGTTTCTTGAAACAAGGTGTTTAATACGGTTTCCTTTCAATTTTTTTAGACATCCAAACATTATGTAATGTTATTGATTCAAACTGAGTACTTAATCACTTTACATGTGAAAGCTCTGAGTGTGTGTGTGTGTGTGTGTGTGTGTGTGTGTGTGTGTGTGTGTGTGTGTGTGTGTGTGTGTGTGTGTGTGTGTGTGTGTGTGTGTGTGTGTGTGTGTGTTATGCGCATGTTTTGGCATTTTGTCTGGACGGGGAATTTGTGAAGGCCTGCAGTTTCCATGTATGTTTGTGCATGTTTGTCAAACATTCTGTTTCTATTGTGTTAATGATACAACTGACAGCTGTCCGTACTTTTTATATTTTTTGTTAACACTGTGACTCTCAACTGTTCATACTTTTAAAGAACATTTAAACACAACACATATCTATCTCACACATTTGTTTTTTCTTTTTCAAAATACGTAGACAAATCTGCGCCTGAAGTACTGTACGTCTAGTATGCATAAGATTCTCTATTCCGTCATGTATCGTCTTGGTTTGAAAGGTGATCGACTGTATGACTATTTGTCCATAAAATGTCCTCCACACTACCTGCTTGTGTTTTAAAGGCCTTTTCTAAAGCAAAACTCATAGGAAACCACACAGCAATCAGAAAAAGTGAAGCATGCAACATGTTATAGCCAAGACAATTAATAATATTGCAACACAGTATCTTATCACTTCACATCTGATAACATGAGTAATGTCAAAGGGAGAGATTAGTTAATTGGGAATAGAGCCCGTTCATGCTTTCAGGGGATGCTGTGAAAGAGTGACACAGCTCCACAGGAAACCTGGAAAAACTGCTGCACCTTTGGATGAAATAAATGGGTCAACAGCAGGAGCATTAGGAATGCAAGGAATAAAAGAACAGCTGTTTATGAAGGCAACCTGGGTCTCCATGCAATGAGTCAAAGATGACTGGTGTCCTACAGATGCACATGCGATTGAGCCTATATGAACACTCTTAACAACTAGCCTAATAAAGTGTAGATAGTCCCCACACCATATTATTGTCAATCTCCAGATCATTTTAAAGGTTGAGAGGAAAGTCCATGAGTCATAGCAGGAACTGTACAATTTGGGTAGGCTGCAGTGATTGAAATAGATCTAGATTTTAAGAAGTCTCCAGAGTTTTAATTCTGTGTTTAATACTTTCCTACAGAGGAGGAATAAAAACATCTACGGTATATTTTCCTCTTTAAATCATACTATATATATTGCCTTCTTGTTTAGATGAATGACTTAGCCTACATAAACTTTTATTATTTGAATACGGTTGTAAATGTAGGAAGCCCCGCCTAGGGTATGTGCGGTGCTGACGTGCATTGGTAGAACACGTGACACCTTTGGAATGTTAACAATGCAGTAAGTGTCCAACTTTGTACTGCATTCTAATTCTGCCGAGAGTGGGGAGAAAATGGAGTCTTATCTTATGATATCCCTTGTGTGTCCTCCATAACTGACGAAAACGGGATTTAATGTATTCTTCCTTGGGTTTATGAACAAGTCGAATTCAAGATAGCTCGGAGTGTATCGGCTGTTTAAACTTTTCTTGGATTTACATTCTTCTCCCACTTCTCTCACATGGTGAGTAACAGACCTTTTCCGCCAAACCACATAATCTACGACAAAATATATCACGAGCCAACGAGTTAAGGTAATCATCCATACGATTGGCGTTATATAATCACACGGAACGAAGTAAAACTCTTCGATTGCTTCTAACAACCCGACAGGGACTGAGCAACAGAGGACTGATAGAACTCCAAATTCTCCCTACATTGGAATGTCGGACTGCGTTAGCGGAGCTACGTTCCTCTCACCCCAGTCAAAAGCTCTCATAACCTCCAAGCTGCGATCGAACAGGCCTCTAAACTCACTTTTCAGTGACATTAGCCCTGTAGTAATATAACGATAAGAAATCTTTTTTTGAAATTAATCTTAGAGGATGAGGTTAATACTTGCAGTGATTGAGAGAAATTCCCTTGCGTAAAGGTAATCCTGTTATACCTTGAATATTTTATTTTTCACATCGTCCAAAACGCAAAGGGGGAAGTCTATAATTTGTATTTTTTTAATGGAGCATTAAAAACAATCATTGTTATGGAGGTTAAAGATGTAACTATCTTTGATTGTATGGAATAAGTTTTCCGGGAATGTTTTGGATTTTTCGAATAAACTCGTAACGTTAGGCCAAATTACAGTAAAAAGACATTCCGTACTACTCCCCAAATTGAGCAAACAACAATTGTCATATGTAATGTATAATATGCATGTCACCGTTTCAGATAGTTTACTGTTCTGGAATATTTGTGTTCTCAAAGTCGTTTCTGCACGTTTTGTTCAGATTGATGTGTATAGAGAAGAAAACAGGGGAAATTGGTAGCCCAACAGAGAAACTGAAAGTTAAACTGAATGTATAAAATCTAAAATTAAATGGGAAGTTCATTTTTACTTACTGTCAACGCCAGATTTGAAGCGCTGCTAGCTTACCATGTGCTCCCAGGTGTTTAACCTGCCATGTTTCAGGTACAATGCGCAATCATACAGGGGTTTCTATTGAGGACGCTTAACTGTCTTTTCATCACGATTGGCCTATAAGTTGATCAGATCCATGTTTTAAAAAAAGGAAAATAAATCCCTTTATTTTGTGTGGATGATCACATGATATTGTATGCCTGCAGCTAGTTGATAAGGAATTGATGTGATACTCGAAACCATCGGGGGGGGGGGTTATCATTGGACCACTTTTCTTTCATAACATTGATAAGACCTACTGTCTTGTCCACAGCCATAAGCGCTGGAGTAATACAGTAGGGGTAAGCATTCAGTTTGATCAGGTTGGCTGTATTTGCTTAGATTCATAGGCCATATCATTCTTTCTGTTATGATTTGTGATCATTACTTATGTTTAGACATGCATTCATGATAAAAAAAAGGAATATCAAGTTTTCTGAAGGATCTTTGGCAGAAAAGTAATTTTTTGTACTTTTGTTTTTGTATCACTCTGCTCAGGAGGTGATGGGTAAAGCATAGTAGATGGACTTGGCCTAATCCCCACCACTGTGAGAGGGGAGGTTGGGGACTGTGTAAAAGGCTAGCTTTAGTACAGGATGTGTCACACTGTGTCTCTGAGGTGAGTATGTGTCTGAATGTGTTTCTTAGAAAATGTTCATTTGTTTTGAAGAGGTGTGCTTTTACTTTTTAATTGTTTATTTTGGTCTTTGCTGCCTTGTGATGCAATAGCGTGAGCTTTCTTGTCATTACTTGTGGAATGGAATGCTCTCTGCTTTCCGGACCCTGAGCTGGAAACATCACAGGAATGGGAGCTTAGGTGAAAATATCCGCGAGATTGGGCAACAGCTCTTGCTGCGGAGCAAGGCACCACCATTCCAAAAAAGCGAAAAAACTAAATATTTTCCTCCGAAAATTCTCTTGTGTGCACTCACGCTGCAGTTACATTTTTTTTTTTTTGGCCCACCCACTACCCAAACTAAGAAAAGTCAGGAACTTAAGTTAAGTTAAGTTAAGTTAAGTTAAGTTAAGTCAGACGGGTATAGTACTCCAGCAAGTATGTAATTTTTTTTTTTTTGTGGTATGGCAGTGACTGTTGAGAACTTTAAAGTCCACAGCACACTCCTCCACCAGCTCTGTGTCTGAGCTTTTTAAAGAACCTCTATTCTTCCACACGGACTGCAGGTCTCATAGCTTGGCAGCATAGGTGTGATCAGATGACAGCGAGAGCCTGTTATTCAGTGTGCCTCCTTAGTTGTGAATATTCTACCACTATGATTTTGTTTCTCTTTGCGATTATGAATATGGCCTTTCAGTAGCTAACCCCAAGGAGAGACAGAGAGAGAGAGAGAGAGAGAGAGAGGGAAAAAAAACGTTAAAAAACAACTCGCCTGGCTCTATATAGCCTGCAGTTATGTCTCTGTTTCTGAGAAATGGGCTGCTCTTCTTGTCTGCTGTTAAAAGAGTTATAGGTCTGAAAGTGTAGGTTAACAGGCAAACGCGTCCATCGTATAACGATGGTGCCCAGCCTTAAAGACGGGGTGCTTTCACGTGAGCCTGGCTCCCTCGCGTCACCGGGCCATGTGCCTGGCCCGCGGGCCGCTGGCTGGGGCGAGTAGCACAGCGGTGCTGGAATGCGGGGCAATGTTCTTCGAGGTAAACCAGTGAGAAGGTGCTAATGGCCTATCCTGCTCGGGCATTTGGCGGAGAGTAGAGATGTACGGCTGTCCGTGAATGTGCGGCTGTCGACCACACCCCAACCCGACTACCTTCTTTACGCCTTTCCCACGTATGGTGGACACAGCAGCCAGACCAAACTGTGGTCCGCAGGTGGCAGGCAGTTTACTGAAGCTACCCTTATGGGAGACATCTCGGGTAAACTAGGTTCCTGCTTGAAAAGGGGGGGGGGGGGGAGTAAAATGTTACCCATACATAAACAATACAGCACATTGCAATGCCAAGACGCATGCACAGACAAATGTCCATCACGACAAAAAGTCAGTCTGTTGATCTAGGAGTCCCTACAGAGGAAGGGGTTGGGGTTCGAGGGTCGGGGGGCTGCTCTAGGATACACTTAACCTGTGGTCTGATGGTATCCCAGTGCAGGGATGAGGACTGAGGCCTTGACATTCACAACTTAACACTGGTTGTAAAACATCCCAAGGCATCTGTTGTAAAAGAGTAGGACTGGTGACCCTAGTGATTAGGCCAGAAACGCCCTGAACTCTTCCTTCTCAAACAAGGCCCACAGTGTCTGTGTGTGTCTTCCTACCTACTCACATCCACACCAGATGGCCAGTATGTGCCGAGTGAACTGGCACGCAGTGGCTACTGTGCCATGCCATCAAAACATGGGATGTCCTCCTAGCAAAGAAAAAGGCAAAACCAGCAAAACCTGGATGTGCTAGGAGGTGCTGAGGTGCCCCTTTGTGATGTATAGCTTTGATTAGCTTGAAAAGTGCTATATGAGTGGGATCATTGATTTGATTGATTCACGGGTTGATTGGTCAATTGGTTGCATGATTCAGTGTTTGTTCATTCATCACATTCATTCATCTATTCCTTCATCCTTTTGTCTATTCCTTCATTCATTCCTTCATTTCTTTTGTGTTTTTCTCCATAGGCAATGATGTGCACCAGGATGGAGTGGAGCGAGGCCGTCCTTCTGACCCCCCATAAGACTTGGGACGAGGGGGAACGTGACCCGTAAACTGGGGGGTCGGAACGATGGCATCCGAGTAGCTTAGCTTAGCGTAGGTTAGCATAGCATAGAGTAGCGTTTGTTAGGACCAACCAAGAACTAACCAAGATAGGCCCCAGCAGAGAGTGAGACACCAGGACTTGTGCTCTAATCTCTTCTCAGATCTATCCCACTGGTGTGTGTGTGTGTGTGTGTGTGTGTGTGTGTGTGTGTGTGTGTGTGTGTTTATCTATTTAGGTCAAACAGCTCAAAAGCCCAGCAGAGAGAGAGAGTGTGTGTGTGTGGGTATGTGCATGAGTGTGTTTGTGTGTGAAAAATGTGTTTTTGAGTGGTGTGTGTGTGATTGAGTGAGTAAAGTCTGTGTGTGTTTGTGAGACGTGTTCTCACTTGACTCCCATAGCTTTCGTTGGCATTCTTGCCGATTGCTAGATTAGAGCAGACTTACTCCTATATCCAAAGACTATGAGGCCCAAGACCTTTCCTGCCGCCCCGTACGTGGGCAACACGCGGCAACGCCTGCAGGAGATCAAGGAGGGCCTGAAGCAACCAGCCAAGCTGGTGAGCCAGGCACTGCTCGGGGGCAGCTCCAGGGGCGAGGGGGGCCGGGGGGGCGACTGCAAGGGGAGCAAGGACAGCAAGGACCCTGGGAGCCGGCAGCAGCAGCTCCGCCAGCCGCAGAAGTTCAACAACTACCAGAACGCTCTGCGCGAGATCCGCAAGTCCCTCATGCCCTTCGCCAATGACCCCATCGGAGACGTCAACAGGCAGATGCTGCAAGAGCTGGTCAACGCAGGCTGTGACCAGGTGTGTGTGTGTCTGTGTGTGTGTGTGTGTGTGTGTGTGTGTGTGTGTGTGTGTGTGTGTGTGTGTGTGAGTGTGAGTGAATACAGCTGCATTTTCTCTTGCAAAAGTGTGTGTGTGTGTGTGGTAATAAGTACAGGGGCATTTTTTCTTGCAGGTGTGTGTGTGAGAAAGACATTAACATGGGCCAGTCAAAGTGTGACATCTTGTATATAGCTAATGTGTGTGCCGTTGGGATCAAATGAGGGTGAGTGTGTGTGTGTGTGAGTGCGTGCGTGTGTGTGTCTGAGTGCGAATCTCTTTGAGTCAAAGTGTTTTGTGTTGTTAAGTCCTTTGTCCTACTTCAGTCTGCCCAACTGTCAGATTGTGCAATGTTATTTAGACTTTACACAAAGTAATACTGCACCTCCAGAGAATTATTTAGTGTGATGTGAAAGTGTCTGTGAAGTTCATGTGTTTAGTTCCTTGCATGTGTTCTGCATAGTGTAACTACCTTGTAACCACCAACTGTCTGGTGTGAATACATGGGTATTTCTGGCAGTTTTTTGTGTATTTCAGATGTGCTTGGGTACAAATTTAAAATATAAGTTGAAATATGAATGTAAATTAGTCTTCAGGCAGTGCTAGCTGTGATGCTATCTGTTGCTCTACAGGTGTTGAATGTGTGTGTGAATGGCATCCATAGACCTCAGATGAGCTTTGTGATGAGGACTCGTTACACCATATGACAGACACACAGGGCTCAATGCTCCCTCTCTGCCAAGCCTTACATAATGCCAGGAGGGAGAACGTGCAAGAACAGGATGGCTGGATATGCTCAAATGTGAGCGCTTTCACATTTAAAAAGAAATTCAGGTTTTTTTTTTTTTCTCGTTTTCAATTCGATTCAGTTGCTTGGAATCGTGAGTGAAAAGCCAGGCGGGCGAACGTTTCTGAACATTCTAACATTCTTACCTTTAACTTGAGTTAAAAAAAACAAACCAAAGCAAGAGAAGAATGAGGAACTGTACGCGCTGGAATGGGTATTGAGTGGCATAAGACACGGTCGCTGCATACCAATACTATATATATCTGTCATCGTAGTTATGCACTGTTGCTCTTTTCCACACATTTCCCACTGCCATGTCACAAGTGTGGGCATTGCTTTGAGCATTAAAACACATATCTTCTGATCATACCCCTGTAGATTACAGAATATCCTCTTACAAACTGCCAAGTAAAGCAACTCTGAATTATGAAGGATTCCATCTCTCCTTCCCTAGCTCCGTCTCCTTTAAAAACTGGGGTGGAGCGGCGTCACATTTCACAACAGGCCAGGTTATTATTTCCTTCCAGTGCATGAATTTCCTCTTTAATAGATTCTAAAGTATATGGTGGAATTCAAATTATTGATGTGATAAAAAATTTAGTTTTAACATTTACAATGTCTAATCATTACATTTGTCAAAGTCCCATTAAGTATGTCAATTATCACCCATACTGTTTCACACATACCTCAGATCAGTAGTCTCGACTGCGGTTGTCTTCTCTGTAAATGTGTGTCACCGGCCCGAGGACAGCCTTGTGACAGAGCTGGGCATCCCAGGAATGCTGCGCTCAAGCCCGCGCACAACACCGTTGAGCAATTCGACGTGATGTGCAGGGAGAGAGTGAGTGAGTGAGTGAGAGAGAGAGAGGGAGAGAGAGAGAGAGAGAGAGAGAGAGAGAGAGAGGGAGAGAGAGGGAGAGAGAGACAGACAGACAGACAGAGGGGCTTTATTGAGTGCCTGAAAATAGATGGGAAAGGGTTATCATCCCTGTAGCTGCTCTGACGCCGCTGAAATGGCTATGACGAGTACAGTCTCCACTATGACAATAGCTGTACCCTGGGAGGTGGGTGTCCCCATGTCGAGGGGCAAGGTTTCACCAAATTCGCCCCTCAAATATATATTACATGACACTGCAGGGTTGACTTCAAGTGTTGACCTGTGAATAGTCGAATAGATTTTAAATGTGACGCGGCCTGAAGCTGAGGCGCGGTGTGGTTTTCAGCAAGACGGGTCTCTATAACACAACCCAGGGGACACAGAGTGCCGTGTGGTGTGGTGTGCAGCAACAGCTGGAGAAGAATGGAACCTCTGCCTGGAGCCAGTGGCCACTGTCAGTCCTTTCCGAAATGGGTCGGGCCTAGCCCGGCCTGAGCCCGGTCCGTGTGCAAACAGGAAGTGTCCATTGAATGGCTGTTGGGTGGACCAGTTCCTTCTGCTAGCGTGACTCGTGGCCATCAGGGAGAATATAGCCACTTTGTCTGGCTCTATCCGTCAGACAAGATGGTTTGGAGTCTGTCTGCCTGTCTCTGTGTCTTTCTTTGTGAATCTGGCAGTATTGTTCTTTGTGTATTAATCTCAAATGAATTTGTCTTTGTTCTCTTTGTTATTTTGGTCAATTCATCATGCTGTTAATGCTATGATTTTAGCTACTTTTCGACCGTTATCTTTCTTTCTTTCTTACTGTTATTCATATGAGCACATTTTCGAAGTAGTAGAATCTGCTGGCTTAGACAGATTGCCCAGTTGTCAAGGGATTTTACTGTTGGCATTTCTTCACCATAGGTTTTTGATTAAAGACTAGGGTCAGGATTTGGATCCCCTGAAGTATTAATAAAGTAGTTGTAATAGAAATTACATTCGTAAATATCCTGCAGTAATACGATAAGAAATCCCAGATCCATCCAAATACAGCTTATACATGTCATCCCTACCCTATATGTTTCTATGGCTGGGTATTTGTAGTTTTTCCAAAGCCACCGATTGGATCCAATCTCTCTCTCTCTCCTCCTCCTTCTCTCTTTTTCTCTCTCTCTCCTTCTCCTCTTTCTCTCTCTCTCTCTCTTTCCTGCATGTCCATTTTCATATAACGCAGTGAATGTCCTCTCGCAGGCTGTCTCACTCTCTCTTAAACCCTCCCTGTCCATTTATTTATTTCTCAACATATTCCGGGAATGTAATGGCTGCCATGCCCCTTCTTCTGGTCCCAGTCTTTCTCTCTCTCTCTCTCTCTCTCTCTCTGTCTCTCTCGCCCTGATCCTTATCATAGCCTTCCAGTCAGCAAATCACACAGCAAAGCAGCAGCAGGTTACATAATCGCCTTTAAACAAGGAAATGTTTTGGTGGGGGATCCAGGGAGGGAGGGAGGGAGGGAGGGTGGCTGGCTGAAGAGGCAGAGGGGTGGAGGGTAGTGCTCTGGGAGGGGACAAAGAACAAGAGAAGAAGAGTTCCCTTTTTAATGTGTATGTATGTATGTAATGTATGTATGTATGTATGTACAGTGCCCTCCGCAATTATTGGCACCCCTAGTGAATATGAGCAAAACAGGCTATAAAAAAATATGTCTTTGCTGTTTATCCTCTTGGTCTTTCACTCAAAATATTCACAAAAATCCTACCTTTTCATTGAAGTAAAACTATTGAAAGAAAAAAAAACTGTTGACATTAAATAAATATTTTTCCCCAAAACATGTGTGCCACAATTATTGGCACCCCTTAATTTAATGTTTTGTGCAGCCTCCCTTTGCTAACATAACAGCTCTGAGTCTTCTCCTATAATGCGTGATGAGGTTGGTGAACACATGGCACAGGATCTGAGACCATTCCTACATGCAGTATCTCTCCAGATCCTTCAGATTCTGAGGTCAACGTTTGTAGACTCGGCTTCAGCTCATCCCACAGATTTTCTATGGGGTTTAAGTCGGGGGACTGTGATGGCCATGGCAAAACCTTTATTCTGCGGTCGGTGAACCATTTTTGTGTTGATTTTGAGGTGTGCTTCGGATCATTGACCTGCTGGAAGGTCTAACCACAGCCCATTTTAAGCTTACTGGAGGGGGCTGTTAGGTTTTCATATAATATCTGCTGGTATTTGATGGAGTCCATGATACCATGTATCCTAACAAGATGTCCAGGGCCTTTGGAAGAAAAACAGCCCCACAACATTAAAGATCCGCCACCATACTTCACATTGGGTATGGGGGTCTTTTCTGTATGGCTATGTTTCTGTCTACGCCAAAACCACCTTTGATGTTTGTTGCCAAAAAGCTTTATTTTGGTCTCATCTGACCATATAACTCGGCCCCATTGAAAGTCTGACTTACATTTGGCAAACTGTAGGCGCTTTAGTTTGTAGTTGATTGACAGCAGAGGCTTTTTTCTGGCAACCCTCCAAAACAACTTGTGGTGATGTAGGTGGCGTCTGATGGTAGTTTTGGAGACTTTCTGACCCCAAGACTCAACTCACCTCTACAATTCTCCAGCTGTGATCCTTGGAGATTCTTTTTCCAGTCGAACCATCCTCCTTACGGTGCGTGGGGTCAATGTACACACACGTCCGCTTCCAGGCTGATTCTTAACATCTCCTGTCGCTTTAAACTTCTTAATTATTTCCCTGATAGTGGAAATGGGTATTTTCAACTCTTTAGAGATTTTCTTGTGTCCATTTCTTGATTTGTGCAGCTCCACAACTTTCTATCGCACATCGTCACTGTGTTCTTGGGTCTTTCCCATAGTGATGAATGACTAATGGAATTTGGCCTGTCACCTCATATTTGTACACCAGTGGAACAGGAAGTCATGGTTGACCTCTTAAGAGTTCCTTATCAAACAGGTGAACTTAAAAATGTAAAACATGACTAGAAATATACTTCAGTTAGATTTTAATTATAAGATTTTTCTAGGGGTGCCAATAATTGTGGCACACATGTTTTGGGGGAAAATATTTATTTAATGTCAACAGTTTTTTTTTCTTTCAATAATTTTACTTCAATGAAAAGGTAAAATTTTTGTGAATATTTTGAGTGAAATACCAAGAGGATAAACAGCAAAGACATATTTTTTTATAGCCTATTTTGCTCATATTCACTAGGGGTGCCAATAATTGCGGAGGGCACTGTATGTATGCATGTATGTATGTATGTACACATATATATATATATAGACATATACCTCTGGTTCTCATCTCCTGACCAGTTCTGTGGTGGAGACGTAGTTTGTTATGAAATGTTGGTAATTACAGAGTTGGAATTCCTTAAGGCATCATTGGGAAAATGTGATTGTGTGTGTGTGCGTGTTGGTGTGACAGTGTATATAAAATGCTTATGTCTGGGTTGTATCATTGTACAGAGTGTTTGTGTCTGTTCATTGTCTGGCTTGTGTGTGTGTGTGTGTGTGTGGTGTGTGTGTGTGTGTGTGTGTGTGTGTGTGTGTGTGTGTGTCTGTACATATTTGTATGTAGGTGTGACGATGAGGGAGAGATAGATAGATAGAAAGAGAGAGAGATGATTGATTTGTTGCGATGATGATGATGATTTGATGCCATAGAATTGGAAGAAAGGAAGACGGCTAGGAACAGTACATACAGCCCCTACCCGATGTTCCTCCTCTCCTCTCCTCTCCTCTCCTCCTTCATGTCCATTCTCACATAACTCACTGAATGTCCTCCAGATGGCTTTCATTTCCAGACGCCTTGTTGGAATGTGTTTCAGAATTGGGTCAAAGTGAAGCCCTAATGTAGAAAAGCCACCTTTTGCCTCTGGTCCAGCTCAACAAGGCCTCTCAATAGTTATGTCACGCCACTGTTTGTTGGTTTGTTTTGCATAAGTTGCTACTCCGATGAGGACGTGTGTGTGTGTGTGTGTGTGTGTGTGTATGTGTGTGAAGGAGAGAGGGAGTGTTTGCTTGCGCCCCTTAGGAATGTATGTGACTGTTTTTTTCCGAGTGTGTGTGTGTTTGTGTGTGTGTGTGTGCTCTCTCACCACAGTCAGAAATGAGTGTGATTATGTGTTTGGTTGTGCTCTGGGGCTTGTGGCGGCAACCATTATGACAAGGGTGCAAATGTGAAGTCAGATATTTTTGGGCAGAAGCCACAGAGGGGTGGGAAGATAACCAGGGAACGGAGGCAAAATAAAGAAATCGTAGGTGAGAGGCGATAAACAGAGTGAAACAGAGAGAAGGAGAGAGAGAGAGAGAGAGAGAGAGAGAGAGAGAGAGAGAGAGAGAGAGAGAGAGAGAGAGAGAGAGAGAGAGAGAGAGAGAGAGAGAGAGAGAGAGAGAGAGAGAGAGAGAGAGAGAGAGAGAGAGAGCGTGAGTGTGAACGACAGGGTGAGGGAGAGATGAACTGATTACCAAATTGTTGAAATTCTTGCTTCCTGGCTTGTGGAATGTCCTGAACATCTGTCGCCATGACAGTGGAGGTCAGGGCTGGAACTGTGTGTTGGACCAGAACAGATCCACCCTCCTGCCTGAGCTCTGGTGTGTGTGTGTGTGTGTGTGTGTGTGTGTGTGTGTGTCTTTAAGTCTTTGTGTGTTATTTTGTCTGTATGTGAACCTGTTAGTGAGCCAGAGCGGGCATGTGTATATATATATGTGTGTGTGTGTGTGTGTGTGTGTGTGTGTGTGTGTGTCTGTGAGAGATTCCATAACTTCTCTTAGGAGACCCACGGACACACCCCCTCGGTGCAGAGCCGTGCTGGAATGTAGCACAGAAACCCTGAGCCTCACAGAACAATGACCATAAACAGACACTGTGTGTTTAGAGTTTATTTCCTGTGTGTGCTTGTGTGGATGTGTGTGTGTCTGTGTGGGCACCAGTTTTTTTTGTGTATATGCATGTTTCCGCCCCATTGTCTATTTGTGTGTGTGTGTGTGTGTGTGTGTGTGTGTGTGTGTGTGTGTGTGTGTGTGTGTGTGTGTGTGTGTGTGTGTGTGTGTGTGTGTGTGTGTGTGTGTATGTATGTGTAGATGTTGGAAGAGGGGGGCACCACTTCATGTTTTCTTCTGTGTTCTCGCCCCATTGTTTCTCTGTGTGTGTATTTGTGTGTGTGTGTGTGTGTGGATGTGTGGGCGGCATTTCTTGTGCCTGTCCCTTTGCCCTTACGAGGATGCCTTTGCATAACTGTTTTGCCAGTGTCCCACGTTCTCCCTCTCTTTCAATGCGTAAGATTTTCTTTGGCTCAGGGTGTTCAGTGGGACCCAAACTTGTGTGAGCCGTGCGCCCACCGTTGCCATGGAGCCCTCTTTTAAAAGGCACAAGTGTTTCCTCCTCGTCTTTGCCCGTTGCCAGCTGGCCTGCGAGTCGTGTAGGAACCAAGTGGGCACAGACTTGAAGCCCATTGTTTGGTAAATCTTCGCGTTTCCTCAAAACCGTTTCTCTCGACCACTTTTACCCAAAATTAGGTCATGTGTGGTGATACATACAAGATGGGAGAAAAAGTCCCAAAAGACGCCATTCCATGTAGTTTTTTCCCCCTGCTCCTTTTTCCTCCTCCTCTGCATGGAATGCCTGGTGGAGTTCCTCTTCTGTCCACCGGAGGCAGTGTGAGACAGAGGGCTTGCTGTGTGTTGGAGTGAGGTTTGGGCTGAATGTCTTTAGAATGAGGTCATATGCCATTCAGGGGGATTTCCTCATATAGGTGTGGGTCGCTGTGCTTTGAGAGTGGGGCGCGTTCAATTTGCCATGGGTGGGGAGGGGCTGGTCACGGGGTGGTGGTGCTGCTCCTTGTTTTTATTTAGCTAGGTGGTGAAGTCTGAGTAGTAGTTGCCTGTGGTTTTCATTCAGACTGGTTGCATAGTCTTCTTATGAGCTGTTGGTGTGCCTTAGAGTTTGGTGTGTGTGTATATTCTTTGTGGAGAAAACTGTTATCTAAAAGGTAATCACCATACCAAACATACTGTATATGGCACAAACATGTTCTCTGAGCCGTCACACTGAGGCAGTGGGAGGACAGAATGTGCCTGTCGTGTGTGAAGAGTTATTGGGTAGTTTCTCACAGGGATTAAGTGCAGCTCAGGACTAAATTTACACCAGGACTAAAACAAGACGTGTGTGTGTGTGTGTGTGTGTGTGTGTGTGTGTGTGTGTGTGTGTGTGTGTGTGTGTGTGTGTGTGTGTGTGTGTGTGTGTGTGTGTGTGTGTGTGTGTGTGTGTGTGTGTGTGCGTACTAGTGTGTGTGTGTGTGAACTGGCCTGTGGTAGAGAGTGACTGGTGTGAGATCAGAGGTGTTGTTTGTGTGCTGAGGAGCTGGTACAGGAAGTAGCTGGCCCATGACCTGGCGTTCACAGGAAGCAGGTGCTGTGCTCCTGTCCCACAGGAGTGAACTGGAGTGTGTGTGTGTGTCTGTCTGTGTGTGTGTGTGTGTGTGTGTGTGTGTGTGTGCGCGCCTGTGTGTTTGTCTGGATCTCTGTATGCATGTGTTTGTTTGACATGCGTGGGAAAGTTTCTTTTTTTTCTGTTTTTGTTATTCCTGTCTGTATGTATGTCTCTGTGTGTTTTGTGCTTATATTATGAATGTACAGTATCTATTTATGTGTCATTTGTCTGGCCACAGGAAATGGCGGTGCGTGCGCTGAAACAAACAGGAAGCCGAAACCTTGAGGCGGCCCTGGATTACATCAGTAAGATGGGCTACCTGGACCCTCGCAATGAACGCATCGTCCACGTCATCAAACAAACCTCTCCGGGTAGGTCCACTCTTCTTCTTCGGTCCTTCCTGTAAATGCCTTAGTACATCTATGCATTTTGACTTATATATACCATTATATACATTTACAAATGCTGATATAACTGTATATACTAATTCTTATAAATGGCTATATACGTTTGTATATCAATGTTGTGACGATGTGATCGTCACTACAAATGAGTATGTGCTCTGACTGCCATTCCATCAAGCCTGGCTCTTTGGCGTTGCGGTCAGAGTGCATGTTTGGCACCCTGTAGACCCGGGTTCGAGTCCGGGTGGGGTGACTATGCTCTCCCTTCGCTACAAATGGTGTCGGAAGTGGGATGGCTGGCTGTGAGGTCATCGGAGGCGTGCCCGTAAAACTGTGTGAGGGACCCCCAGGTAGGTTGACCCCTGTGTGAGGGACCCCATAGATGGGTGAAGCACTTGTGTGTGGGGCGCTCTGGATGGGAGAAGTACAGTTGGTGGATGCGCGAGGAATGCCTTTGTGCATGAAGCGCAAGGGTGCGCTTCCCAAAGGTGAGGGCAGTGTGACGGTTATCTGTCACTACAGATGAGAATGTGCTCTGACTGCCATGCCATCGAGCCTGGCTCTTTGGCGTTGCGGTCAGAGTGCATGTTTGGCACCCTGTAGCCTCGGGTTCGAGTGGGGTGACTATGCTATCCCTTCGCTACAAACGTATATAAATGTGTGAATAACTACTGTATATGAAGATACATTTTATTGGCATTTGAACCTTGGAATACTGTTTTGGAGTTTTGCTCTACACAGTTTTTGTTTTTAAACCTTGTTACATTGTAACTTATTACAGGAAAAGGAGGCATGCCGAACTCCATGGACCACAGGCCCTCGATTGAGGGAAGCGGCGATGGTTCTATGGCGCCGTATCACCAGATGGGAGCGCCAATGTATGAGGGGGCGCCATACGGAGCAGAGGGTGACATGCCCCGGCCTTACATGGGTGGCCCCCCTGTCATGAACTACATGATGCCCCCATCCAGCTCTGCCCAGGGGTCGGCCATGGGCAACCCCATGGGGCGCCCGCCCAGTATGGGAGCATACCCACCTGGGATGCCCCCTCAGAACGGCCCAGGAAACCCCATGTACCCTCCGGGTCCTGCCCAGCAGAAGCCATACCCAGGCAGCATAGAGCCGCCCATGATGAGCTACGCTGTGCCTGGACAGCCCTTGCAGATCCAGCCTCAGCAGCCAGGGGGCCCCGGTCCCGGCCCACACTACGACTACGGTCACGGCAGGCCCCACATGATGGAGACCTCGGGCTACCCGGTGCAGAGGAGCGCCTCCTTCCAGAACAAGATGCCCACGATGGCGCCACCGGACAACTACGTCAATATGCAGGGCAAAGGGGCCATGGGTGGCCAGAATGGGGGCGGCGGGTACCCTACCAACCTCTACCTGCCGCCTCACTCCCATCCACGCCAGTCCAGCCCGACCTCTCACCAGGTCCACATGATGTCCCGCTCGCCTGGAGGGGCGGCCGCAGCCGGCGCCATGGGGCCAGACTTCTCTGACCTCCCCCAGGGTCTCCTGACGCCCTCCAGGGCCAGCCTGAACCTGGACCTGTACGAGCACGTGTGGAGTGGACCCCCAGGACCGGATGGGGGGGGCCCACCTTCGGCCAGGCAGTCTCAGCCGCAGGGTCCCTTCCGGGGGGAGGTCCGCGTGCCTAGCCGCACCAACTCCTTCAACAACCACCAGAAGGTGAACGTCAGGCAGGCCATGCCTGCGCCAAATGGAGTCTCTGGGGGTAAACAGGACTCCAACATGGCTCCCAACACCATTACCGCCGTGACCTCTCCCCCGATTCAGCAACCCGTGAAGAGCATCCGGGTCATGAGGCCGGAGCCCAAGACAGCAGTGGGTCCGTGCCACCCCAGCTGGCTGGCCGCCCAGAACCAGGATGGGGCTGAGGCGCATGGGTACATGACGGACGACTCTTACGCCCGGGAGTCCGCCCAGGAACCCCGCTGCCCCCCTCCGCCGTACCCCAAAACCCTGCTCGCGTCTGGGGCAGGGGCCGAGCAGGCATCCCTAGAGGGAGCCGCCATGTGTGGAGCCCCAGAGCTCCCTAACCAGGGCAGGGCCATCCAGAGTGGACCCCCCGTGGCGGGGAAGGCAGAGGAGACCCACTCCAAAGAGAAGGGGAAGTCCGGGAAAGGGGAGAAGGCCGTGAAGGACAAGAAGCAGATCCAGACCTCGCCGGTGCCGGTGAGGAAGAATGCTCGCGACGAGGAGAAGAGGGAGTCGCGCATCAAGAGCTACTCGCCCTTCGCCTTTAAGTTCTACATGGAGCAACACGTGGAGAACGTGATGAAGACCCACCAGCAGAAGCTCAACCGCAGGCTGCAGCTGGAGCAGGAGATGTCCAAGGTGAGGAAGCAGAGGGATTTAAAGAAAACTATCAATCTCTTGTTTCATACTGAAGATCACGTGAACATATCAAAGATTATCAAGAGTCAGCTGTTCTGTTGATGTACATATCATAAAAATCAATAGATTTTACAGTTATTATAGCCTAGTAGTCTAAACACTTGTTTTGCTGATGGGAGGAAAAAACAGGCTTCAAATAATATAAAGGAAATTAAACTAGTGAAGCACAAATAAGAACTAAGGCTTTTACACCCCCGTGGATGTCTGAATTTTCAAATTTTTTTATAATCTCTAATTTCTCTCTTTATTTCCCTCCATTTCCTTCCTCTTTCTCCCTTCCTCCGCTCCAGGCTGGCCTATCAGAAGCCGAGCAGGAGCAGATGAGGAAGATGCTCAACCAGAAGGAGTCCAACTACAACCGCCTGCGCCGGGCCAAGATGGACAAGTCCATGTTCGTCAAGATCAAGACCCTCGGCATCGGCGCCTTCGGGGAGGTCTGCCTGACCCGGAAAGTCGACACCGGCGCGCTCTACGCCATGAAGACCCTCCGCAAGAAAGACGTGCTCAACCGCAACCAGGTGGCCCACGTCAAGGCCGAGCGGGACATCCTGGCCGAGGCGGACAACGAGTGGGTGGTGCGGCTGTACTACTCCTTCCAGGACAAGGACAGCCTGTACTTCGTGATGGACTACATCCCCGGCGGGGACATGATGAGCCTGCTGATCCGCATGGGCGTGTTCCCCGAGGCGCTGGCGCACTTCTACATCGCCGAGCTGACCCTGGCCATCGAGAGCGTGCACAAGATGGGCTTCATCCACCGCGACATCAAGCCCGACAACATCCTCATCGACTTGGACGGACACATCAAGCTCACCGACTTCGGCCTCTGCACCGGCTTCCGATGGACACACAACTCCAAGTACTACCAGAAAGGTGAGAGTGATGGAGGTCGGTGTTGTCATGGCAATGACTGTCCAGTCATTGTGTGTGGTGTGTTTTACAGTACTACCAGAAAAAAGACTGGAGTTGCATTATACCAATACTCATGCATTATGGGCATATGCAGAAAGCCTGTGTGGATTTGATGGATTTTCTTATGTTTGAATAGAAATTGGAAAGAATTTGAATAGATCTGAACAGTTTTTTTTTTTATTTGTTTTTCTTTTGGTCTTTCTCCCTTTGCCTCTCTCTCTCTCTCTGTCTATCCCTTTCAGGAAACCACGTGAGGCAGGACAGCATGGAGCCCAGTGACTTCTGGGACGATGTGTCGAACTGTCGCTGTGGCGACCGGCTGATGTCGATGGAGCAGCAGGCGACGCGTCAGCACCAGCGCTGCCTGGCTCACTCTCTGGTGGGCACGCCCAACTACATCGCTCCCGAGGTGCTGTTGCGCAAAGGTCAGCAAGACGAGCAGAGGCATATGATGGTGGTGGTGGTGGTGGGGGGGTTGCATGGTGAAGTATGACTTGGTGTTTGGTTGCAGTGATTTTGCCCCAGAGACACAGGTTCAAGGTCAGGTGGGGTGACTTCACGCTCACTTTCGCCACAAACTACTAAAACTCGGTTCAGTTCGTTCTTTTTATTTCATTCCAGTTAATTTGATTTGTTTCAATACTCACTTTCAACACAGCATTTTGACATAAACCGGGGAGGTGCAAGAAACCCCCAGGCCCCTATCATAATAGACTGCCCCAGCCAAACTGGATTTCATGCATCCTTTAAAATGGCACATTATCCTCTTCTCACTTTTCACTATACTATGCCAAATGGAATAAAGATTTCAGTTGAATGTGTCATTCCTATTCCAGCTCTTATCATTGAACCTCAGAAGTAACCCATTAGGCCTGTATCCATTTCTGTCGTTTTGAATTGCATTCCCATCTTGAGGAAGTATGTGATCTGGAACATCCTTTAAGATGGCAGGAGGAAGCTCACAGAAGAAAACCATTTGAAGACTATTTTGGGCTTTAATCAAAAACAGAAAACATCTGGATGGTTCAGAGTTCGCAGCCTTAGACCAAATAGCTCTGTGAAGAGGGAATATCCACCTAAAAAACTACAAGTCCCATGGTCCCTTTACCTCATATCACATCTATCCCCCATGTTAAGTCTCGAAGGCTCATCTTAAGGTTGGACAGTGATAAGAGATACCATCTTCTATTAGAGAAGATCAGGTTCACTCATCATGTAGTGTAAATAACTGTTTAAAACTATGTTTTTACTATGTACTGGCTCTGTGGCATTCTTAGATTCTTTTAAATGAAAAGTGCGCTACAAATAAAATGCATTATTATTATATTTATTATTAAAAAGTCTCAGTTTTAGATCCAGTGTGCTCATTTTCCCTTCTTTCTCAGGTATTTAGCAGCATGCTAGTGAGTGTGTGACTGTGTTCTCTGTATCTCTGCAGGATATACCAAGCAGTTTGCTAGTGAGTGTGTGACTGTGTTCTCTGTATCTCTGCAGGATATACCAAGCAGTTTGCTGGTGAGTGTGTGACTGTGTGTTCTCTGTATCTCTGCAGGATATACCCAGCTGTGTGACTGGTGGAGTGTGGGCGTGATTCTGTTTGAGATGCTGGTGGGACAGCCACCGTTCCTCGCTCCTACTCCTACAGAGACCCAGATTAAGGTCAGCAACACTCCCTCTCTCACTCACAAACACTCCCTCTCTCACTCACAAACACTCCCTTTCTCACTCACAAAATACTCCCTCTCTCACTCCCTCTCTCACTCACAAAATACTCCCTCTCTCACTCCCTCTCTCACTCACAAAATACTCTCTCTCACTCACTCACTCACATCTTAAATACTCACTCACTTATACACAGCTTAAATACTCACTCACTTATACACATCTTAAATACTCACTCACTCTACTCACATCTTGAATACTCATTTAGAATCTATGCAACCTAATTAGCAAAGGAAATGTAGTAACGAGAAACTCCGGAGTGGAAAAAGTAACAAAAATGGACCTGATCATCCACCACCTCTGCCCCCCATACAGGTGATCAACTGGGAGAGTACGCTGCAGGTGCCCCCTCAGGTGAAGCTCAGCCCCGAGGCCGTGGACATCATCAGCCGCCTGTGCTGCTCGGCCGAGGACCGGCTGGGGTCTAACGGCGCCGGCGAGATCAAGGCCCACCCCTTCTTCAACCAGATGGACTTCTCCAGCAACCTCCGCCAGCAGCCGGCGCCCTACCGGCCCAAGATCTCCCACCCCATGGACACGTCGAACTTTGACCCTGTGGAGGAGGAGGGCGGCCCCGGCGCGTGGAGCAACAGTGGCGACGACTCCCGGGGGGTCTACGACCTGCTCTACCCCCCCCACAGCAAACACCCGGAGCACGCCTTCTACGAGTTCACCTTCCGACGCTTCTTCGACGACAACGGCTGCCCTTTCCGTTACCCCAAGCCCCTGGAGGAGTCTCACGGGGGTCACTCGAGCGCAGGGGGCGGAGGGGGCGCAGCAGCAGCGACCAGAGGAGTCGGGCCCCAAGAGGAGACGGAAGGAGAGGAGGAGGACGATGAAGATGACGAGGACGAGGAGGAAGAAGAGCACGGAGAGGGGTGTGAGCCTGTGTATGTTTAGAGACGCTCTAGGAACGCAGCGCCATCAAAGGCCTTCACCTCCTCATGATCATCCTACACCCTTCACCTCCTCATGATCGTCCTACACCCTTCACCTCCTCATTATCGTCCTACACCCTTCCCTACCATTGTTTTGTCAGGAACGGGTGTGGCTTTTTTTTGTGTGCGTGTGTGTGCGAGTGCGTGTGTTTGTGTTCTGTGTTCGAGATGGGTAGAGACAGACAGAAAGAAAGAGAAAATCAGGAAATGGAGAGGGAGAGAGAGAGCGCGGGAGGAAGAGACTATCGGACCATTCTGACGTTCATTTCATACCTTCATCAATAGCACCATACCTGTGACACAGACATGACACCTGGGACCAAAAAAAGTGCAATTCAGAAGCAGCAGACAAAAAAATATGCTAACTGAACTTGCACATAAGCACAGTTTCACAAAAATCAGGTCATTAGTGTGAAAGGTCAGCTTTTCCAGCCGGGGTGGGGGAGGGTAAAGAGGTGGGGGGTGAAAACATGAGAAGAACATTCTATGGCAGAAACACCACACAGAACCTCTGGACTTGGACCTTACTGGTGACTGGTTCTGCACACACATCAGGGACAGTGTTGACCGTGACCTTAGTCGCCTTGTCCAAACGTGGATCACAGCCTGGGAAGGCCACTTTCAACAAGCCTCCGAAGGAACCTCCGAAGGAACCTCTGAAGGAACCTCTGAAGGAACCTCCAAAGGAATCTCCAAAGGACGTTTTAAAGTGCACCCAGAACCACTCCCTCATCTTCTCCTGTTGTCGATGACCGTTCCTGATGCAGCCATTCCAAAATAGTGGAAGAGTAACTGTGATGAGGAGAGTCAGAGAGGAATGAACATGGGGTCGGAATGGGAGGATGGGAGTTGTTTTATTTTTTGTTTTCCATTGTTAATACCTCGTCCCATTGACGTAGGCAGAAACTGATGGGTTGATCCAGATCTTGCACAGCTGAATCTACCAAATACAAACATACACACACACACATACACAAACACATAAGCATACACACACATACATACACACATACTTACACACATACTTACATATACAAATACATCTTTCTATGTACACATGGTGCATAGTACCATCATTGTTAGGCAGTAAAAGCCATTAATGTTTGGCAGTGTTATGTTAACATTGCTTCTGAATTGTTTTGACGTTCCCAAAGGAAATGGTTTCAAGTCACTGAGTAATACTGCAGCCAGAAGACCTAGTACGATTGAGGTCACTTTTCTTTGGCCTGTTAAAATATTTGTGGCTTTGAAATGCCAGATATTTTGAATGTTTGTTTGACGCCCTCTAGTGGACAAGAGTCATCATTTTGTACAGGTGGCTGACATTTGACTCCCACTGGATGTGTATTTGCGAGCAAAACAAAACCTCAGATGAAAGACTGTCACTCAGTATGTGTTGTTTTGATGTGCAGTCTCCATTTTAAGGTCAAATGGTATTCACAAAGAAACCAAACGGAATCATTGCGTTCAACACTTCCCTTAACTGAAAACATTTTTTTATTTTGCCACATAGGCCTATCACAGAAAACCATCATTTCCACATAGGTGGAGTTTCACAGAATTGTTTATTCTATTTTTAGGTCACTGTTATTTCTACTCTCATCTGTCTGAGTTTCTAGTTTCTCTCAACTTCACAGGTCACACTCAGTGTTGGCCCTTTATTAAAAATGCTTTTGCATAAACGCTGAGGATTACACTAATAATTGGCCTCATAAACACTCATAAACCTGACACGGTTAGAAAGCCTGTCTCACTCAACCCTGTACAAGTTTGACATCGCAAGCACCGTTATACCACAGCAGGCCTTGGTTAGCATGCTAACCCCCTTAGGCTAAAGCTTTCATCCTCACTATGACAGTATTAAGGATGGGAGGTGCAGTTATCCAACTGCCAATAGAGAACTCCTCTATCTCTTTAATCAGGCAGTCATAAAAAATAAGATGAAACCAATCAAAAGCAGACAAAGAGTTTCTGAAATCGTATGTGATGGTATGACTATGTGCAATACAGATAAGAAAAACAATATATTATATAGTTTTCTAAACACATCAAATATCCTTTTTTTGAACGTTTAATACTGAAATACAATATGTACAAATATATATTATATTGGTTTTATATATTTTCAATGTAGTTACATGACCCAATGCTGCTTATTACTTGTTATTAATATTATTATTGACATTATCATCATTACTTCATGTTACTCTTGTTTCTCCTTTCTTTCTGTGTGTGTGTGTGTGTGTGTACAAAAGTGGGGATTTAATTGGCGGTATGCGTGGGATGGGATGTGACAGAGAGTGTGCCTTCTCAATGAATGTCTGGTGTGTGTGCGTGTCTTACCACATGACGATCAGTATTTGAACAAAGATGGAAACTCCTCGCAAACCAGGCCGGCCCTGCTTGCGTGAGAGGAAGTGAGAGAGAGAGGCTGATAGAGAGAAATCAAAAGAGAAGGGAAGAAGGAGAGAGGAATAGAATTGTTAGGGAGCATGGCAGCCTAGGATCACTTAGTGTATCAGGCCTGTATGACTATTTTAATTTTTGTTTTGTTTTTGCATATATACTTTTCTTTCTTGACAAAACCATTAAACCAGATGTGGCCACATGTTTTAAACTCTTTTCCCCAAGTCATGTTTTTAACTGTTGAAAATGTTTTCAGTGAACAAGAGCACATTCTTCAAGTTTTATTTAGGTTTGCATGGTGATGACTCCAAAGCTTGTTGACAATCATCAGTGCACTTTGCACACTGTCCGATGCGTCACAACAGATTAACGGCCAATAATATTGATCTTGTATTCTCCACAACAACTGGCACACTGACTCCTATGGGCAGAAAAAAAACCACAAGCCAAGCCATTTCTGCCTGTTGCTTAACCCCCCCTATCTGTACAAACATGTATTTTGGACAAAGTAAGCGCTTAAGGTGCGTAACAAACAAAACCAGGTTGCTATTAGTCCCTTGCTCATGATCAATAAGACAAAATCTATTTTTTTGGGAACAAAATGCTTTTCTCTGACTTAAAGTTTCTCCCAGTCAGCCATTCTCTTGTTTAGGGCTGAGGGCGAGTATGGGAATAGTGCTTACCCAGCTGCCATTCATCATGGCGGATTAATTGGTGGAAAAAACAACAATAACAACAGCAAAGCTTTATGAAAGTGATTCTCCTTAGTGAGTCGGGTCTATGGAACGTGTGTGAGTGTGCGTCTGTTGGCGTGAGTTTGTGTGTGGTTGTGTGTTTTTGACGGATGGGTTTCTTGTAATTTACTTTTTGAAAGTGTTGACAATCTATGACTGACTTGACATCTTCCTTCTGTTTGATTTTGGTTTTTCCTACTTTGTGTACCTTTTTGTATTTTTATCCTGGGGTGGGACTGCTCTATGACTCATCTGGTCTTCCTTAATGTATTATACCACACTGTTACTCTTGAATATATATTTATACAGATATACATATTTTTTGTATCTTATTCTTTTTTTTCCTTTTCCTAAGCTAACCTTTAAACCTCCATGTCTACAGTATTACATACAGCATACAATTTGATTTATATTTCCTTTTTTACATTTATGTATGAATTGAGAATTTGTAAAAATGCTTTCACTGTCCTCACTGTGTAAAATATATGTTTAAATTAAATTAATAAATCCTCAGATTGCGTGATTTCTTTAATATTTGTTCTACTCTTGGCCACATGGCTTCCACGGCGTGTCCAAGGGAGTCCCCCCCCCCCCCCCCCCCCCCCCCCCCCCCAATATTGAGGTTAGGTAACTGGCTGGGCAGGAAGGCACAGTACTGAGCGTGTTTCTATCTGTAACCCACGTTGACACCGTTTCATGAAAACAAACAGCCAAAATGAAGTAGGTTCATCAGTCCTTGATCCAAGAAACCGTGGCGTTTTAACATGTGGACCCTGGCTTTTCCTGGGATGGTCATGTACCCAGAACATGCCCTTTAGTTGAGCTACCCTAGTCATTTTGAAATAAGGCATATGAACTGACGACTGCGCACATTTTTATGGCAAAGGTTGGGAAAATCGTGAATGACAGATTTTTAAAACTCGCCCAGATTGAAATTGCTCTCTGCGTACAATTGAGAACTCACACTCACACACATTCGATCTTTCACGCCTATCGTTTTGAGATTACATAACCTTCACGGGGTACGGCACCGAACCAAAACTCTCTGCCAAAAAGTCTCCATGAACTCATTGGCCCAGAGTACCGCTTAATCCCAGAATGCAGCGCATGGCGCGTCATTGAAGAGAGACCATGATGGCGGCGGTCGGTGCACCAGAAGTGATTTCACAGCTGGAAAGCGCTGCCAAAGTTTTAATGGTGAGATGTAGAACAACGTTTTTTATATGTGTAACTGTCTGTACTTGGCTTTCGCTTCTGTCTGAAGTTATGGAGAGACTAGCTTGTTAGATCGCCACAGGTATTGGTTTTGAGCAAAGAAAGCGATGCGTGGCGCAGTGCTTGTCTCACTCCATCCCGCAAAAATCCAACATAGCCATCATCTTATCCTCAGAAGCCACTATGGATGACACTGCCTGTTATGACGATGGTGGATAAAAACTTATCTTGTGAAACACATAAACATTTTATGTCTGCCACCCTTGCTGCGATCAATAAAAATGTGGCCAATATTGAACATTTAAAAGTACCGAAGACAGTTTATCAGCATCCCCATGTTTGCTCTTCGTCTCGGCTAGTTACACGCTGTTGATTCACTTTCGTGTCCATCCATGATCGAGCATGTTCGATAATTCTGTTTCGATTAGCCACAAACAAACGTACAAGTACCACATCTATTAGGTTGATTTTGATGTTAATTGTTGTAGTTTTTGTTTACGGTGATCCTTGTTGATCGAGGCTCTGTGAGCATGCGGTTGAACAGAGGCCACTTGGGACTGTTGTAGAGCTATACAAGCTAAAAGTTGTAAAGCAAACTGCGGCTTTATTGCTGGAAAAATTAACACTCTTAACACATTGCCTGTATTCCTTAACTGTTATAGCGAACGTGTATATTTGAAATTAGCGTCTCTGTGTCCTTACAGATAAGCTAGATAGCTCTACTGCTGGTGCTAGCTTAATGTTAGGCCATCTGATAGGCATTTTGGACCCCTATTCAGATTTAGTCAGGTTGGTTAGCGACATAATTTCTTCGGTTTTAGAACTGGTAAATAATTTCCCATGTTAGAAACAGAAATTTCGTTAGTTTGTCCTTCTAGTACATTACTGAAGTTAAAGTAGTTATCAGGTATAAATTATCAAATGAATTGGTTCATAACTTTGTAACCTGTCATGGCTTCTTATTCGTTCCTTTTTTGTCTTGTTGTTGGTCGCAGCATTCGAATGAAGTGCCTATTAGTTCTAAATAAGTCAATTGAATGTGCCAACATTTTACAAGAAGTAATAATTCACAATACTTAATATTCATAGACCTAATTGATACAGACTGTTATTGTACTGGTTTCTTAAATGACTGAAGAGGAGAGTGTTTCGTTCTTTGAGTTATAGATTATTAGTATGTGACCTGTAGCTTACACTAAATTTGTCCACAATGTTGATATGGTCTTTCTTCAACTTGGCATATTGAATATGTAAACAAAGAATATAGTTAGCTCTATGTTAACAGTCCAGTTAAGTATAGTTAATGTGTGTCAAAATGTGGTAGTATACTGTCTCTTTCCTGTTTTGGCAGTAGCTATATGTTTGACTTGAATGTTTAAAACGAGATACCTTTTGTTGTTTTTAACACAAGGCAATTGTAACTTACTGAAATGTAGAGTTTGTTATTCCTTGTAGGGTGTAAATTTGTAATTTTTAACTTATTTTAGCCTCACCGGATTCCATATGTCAAATTCCTCTCAGAATTCCCTTTGGTCTGTTGCTTACCTCTTCTAGAAAACCGCAGTAGTGGATCGGTATTTTAGATGGTTGGATCTGTAATTAGACTAACCTACTCTTCGATCCTCCTTCGAAATAAAAGAACTAGGGAAGACCATGGAAGATATAGACCTACTAGCAAAGGATAGGGAGAGCTGGAAGTCCATAGTGTTGGCCCTACATGTCACATAGGTGTAAATGATGATGATGATGATGACGATGATGATGACGACTCCTCTTCGTTCCTACCTTGTGTCTGTCCAGCCCATACATCTCTGCTTTACTCCTTTGCCTGGGTGTCTGTGCTCCCCTGTTAATGTCACGGACATCAATCTGGTCCTGTGTGTCAGGTGCTGTTTCTTTGCCGCCTTCTGGTTCTTGCGTGGTGTTGTCCCTTAGCCAATCAGGATG
This sequence comes from Clupea harengus, assembly GCF_900700415.2. Taxonomy (NCBI): domain Eukaryota; kingdom Metazoa; phylum Chordata; class Actinopteri; order Clupeiformes; family Clupeidae; genus Clupea; species Clupea harengus. The sequence continues at coordinate 13,284,184 of NC_045153.1, forward strand.
TGCTCTGGGGATCTTTTAGGGCAACGTGACTCACCAGCACTTGTTGTCAAAAGCCAATCCTAGGGGTGGGGAAAGCCAACAAGTATACGTAATTGATTTTCAGTCAGTGACAAACAACCATTAATTGTGCAAGATGTCAATTGCACAAGTGCTCAGGTTGTGTGTCTAGGGAATCGCTGTCCATCAGTGTTGTCAGAAGAAGTACGGAGTGCACCATCCTTTATCATCATCATCATCATGTTCTTCTTCTTCATCCCTTGTCTCTTATCCTCTCTGTTTTTCTGTGTTCCTTTTCTGCTCTCCCTTCCTGCCCAGTAACCTCTGTTAAGCATCCATGCAGGATGATATGGTCCTTGTCTGTAGATGCGGAGAAGTGGTGTGTGTGTCTATATTCATAACATGGTGAGCCCCAAAAGGACTCGGACCCTTCCATTGATAGCTGCGAGTCAGTAATCCTGTCTGTCTGTCCTGTGCCGTAGTAGCTCACATGCTTCCCATCACCCATCTCCGGAATGTGTCGTGACCTCTCAGTGACCTTTCGCAGAGGACATTCCGTACGGTTGGGCCTTCAGGCTCGCTCGGCCGGGCATCGCCAAATCACCCAATCAGATTAGGGCGAACGTGATTGGGAGAAGATCAAACGTAATAAGTAAACAAGAACATCTGTTGCCATAAATGCCAGCAAATTCACCAGCTTAAAGGAGCTGAGGCAGAGCCACACACCGTGGCTTCAGAGCACATCTCCATGAAATCACAAAGGGACAAAGAAAGGTGGCGCTTTATGGGGAAAAAAGAAAATCCTTTATCCTCACAAGATGACAGCGGGTTTAGTTGAGTGGATGGGTTAAGTTGTGTGTTTGATCATCTGCTTGAGGCGATCTATTACTAGGCTTTGGTAAATGGCTATTGCTGCGCAGTGGTTGATATGGATGTATCTGAGTCAATGGTATTTGGTAGGCGTTGGCCTATGCCTCACAGGTTTTTGTGAACCCTCTGTGTGTGTGTGTGTGTGTGTGTGTGTGTGTCGCTTGTAATTACCCACTTTAAGAGGGTCATAGTCGGAGGCACAAATGATCCAAGCTACAGTTTTGAGGACCAGTCTATCCCAGCTCTCTCAACCCCCCACCCCCAACAGTCAGTGTAGTATAAATGTTTCACAGTAACCGTGAAACTGCACAATACAAACAAAGGGTACATGGCTTACAAGATGCGCACTGACCTAAAACGGGCAAAAACCTGTTGCAGTTAGTGAATATGTTAATGTTAGAATAGGCTCATGAATCTGTGTGGCTGTGTCTGTGTGAGCTTGCATAAATGTGTGTTATGCCTCATAGTGATTTAGTAGATTAAGGTAGACGAGACGAGTGTTACATTCCTGTGGCCACAGCTTTGATGAAAGAGCCCTTCTCCTTTTTTTTTTTTTTACTGGAGTGAGGTGGGTAAGCTGCTGATGTGTGAATGCATGTCTGTGTGTGTGTGCGCGCGCGCGTGTGTGTGTGTGTGTACGTGTCTGTGCGTGTGTGTGTGTGCACTCTGTGTGTGTATGTGTATGCGTGTGTGTGTCTGTCTGTGCGTATGTGTGTGCACTCTGTGTGTGTGTGTGTGTGTGTGTGTGTGTTTGTGTCTGTCTGTGCGCTGTGTTTGTGTTTGTGTGTGTGTGGTGGCATGTGGATAAAAGAGCCCTTCTCCCGCTCGCCCAGGCTGCTGGTGGTCTGGAAGTGCTTGCGTGTTGTCGTTAAGGCTGGAATGTGATTTTCCTACGGTGCTGACCTGCTGCCTTTCTGCACACCAGTGCTGCTGGCCCATGGCATACACTACCCCTCAGGCAAGATGAGGGTCACTATCAAAGTCTGATACCTTCACTTGATGCACAGGCAGCACATGATTCATGCTATATATATATGTGTGTGTGTGTGTGTGTACACACAGAAGTGAGCTGTGTGTAGAGCTGTGTATTTATGCATAGAAGTGAGTTATAGTCTAAGGTGTGTGTGTGTGTGTGCAGGCATCTTCTTATACAGTACAGGTGTTTTTAGCTCTGCTTCTGTGCTGCGTGTTCGGTGAGTCAGCTATGTGTGTGTCTGTGAGTGTGAGGGTCTGCCCAGATGTTTTGGATGTTTCTATATGTATATATATGTGTGTGTAAACCCGGCTTCCTCCTTGTGTGTGTTTGCAGGCACCGCCGTCCATGGTCAGTAACGAACAGAGACAGCATGCTGAGCACATATTCCTCTCCTTCAGGAAATCCAAATCACCCTTCGCTATCTGCAAGCATATACTAGGTGAGTGGAGTCTGTCTGTCTTTCTGTGTATGTATGTATGTCTGCAAAGCCATGATCTGCAATAAACCTGAGAGTTCCAAAATGTACCATGAATTATTTCTTGTGATGATGCATCTTTTTTTAAAAATTTTTTTATCATTATTTTGCCCATTTAGTCATTTTATGCCCCTCTGAAATACAAAGAAACTATGAGTTATTCCTTGTCTAGCAGTGGAGTTAGAATGACTGTATACATAAACAATCCCTCCTCTATTACTCAGTTAAGGATATTTGTAATCAAGATTTGTGTTGGCTGAGTTATAGGCTAGATGTGATTTATTTCTAGTCATCATGCTACTCCTAGCCTGAGTGTGAATGCTTTGTCTAGACCAGTACATTTAGTTAGCCTTTATGAATGTGTCGTTAGTATAGGGGTTGTCATGTTGGCTAAGTATTGGTTGCCATGGTGAGTGTGGTTGGTTTGGTTCAGTATTGTTAGCTATGGCTAGTGTTGTCTGGTTGCAGCTGAGTATAGCTTTTAAGGGGTGCGTTTCCCGAAGGCGTTGTTTAACAACTACCATAGTTAAATGATTGAGAGATCATAATTTTGAAGACTCAGTCTCCATGGTTACCACGGTGGTTGGTCAATGACGCTTTCGGGAAACGCTCTTCAGGTTGAGTGAGGCAAAGCTGTTTTTAGCATAGGCTAGCATAGCTAGGCAGGTCGGTCTTCTTGTTGAGCATGGTTGGTCTATCTGCAGTGTTTCCCCTAGGTTTACAGCTTTGGGGGGGGGGGGGGGGGGGGGGGGGGGGGGGCTGCGGCACGGTGCGCGCGGCGTGGCGTGGCCACCGACACAAACGCTTAAAGGAATCATGGTGTTCATGTGTTTCTTTTAATGACAGCAGTCAATATAACAACTAAACATCGGAACATGTCTTTTTATGACAATTATCCACAAAGTGTGCAGCTTTTGTCGCTGCAGTGGTGTATCTTTCTGGGCTTCTGGAAGAACATTTTTTAAGATATTTGCGGCCTAAAATTCCTGATTTCGCAGGAGCTTTTCCAAAAAGTTGCGATGAAAGTTTTTATTTTTAGGTTTTTTTTGCAATGAAATTGGCGAAACAAGTGAAAGTTGCGATAAAAAGTTATGAATTGTCCTCTTTGTAATTATAATTGAGTTATTTGTTGAAAAATAATTGATTATTAAACAAACATTAATTCATCAAGAACAAAACGATTGAGAAATGGTCCTCTTAATAACCTCACCAATATGCCAAACAAAAGATTACCAGGACTACAAAAATGTAGCAAAATAGGCTTTACTTATCCACAACGAAGTGCACATGTTGGCATTACAAAAGGACCAGTACGACTGAATAAGATGTTATGAATGTCTCAGCCTTCATATGACGAAAAAAACAAAAAAAAAACAGCCTGTGTCACTATGATCTGTCTCGTCATCTGACGTCCTGCCTGTGTTTCTGCCGTTCTCATTGCTTATCAATCTGTTTTGCTATCCTTGTTTATTTATTTTATCCGTATAGGTGTTGATGTTCAATTTCATATATTAATTTAAAGTCGTCCAATTTCAAGTCAGCCATTCTTCAACACTAGCTGCTACCTTGTCTTCAAACAGAAAGTAACGTTAAATCTCCATGGCAACAGCTCTTGAGGGTTTGGCAAATAATCGGATTTATTGCTTCCTTCATTATTCACAGCAAAATAAATAATTTTCGTTACATTTCATAGATTTATTAGCAGACTCTATGTAAAAAGGGCCACGCACAACTCGCGGAAAAAGATAAAAAAATGGAAGCCAGATCTATTTCTGAATTTTCGGTGCGGACATTCTGTACGTGCGTTCTGTTTCCACGTCTGTTGTAGCCATTCTCATTGGGCCTCATTGTCGACCCTACCGAGGAAAAGATCTTTGCCGGATTCATGAACGCCTGGATATTAGTTTTTTAAAGCTTAAAAGTGTCCGTAGCTGTGCACTGGTTCTTAAGCCCAATTCTGTCCGCTGGTGGGAGCGTGCTCACCTGTGTGTGCGCGCACGTGTCTGTGTGTTTGTGCGCATCGCGGCGGAACTCTGCCATGCGCGATACAGAGAGCAGAGAATTTCAAACGCCCGACCATGTAGAGACAGAAATTACATGCCGTCGTGTAAATAAGATAAATAACATAAGGCTATTTATTTTGTTTAATAAAAGAACAAGCTATAGACCTGTTCTATAGGAAATGTAACCTTAAATTACTTCCGTTGTGATCTGGCGCTTTATAGAAAATAAAATTGAACAAAGTTAACTTGACCTTCCAGGGGGGGCGGGGGGTGCCATTGGGGGGGCGGGGCGCCCCCCTAATATAACGGTAGGGGAAACACTGATCTGACTGTAGTTGAGTGCAGTTGGTCTATCTGACTGTAGTTGAGTGCGGTTGGTCTGTGTGACTGTAGTTGAGTGCGGTTGGTCTGTGTGACTGTAGTTGAGTGCGGTTGCTCTGTGTGACTGTAGTTGAGTGCGGTTGGTCTGTGTGACTGTAGTTGAGTGAGGTTGGTCTGGTGCTAACGGTGGTGGCAGAGTGAGCTTGGAAAGCCCCAGATCTTTCTCCAGCTGCCTGCATCCTAAGGAGACTCCAGGATCTCTGTGTGTGTGTGTGTGTGTGTGTGTGTGTGTGTGTGTGAGTCATCCGTGCAGGATGACTGTATGCGTGGGGACATGAAGAAACTGTCCGGATGATGTATGACTGTGTGTGGACCTGTTGTGTTTCTAATCATGATGGAGTGGAAATGCACTGTTGTTGCCTGATGTGAGTCAAGCAAGCGTAAACTGTTCACGGCACGTAAGGGCCGCTGTGTTTAACAGCCCTTCCGGTTTCGCTACGGTGTGACACAGGCAGCAGCAATAGGAACTTTGAATAGGTTTGTAAAGAGCGATATAGACATTATAAACACAGTACACAGACATCAGAGGGGCGCTGTGCCCAGTGTCCATTTCTGTGTGTGTGTGTGTGTGTGTGTGTGTGCGCGCACCCCAGTGTCTGTTCCTCTGGTTGTGTGTGTGTGTGCCCAGTGTCCATTCCTCTGGGGGGGTGTGTGTGTGCGCACCAGTGTCCGTTCTTCTGGTTGTGTGTGTGTGTGCGCGCACCAACTTCCAGGAATGTGTGTGGGTGTTTGAGATATGTAGCTTTATAACAAATTACCAAGATTAACTGACTCATGGGCGGAAAAAAAGACACCTGGTTAAATATTGACATTGTTGTTTTTGTTGTTTTCTTTTTTATTAACGACTCGTTTTCTTTACAACTTGAATAACAACACATTGGCATTTCATCTGTGATAAAGAGAAGACACACCTTGATCTCCTCTGTCTTCACCTCCAGACATGTAGCGTAGTGTCGCGTAATGTCGTAAAATGGTGCATGCACGACTCACATCTGCGTTTGATGTGACAGCTACTTGTGTTTGTGTGTGTCACTTACTGGTGCTGTTCTTGTGTACGTTGGTGTGTTTTATATCTCGTTTTCTCTAAAATACTACTTTTTCTCTAAAATACTACTTTAAATGCGACCAGTAAGGTGGAATGTGTGTGTGTGTGTGTATGTAAAGTCTCTGTCCTCTCTGTTTAATATCTGTCCTCTCTCTCCTCTCCTCACAGAGACCAGTAAGGTAGACTATGTGCTGTTCCAGGCGGCCACAGCCATCATGGAGGCGGTGGTGCGGGAGTGGATCCTCCTGGAGAAGGCCAGCATCGAGTCTCTGCGCACATTCCTCCTTACCTATGTCTTACAGAGACCCAAGTGAGTCACACCCCTGTGTGTGTTTGTTTGTCTGTGTGTGTAGGTGCATTGAATTTGGCATGTTCAGTCACGAATGTGAAAGCTACAAAATTAACACATTAAAGGACTCCGCTCCTCCCTCGTCTTCTCACAAAAATGTGTGTGTGTATGTGTGTTTCATAATGAGTCATTACTAATCCTGTATTGCGCTCTCTCCACACACTGGAGCAGTTAGCAGTCTAATAGTTCATTAAGATGCAAGCAGCACCATGAACATTAGGTACACAGCAATTTGTTTATGTTCCATAAACATCACCTAGCTGTTTGAATACATTTGCACAATCACCCTAACTGCTGTTTGCCAATGATTCAGCAGTGGGGTGGTGTGAGCGAGTGGCCCTTTGATGTGAAGCTTTGTTCTGTTTGGGTTGCAGTGTTTTGGACAGACCTTAGAAAATACTACTTTAAATGCACACATGCAGAGGAGGAGAGCGATAAAGTTAAAAGATAAAGTTAAAGTTAAAAGATAAAGTTTGAGACGTTTAGCCTGGTGTGGAGCATTGCTGTGCAGACACATGTATGTGAAAATCAGATTGGCATCAGAATGCTTCCCCACCTGAATGGCCTCCTATTAGCTCTGACATTCCAGGCATGCATTACATGCTATGTCAATTAGTTTACATTCATGTGCATTAAGTGTAGACTAAAGAAAGAGTGCATTATTTCTTTGTACATAGGAATGCTTTTTGCAGCAGCTGCCCTAGGAGTTTAGGAGCCTGGAGCTAATTTGTTAAATTACAAATGGCCAGACTGCATTCTGAACATTTATCAGGACTGAGGGCGTTTTAAGGGTTATCCGTAACTCTTTACCCCCGAGAGCCAGAGCCACTATATGTCTCTTTGAGTGGAGTACCCTTGATAGAATATCTGGCAAAATATTAACAGCTTTTACAGAAATAATTAGAGGCATTTGGAGCACGCCTAACACTTTAGGAGCGAAATATGGTGAGGCTGTGATTTATTTGAAACTGACATCAGAACACAAGAGTGGGTAAAGACGCCCTTCTTGTATTTGTATGCCAGCTGCATTGCAACACAAAGTCGGTTGGAAGTTACGAGACTTGGACTCTTTTCCAGGTTATTTTCACTTATTCTCACAGGAAATGCAAATAAATGTGATTTAACAGCCAGCCTTTCCTCTGCTCTCTCTCTCTCTCTCTCTCTCTCTCTCTCTCTCTCTCTCATAGCCTTCAGAAGTATGTCCGTGAGCAAGTGCTGCTGGCCGTGGCGGTCATCGTGAAGCGGGGCTCGCTAGATAAGTCCATCAACTGTAAGGGCATCTTCCACGAAGTCAGTCAGCTCATCAGCAGCGGCAACCCCACAGTGGTAAGACGCCCCCTCAGATCTCCCAGAAAGATGTGACTCACACCTCACAAAAACATAACCTACACAACTACAAGCAAACCAAACCCATCCATAACTTTTTGATTGTAGCATCGTTGTATGTGATTGGCCCAAAGCATGCCACTTCAGCTGATGTGGGAAAGCTGTAAGTGGGTCACTTGTGAGAATGCTACAATGCATAAATGATCAACTGAAAGATGACCATTGCAATCAGCCAACCTTAGCTCTGTATCTTAGTTTACCCCATCTAGAAACATCTGACTATACACTTACTTATCACCTGACTTAAGGTACAAAAGCTCTATCTGTCCCAGACTGTTCTATTGTTCTAACTGTTTCCGTGACATTTTTTTGTTAAATTGTATTTATTTATTTATTTATTTATTTATTTATTTACCAGACGTTCAGGATATGCACTGGTTGGAACACCTGGTGAAAATGAAAGAAAGGCCTTCATTGACATAGCATGATGGCAAGCTTTTATCAGTGGCAATGAGGCTGTTGGTGGTGTTCGTAGGGTTTCGCACACCTTTTAGGTAGTAAGCTTTTAGCGCTCCAGTTTTAGACCAAAACTCCTGAGTGCTGATCTAATATCCATCTGATGTTTGGTGCGGCTGTGGGTCTTTCAGTAGGAGGTGTAAATCATCCAGTCCATCATGCGCAATGATGGGCCTACACCCTTCTCTCTCTCTCACACACGCAGTGTCAGGCGTTTCCCCTGGTCTCAGTTTGACTGTATGAGAATCACAGGCCCATAATGTGAAACTGAATCCCTCCGCTCGTGACCACCTCTCCTCTTTCACACCGGCGGGTGATGCATTGACTTCTGACACGTTTATGCCATTCATGAGCCAGTCAGGATTTATGGTCGTGCGTTATTCCGTCTTTATCTTGTTGACAAAAACCAGAGGGGTGAGTGACTGGGCGGAGCCATTATGCGGAAAGCTCCTGAATTAGTCGTTACTTCCCTCCGGAATGCCGAGGGGTAATGAGTCGAGGTAAGAGCAGAGGTCAGAATCGGAGGCGGCTAATTGAGAGAAGGAGGCTAGTTTTTTTTAAATAGTTTTATTTATTTATTTATTTATTTATTTATTTATTTATTTTTATTATTATTAATAGACCCTATCTAAAGTTGGGCAACAGTTTATACACATACACATGTACAGACAAAGCCATACATTCCCATATACAAAAACTATATAAAAATAAGGCCGAATAACAATATTAATAATAATAACAACATTAACAATGACAAAAATAAAGAGTGGGATGGATGCATTATCAGCAAAGTCACCGTACTCGCACAGGTGTAAGCATACGAGGACGCGACTGAGGGGGGCAAAACCCAAACAAAAAACATATCAACAAGGAAAAAACAAGAAAACTAAACCAAACTAGACAAACATACATATATAAATAGTGACAAAAACACAACAAACAAAAGTAGTAACAATACTGAAGAAAATGTGTGCGTATGAACCCAAAAGAAAAACAAGAATTATCACGCCCATCTTTTATAATTGTATATATATATATATATATATATATATTTTTTTACTCCTTAGTCAAATCCAGTTTTCCCGGAGAATAAGATTTTCCCATTTTTGTGTAACCCTATCACTCTCATCCCCAGCAATTATGGCTTCCAACATATTGTTTAACATATTTCTTAAATAAAGTTGGATTAAGCTCATTCATATTTTGAGATCTAAAAATGAATGCCTTGGCTAGAAGTATTACTATGTTATTCAACCCATTGCCACCCATCTTCAAATCACCCAACAGAACTATATCAGGAGATGTTCTAAAGTTCTTAGTGCTGGGACCTATCCATCTATGTACAGTCTCCCAAAAATGTGCTACTACAGGACAATACCAGAATAGGTGTAACAGATCATCTTCTTCTGCACTACAAAAGCGACAGGAACCCGACTCCTCAATACCCCAGATGTTTAACATTTTCTTAGTCGGGAGATATTTATAAATAATTTTTATCTGCAGCATACGTAGTTTGGAATCAACAGTTGTAATATAAATCATATTAAATACTTTATTCCAGTCAATAGGAGTATCAAATTGATTTTCCCAAAAATTGCAAAACTTGTGTGGAAAGGCTGTCAATTTTCTACAATGTAAAACATGTGTATATACTGCTTTTGTTTATTTTACATTTGTTAAGCCATTTATACTCTCTAATGCAAGGTCTGCAAACCAAAAGTCGGTCTGTATTATGAATTCCTTTTTTCCACCTCACTGGAACTGCTGCACACCGCTGATTGTATTCAAACAGCGTACATAATTTCCCAAAGATCTTACAGAAAGTATTAAAATCATATAAACTTCCTTTTGGATCAATCAGGTCATTAACAAATATAATCCCGTTTTTGATGAGAGTTGGGAAAAATAGAGGTTTACCCTCTATCAGTATGTTTGAATTTAACCATAGTATCTGGCTTAAGATATCGTTTGGTCCCTCAGGAGGATGGTATTGAAAGTGTAACCAAGCCATTATTGCTTCATTAGTAAAAATCGAAACATTTTTTAAATACTCTTTTAAAAACCAAGAGAAAAAAGCAGCTTCCAGCTGAATAAATGGAAACAGATTTGTTTTGAAGAGGGGGAGGCTAGTTTTTTTGTTGTGTGTGTGTGTGTGTGTGTGTTTTTTTTTTTTTTTCGGATTCAACTGACTAATGCTTGATGACACAACAGATCCCTAGAAACAGTGTAGCTGGAAATTTTCAGCTACGCAGAAGGAACAGTTACTCATATGGTTCGCTTCTGCAGATGACAGGAAGTGATGCGGCACTCTGTTTTTGCTGGGTTTGCAACCCTGGCTGTGTTTCTTGTGCCCATCACCCACTGGCGGGCGCACAGCAGTGGGCTCCGTCTCTGTGAGGACGATGAGTAATTGACAAAGTGAGTAATTGGACACATTGGGAATGCTGAGGTGTTGCCAAACTAGAGAATTCAGTTATGGATAAATAAAAGGTTTTTGTTTACTGAATTTTGCACACCATATTCTCGAGAATTTGTAAGGATATCGAAAGAATGTAAAGATTCTGTTTTCTTCAATGTATATCACTCTTGTTGCTTTGAAAGCCTCAGCAAAATGTGGAGCCCCTTATGTTGTGTTCTAGTCCAACAAGTTTTGTCTCTCTTGGGTTTGTCTCCGTCAGAGGCATAAACCTCCCTTAGCTTGACGGCCAGAGACCCAACCTTTTTGGGTCCATATTTTTTTACTAGGGACAAAGTCTGCAAAGTAAACCATTTGTTTCAACCACTGACAGACTCGTAAATGTTATTATAAGGGTCTGACCACCTGGAAAGGATCCCTATAAGCCACCTCAATAACTGTGAAGAAAATGACTCTGTACTGCCAGTGTTTTTTTGTCCTGTCAGTTTTTCCGGTCTCCTGACGTAGCACCCCATTCAGTGGCCGTAGTTGATTAGCCTACTGTGTAGTGCTGGAGAAGGCACTCAAAGGACAGCGCCTCCCCTCGATAAACGACTACAAGCAGTTTACTTTGATGTGTGCTTGCACCGTAGGATTCCATGGTAATTCCGCATTCCACTTGCTGGTTTAAGTGTTCTCACTCAGTGCTCGACTGGTTTTGATCATTTTTGTCCCTAGTGAAAATCCTTAAAAAGATCTGAAAATAGGGCCCAGGTTGAAGTTTCCCTTGAAGGGAAAGCTATACTCTCGCTGTAAGTCACTTTGAATGGCACCTGCATAGTGTTTCATCTCCAGAAGATGGCGCTCTCACACAGTGAGTGCCTCCCAGAAGCGTTACCACAGACTGCCGCCAGCAGACTCCTGCCTGAGTTGTGGATTGAGCTGTTTACAGAGTGTTGTTGTGTTTAATAGTTTTATGATCATGGCATCCCTGGCGCTGAGACAACAGCAGCTGTTGCCCTCGGTTACGTGTGTGTTTTGAGAATCCCTGGGGTGTCGAGGGATTCTAGAACTCCAAAGCCAAGCACGCAACTGAAGCAGTGGAACGCCTGAAGCTGTAGGGAGAGGGGCAGGCCATGAGAGTAAGGGCATGCCATTGGATCAGTAGGGTTGCCTCTGTGAAGCTGCTTGTTTTTGGAATTTTGTTGTTTGTGTTTTTATGCGTCAAAGACAAAAAATTAAAAAAGATCACAGTAGAATGTATTGACCGTAGATTGTTGGTTGTTGTTGAGAGAAGTCAGACAAGTTGTTTTGTTTGTTTTGGTATTCCTGCTTCAGGCTTTTATACAAAAAAAAGTTTTTGAAGTGAGTTTTTGGAATTGCTTCCATTTATTTAATTATTTTATTTCATTAATACAAATTTCATTTGTCAACAAAATCTCACTCAATTTGATCCAGAATAGCATGAAGTTGAGCTCCGTCTCGATGAGTTCCTGCTCTTGTTATGTGATGAGAGGTATATGAGGCCGGCCATATGCCGCTGGTGTGGAGCGGGTTTATTTGGTTGATGAATGTCCTGGTTAAGACGGCAGCACGTGCGGGTCACACGCTCATGCTAGGAGTCAGCCAGCTGCCCACGGCAAACTCATCAGGGGATGACTGACAGTGCCCAGCAGTCATGAGTAAACACACACACACTCACACTCACACACATCAGGGGATGACGGACAGCAGACGAGTAAACACTCACACACTCACCTCTCAGGGGTGCGCCGTTTGAGTGGGTGTTTGTGTGTGAGTGTCAACCATCACCTTTAACCTCTGACCTGTGTGTGTGTGTGTCTGTCTGTGTGTGTGTCTGCAGCAAACGCTGGCCTGCTCCATCCTGACGGCGCTTCTCAGCGAGTTCTCCAGCTCCAGCAAGACCAGCAACATCGGCCTCAGCATGGAGTTCCACGGCAACTGCAAACGCCAGTTCCAGGTCTCTGCCCACATCCATATAACCTCACTATCATACATGTTAAACCAATACAATACAGTTCTGGACCCATTTTCACAAAGCATTTTATCTTGCCTCCAAGAGTACTAAAAGATTCGAGCTAAAAGTTTTTAAATTAGTTTAAAATCCTATTCACAAAGCTGCTGAGACCACTTTTACGTTAAACTCTAAGTTTAGAGAGACTGAGACAGTCTCATGTACAAGCTTGCTTTCAATGACCTTGGGGGATTGGTTGGTGAGTGACAGGTCTGTGCCGGTGAATAGGAGTGCACTTCATAGCCTACGGGAACAAAGAACAGTAGTTAAATGTATAAATATGACACAAGCTACAAATTATATAATAACGGAATATGCTACCCACAGACTGAGTATCTTCCCATAGTTTTCAAAATGCCTTTTGTATGATGACACGTTTGTATAAACAGGAGCTTGTTAAATCTTACAATACAACATTACTGTGCGTTCAATTAAATTTCGGCAATGAATAGGTCGTTTCGGTTGGTTGGTGGCATTATTACATCCCTTACGAGCTCCACAATTATTCCCCCGTGGTTGAGACAATTTCTGGTTTAAACGATTTAAGCATCTGCATTACAAAACATTGTGACGTGGAATGATAGAAACTGCCATTTACCGTTTGTTTTGGTCTGGCTGAGTTTAGTAGTCCTCCTGACTACTCCTTAGTTCTTACTCACATCCCAATGTCCCAAAGTTAAGACCGACACGACCATTAAGTCGCCAAGTTAGGAGCTACTTTTAGCCTGAAGATGCTTTGTGAATAAAGGCCCAGTTCACTTCAGTTCAACTTTTGTTTACATACTACTGAACGGTTGTTTACATACTACTGAAACAAATATCGTTACAAATCTCATCCAAGGCCCATCTGCTTTGTTGTATAATCTGTGAGTTATGATTTCAATAGCTGGTTGTTTTTGTAATTTCCCTGCTCTCTGTTCTTTCCTCCCCATCTCTGTACAACCTCTCTGACTCATTTTCCTTGTTATGAGCTCCATGTGTCTATGCATTAGAAATGAGTCATAAGCACACAGGCTATTGTCTAGGGGTGTGTGTGTGAGGCCAGTGTGTGTTGTGTGTAATGAATGTCATAATCACTCTTTTGCTTTTGTGTAGATACACATGTAACTGTAGCGTGTTCTATTATCATTTTGGGAATCACTGAAGACGTCTGTGTGTGTGTGTGTGTGTGTGTGTGCGCATTAGGCCTGACTGTCATTGTATTTGTGTTGACTGATCGTTGTATAAGAGATGAAGTCAGCAAAAATACACCTTATGGGTGTTGGAAGTCTTGTCCCCAGTGAGAAAATAAGTCCATACAAATATTTGTCAATGAATATACTGTTCTGTTGGCTTAGTTCAGTTATTATTTTGTCATATTATCGTGTGAGTAAATGTGTATACAACAATGTGATCAGCAGATCTCTTATTGTATAAAATCTGAATAGCCTTTGTGCTGATGGATTGTGTTTGTGTGTGTGGTTGTGTACAGTACAGTTCTATTGTATGATGCATCATACTGATGTACGTGTGTGTGTGTGTGTGTGTGTGTGTGTGTGTGTGGGGGGGGGGGCAGGAGGATGACTTGAGGCAGATCTTCATGCTCACCATGGAGGTTCTACAGGAGTTCAGTCGCAGGGACAACCTCAACGCTCAGATGTCCTCAGTGTTCCAACGTTACCTAGCGCTGGCCAATCAGGTGCTCAGCTGGAACTTCCTGCCACCCAATCATATCCTTTCATTCATGGACTGATGTTTGGCTCAGGGTTTTGGCTCTACCCTTGTGTGCAAACATTGAACATTATGTGTGTGTGTGTGTGTCCGTCTGTTTGAACAATCTTTGTTGTGCGTTTTCTTTGGTGTGTGTGTGTGTGTGAGAGAGTGAAAGAGAAAGAGAGGGGTGTTTGTATGGTCACAAGTCTCTGAAGTGATAGGCCTTCAGCCTTGCCACATGTGTGTTTAAAAGGTATTTGGTTCCTCACGGTATGCGTGCCATATATAGGATGCGCGTGTGATGCCAGTGTGTGTGTGTGACCAATTGTGTGTGTGTGTGTGTGTGTGTGCATGCATGCATGAGTGATTAAGAGTATATGTGTCTTCAACTATGTGCTTGTTGTCTGCCTTCAATGCGATTATGTTCCCTGGCTCATATGTGTACCCTATATATCTTCTTAAGAGTGTGTGTGTGTGTGTCTGTATGACTGTCAGTGCTGGCATACTTTTGCTAATGACACACGTGTGCCACATGCCTTGTTGCGTGTGTGATTAAGAGTATATGTGTCCTCAGCTATGTGTATGACTGTGTATGTGTGTGTGTGTGGCTATGCCATTGAGATCTCTGAAGCGCTAAGCCCCTGCAGGCCCTCTCTCTCTCTCGCCACTGCTGCTGGCCGTTTAAAGGGATCTGCAGTGGCGACGGTGCCAACCAGGGTCACGGATCACTTTCAAAGATACGCCCACACCCACTCCCTGCTTGCCCTCCACCTCAATAACCAGCCTTCCCTCTGCCCAACGAAATGCCAGGCATGCTCTGTGTGTGTGTGTGTGTGTGTGTGTGTGTGTCCTTGTCTGTGTGTGTGTGTGTAGTGCTCAGCAACTGGGTGGTGAATCAAGGAGACTCCTTCTGGAAATTGATCACATTTATTAAGGCCTTGGGGAGGAGTGTGTTTGTGTGTGTGTTTGTCTGTCTGTGTCTCGCGTCGGCACTTTAATTGCGTGCCCAACAGCCGTTGGCGCGTCCTTAAAGCATGGCAGCGTGTGTTTGAGTGTCTCCTTTGAGTGTCTGCTTCACTTAAACAAACGCCTGAGGCATTGGTATTTGTGGCTGTGTGGTTGTGTGTGTGTGTGTGTGTGTGTGTGTGTGTGTGTGTGTGTGTGTGTGTGTGTTCCTCTCTGTCTCTGAAGTGAACAGCAGAGGCATGCGTGTCATCTCTCCGCGCCACCACGTGTACGTGTCATCTGTGCGAACCGGCAGATGCGCCTGTACTACAGCATGTCTTTCCACGCGCCCTTTGACCTTTATAGCGGGTGGGGGGAGGGGGGGCGGCAGCAGCAGCAGCAGCTCATTACCCGGTCTTATGCCAGTCGTGTGGCTCTGAATGGCCAATGGGAGGGGGGGAGGGATGACAGACAGCTGTTTCAGCCAATGGGTCTCAGGGGAGGGTGGACACACTCTGAACTGTAACAGGAGGAGGGTCACTAAGCCTGCTGGGCCTACAGAGGGGATGAGTGGGAGAGAGAGAGAGGGACAGAGAGAGGGGATGAGAGAAGAAGAGACAGAGACGGACGAATAGAAGCAGAGGTGGTTAGAAAGGCAAAGGGGTGGCGAGGGAAAAGGTGAGTGGGGCAAAAAGGGTATTGAGAATGAGAGAAGGATGGAATGAAGGAAAAGCCCGTAGAATGAAGTGACAGGGGAGAACAGGAGAGAAGGAGTAGTCTGGAATGAAAAGCTAGAAAGAGGAAGTCAAGAAGTGGGGGAGAGAGAGAAAGAGGGAGCAGAGGGGCATTCCTCAAGTGTTATTCCACATGTCCCACTCTGTTTGGCTGTGTGTGTGTGTGTGTGTGTGTGTGTGTGTGTGTGTGTGTGTGTGTGTGTGTGTGTGTGTGTGTGTGTGTGTGTGTGTGTGTGTGTGTGTGTGTGTGTGTGTGTGTGTGTGTGTGTGTGTGTGTGTAGGGGGGGTCTTCAGAGGAAGGATGTGACACGTAAACCCCGTCTACTGCCGGGCGGACATGCGTCTTATCCCAGCTGGCAGCTCGCCTTTGCCAGCGCTCGAGTAACTGTTACGCGAAAGTAAACACAGCGGCACGTCTGTTTGACACTGTATACACACACGTACACACACACTCCTCCGGCAGCTCATTTTGCACAGGCTGGAGCAGTTTAATAAAGCCTGCCGCTGATTAAAGACCCTCGACCCGGCTAAAGTCGCTAAAGTTTGCAATCTTCCCAGCAGCCCCTTCTGCTCGGACCCTAACACTCCATAATTCACACACTCCTGCTTTTGCGTTTCCTCGCCAGGCGCCTAATTCTGTCTCTCACACACACACACACACACACACACACACACACACATACACACACTCTCTTTGCTCTCCCCTGGCTTTTCACTCCTTCACACACGTCATATTTCAAGGAAACACGTTGTGCGACGACCCCTCGGTTTCTCTCCAGCACTCGTTTATCAACCGCTAAAACACTTTTCTTTTTTTTTAGGGCCGCTTTAACGAGCAAGTATTTCGCCGGGCAGAGAAAACGTCCCCGTTAGAGCAGCCTCTTTAAATTAGGGAGCGAAACCTCAGCTCACCGTGACCGCAGAAGCCTGTTTTGAAAGTTAAGTCGTCGACAAGACCGCAGCGAGTCACTGAGTCTCCTCTCATCTCCTAAGAGGTGAAACCTCGTTTTGGGGGTCCTTCATTACGGTTTCTCTGTTCGAGTTATCAGGGGACATGTAATGGAAAGTTTAAGATGCATGAGCATGCAGAGGCTGGGCTGGGGTGGGGGTGGTCCGGTGGTCGCGGGTAGCGGTAGCCACGGTTAAAAGTTCAGCTGCCTCGCCTGTGACCGCAGGGCTGCATTTGAAATGCGGGAGCCTGGAAAATTCCTCCACCCGTCAACTGCACCCGGGCTGATATAAGAAAGGGGCAAGGGGTGATCTCCACCCCGTAAACTGTGTGTGTGTGAATGGGTCTGTGTATATGTGTGTGAGTGCTCGAGTGTGTAAAACTGTGTGTAAAATCTGATTGTCGTCTGCTGTTTCGCTGAGTGTGGTTTAACGAGTGCTGGGTGTTCATCGTGGTTTGGTTTGTGTGTTACTGGCCCCTGTGTCTCACATTATTTAAGACATATCTTTTATTTAATAACCTGTCTCACTCGCTGAAGTATTATCCAACTAATATCCAGCCAACTCCCTCTGAACAAACACCTTTTATTCCTACGAACACAAGCCAAGCCAATGTGATCAGACGAGAGTGAAACACGCAGGGCTACGACATTCAGGCTTGTCAACACGAGCACTCAACAAGGCAACATTAACAAGTCATTAGGGATAACAATAGCAAAATCTAACTCCCAGTCCCATGTGTGCGCAGATACATAAACACACACACACAGACACACACGCGCACACTCCCTCACTTACAAGGTGATAATGTGGTTGTGAGTATTTGGCTATTTAGCACGAACAGCTAGTTTAGACGTCTTATCCCGTGTGTGTGTGTGTGTGTGTGTGTGTGAATGAGGCAAAGGGCAGCTGATGAGCAGGCCTATGGAAAAGAGTGGGCATGTGTGTGTGAATCACTCCAGTTCCAATTTCATCCGTCACCTTTGATGTCACACAAACACACGATCACACCACACCCTGTTACCTACACAGACATGTACTCTTAAGGACTCCACACACAAGGTATAATGTCTTTATGCTTATTTATTTGTTGTTTTATTTAATTTAATCTGTATACTTAGAAAATAGATGTGCTGGGAGTAACTGCAGTATCTGAAATCTGATATTGACACACTGAAAGTTTCTAGGGCGTTAGGACGCACATCTCTATGTTCATACACACATTAACTCTATGGCTCACACACGTACACTTACACATGCCCATCAGATCACACGCACAGTGCTTAAAAAGCACAAAGCACACACGCATGCTTAAACGAATCATATCACACACACACACACACACACACACACACACACCCCAGTCTTCTCTGCTGTCAGTGTCTAGGCACCCTCAGTCACGGTCAGTCCTGAGTTCCCACCGGCCGTTTAGCCAACCAGACGTCCGTCTCTCTTCCCATGTCTGGCCTCTGGCTCTCCTCCACCTCTAGCTCCTGCACCCGGGGCTGGTCAGCCTCCAGTGCCCAGTCTCAGGCCCTGCTCCCTGGGCTTCCAATCAGCCCCCCCACCCCCGCTCCTCTCCAGACCAGACCAGGCCTCTCCTACCGCAGGTTCACCCAGAGTTCTGTGGCGGCTGCACTATTTTTACCCTTGCCGTAAAGTCGGCTCTGTGACTAGAGGAGAGGGAAGGAAAGAGTGGGAGAGAAAGAGAGACAGGGACAGAGAGTGGGAGAGAGAGAGAGAGAGAGACAGGGAGAGAGAGTGGGAGAGAGAGAGAGAGTGGGAGAGAGAGAGAGAGACAGGGAGAGAGAGTGGGAGAGAGACAGGGAGAGACAGGGAGAGAGAGACAGGGAGAGACAGGGAGAGAGAGAGAGACAGGGAGAGAGAGTGGGAGAGAGACAGGGAGAGAGAGTGGGAGAGAAAGAGAGACAGGGACAGAGAGTGGGAGAGAGAGACAGGGAGAGAGAGAGAGAGAGACAGGGAGAGAGAGAGAGACAGGGATGGACGGATGGAAGGGGGGTAGCTTTATACCCAGACATAGTTTGTAGCTTAAAGCTGGCACCTGTCTTGAAGTGTGTGTGTGTCTGTACATGTGTGCAGAGTGGCGGAGTGTTCCTGTCTGTGTGTGTGTGTGTGTGTGTGTGTGTGTGCGTGCGTGTGTGTGTGTGTGTGTGCGTGCGTGCAGGGAGTGACTGTGGGTCCAGCCCAGTGGAATGCTGGCCTGTGCCGGTGACTGGCTTTGATCAGACATTCCTGTGGGAGTTTCCTCCGAGAGAGAGAAGGAGGAAAAGAGGGAGAGAAAGAGAAGGAGAGAGCACTTGGGGCAAAGGCTCTGACGGAGGAGGTAGACCTACTGAAGGGAAGGAGAGAGAGAAAAAGACAGACAGGCAGAGGGTGGGAAAAGAGACAGTGTGTGTGAGTTACAGTGAGTTTCCACTGCCAAGATAGAAAGAGTGGGAAGAAACTTAAGTTTAAAAAAGAAAAAAGGGAGAAAAGGAGCAGATGAGAAGAGAGAAACAGAGGGATCAGGAGGGATAAAGACAGGTCTTACCCAGGTCAAAGAAGAGAAAAACAATTGAGCAGGAGAAAAATTGAGAATTAAAAGGGGTTTTAGAGAGAGGGGGAGAGGGTATATCGAGAACAAGAGGAATAGACAGACAAAAACAAAGAAGTGAGAGACATAAGACGGATAGAAAAATAAGAGAAAGAAGAAAAACGAGACCACTTGCGTGCCCTTTTGAGCCTGTGTGTGTGTGTGTGTGTCTGTCTGATGCTCCTGTTGGCCTTAACCGGATGGTCACTGGGCAGACACTACATTGCCATGTTTGAGGCCACCCAGAACGTCATGCTGAAGCCCACAGAGTCCTGGAGAGACGCCCTGCTGGACACGCGCGTCATGGACCTCTTCTTCACGGTAAGACGCACACTCTTCCTCTTCCTCCGTGTGTGAGACTTCTAGTTTTCTACTTCTGTCTTCTAACCTGGGGCATTATTTGTCTTGTTGGGTTCAGTTGTTATTGTGTTTGCCGTGTTGGAGTGTGACTGAGTTGTGAGAGTCCTTCTCTGTCCTTCATTGTCCGTTGAGCCAAATCACTCTCCTCTCCATCTCTCTTCTCTTTTCTATCTTCTATCTGTTCTCTGCTCAACTCTTCCCTCCTCCACTGGTCTACTGTCTCTCCTCTCCTTTCTTCTCCGGTCCTCTCTTCTCCTCTCCGCTCCTTCCTTCTCCTTCTGTCCCCTCATCCTTTTCCTCTACCTCTCTCTCTACCTCATCTCATCTTTCCTGTCTTCCCTCTGATCCCTTGTCCTTTTCTATATTCTCCTCATTTCTCTTTCTCCTTTCCTCTTCTGTCCTCTCCTCCTGTCCTCTCCTCCTGTCCTCTCCTCTGTTGTATTTCCTTAGGTCTTTTCTCATGTCCTCATTCTCAACGCTGGTCTTGTCCTTTGCTCTTCACTCTTTCCCCGGCACTGTCCTATCCCTTCATGTCCTCCTCTTTTCTCTCACGACCCTTTCTCCATCTCTTCTTCACCGCCTTTTGTCATCCTGAATTTTGTCTCTTGTGTTCTCTCTTCGCCTTTCCTCTCCTCTCCTCTGCATAGTCCTGTTAGACAGATGCATTCACAAGGGATTCTCTTTCATATTCTCTCTCCTGTACACTCTCGCATTCTCTTTTCCATCGCTGTCTTATGTTGAAAGGTCAGTGCTTATGTGTTTATAATAATAATAATAATACTAATAATAATGCATTTTATTTATATAGCACACTTTAACAAACAAGGAAGTCTCAAGGTGCTTTATGTGGCTGTGTGTTTGTGAGCGAGAGAGCGAGAGACGACACTGCTGTTATGTTACGGTCGCTGACCTGCGGCCGAAGTGTTAGTGTAAACGGCACGTCTGGAAATAGCCCCCACCGGGATTGTGTGTCGAAACGACGGTGTAAAAACTGGCCAGGGAGTGTGCAGGGCTAAAAAGTCTCTTGAAAGGCAATGAATTTAGTCATCTAAAAATAAGAGTGATAAAATAAGGCCTTAATTGGCAATAAAACGTCAAGTCTTAAAAATGGTAAGACGAAGTGGGATTTTACGAATCGTTTTTTTTTCTGGCATTGCAATTTAAAATGTTTAAATAATTAACATATAACAAACCTACAAGATACCTCTCACATTAATGTCACGCAGATCAGTATTTCGGAACCAACAACACTCATGCTTCATTGCGGGTGGGATGCTCAGAGTAGTTGCACTGACGTGGGGAAGTGCAAATTTAATGAAAATTGGCTATTTTCCTGCATGGCTGAAACGGGTACCTAGCAATATATCTATGAGGCACGGTGTAGTTTGTGCAGGATGTATTTCAAACTCAGCCAATGGGAATCAAGGCAGTGGAGTCCCACACGGAGACTGAGAAACACAAAATGACCAAGGCAACCCACCAACAGACGCCAGGTACTCCCCCAGTTCTGATCTACCCTCGTCTCCACCCCCCTCTCCGACACCAGCACCAGGGCAAGCAGCAACAGATCTCCGGACAGCGTTCAGGGTGTACGAATACACTGAAAGCAGGGGTACTGTAGTGTGTGAACACAGTGACAACACACCAGTCATACAAGTTAAATGGGGCAGTAGGAGTCTTATTCCGTGTATTGTTCCCGTACTCCGAAATTGCCAACACATTTGCATGCAGTTCCGACAAGACGGCCAAGGCGGTTTGGATTAGCCCCCTACATCTCTGATCGGCTCGTTGCGGACGCTGACAGGGACTTGTTTGCTCAACGAGAGCAAACCACGAAAACCAAACAACTTAATCTGCATGTCTGCTGTTGGTGTGAAGATCACGTCCAGATCAGATTTTTGGGATCGCAGTTCATGAGACATGGAGCAGCAGCCCAGGACGTACGCGCGAGCTGAGAAAAAGAGTAACTAAGTAAAATTGCAAGAGACATACTATTTATTTTTTGTTGCTCTGTGACGTAAACACTAAAAGACAAAATACTTGATGAATCCAGTAAAATAACTGGATTATAGTTCACAGCCAATACAATCACAAGCCAATGATTTTTAGGTTATTTTATGTTATTGTTTTCCACATGTTCCACATGTTCCAGTGTTATATTTTTCAATATTTGAGGTGGGTCATCTAGCTTTTTTTTCATTGGGGAGGTAGCTGGGTGAATGGATGGGTGAGAGACCAAGATTGGACATCAGAAGGCCCTTGCTGGTCTGTCTGTCGACCTTATCACTGAGTTAGTGTGTGTGTGATTGTGCGTTTGTGTGTGTGTGTGTGGAATAAACCTGTCAGCTCTCCCCTTTCCACATCCAAGGACCACGGCTGCCAAATAATGTGCCGCTTTCCCTCCATTACACACTCGCTATTTCGCCTGCGGCCAAATACTGCTCTGCTTTTTCTCCATGCGAGTGCCGCAGGGGTGGGCTTGGGTCGCGCTGCTGTCAGATAGTGATCCACTTCCTGGATTGAGTCTGCAGGCGAGGCGCGGAGGTGCCAAATACCGCTCCATTATTACTCTGCTCCACTGAAAGATGGCCTTGCACTTGAGACGGCTGCCAAATAATGGCCTCCTTCATTCAGACTTCTTGTTGTTGTGGTTGTTATTGTGGTTTCTGCCATGTTGTAAACATGGGGTCATCTCATTGGGAAGGCACTATGAAAACACCCTGGTGAGATGATGTCAAGGGTGTCTGGTGACATTAAACTTGTCTGGACAGGCATGACTGTGTGTGTGTGTGTGTGAGGGAGAGAGAGAGAGCGAGAGAGAGAGATGTGGGCCCTAGACATACATTGGGGACTAGAGGATGAAGGGTGTTGTTCGTTGTTAATTGGATGTTTTTGAGGCGTTTTGGTGTAGTAGTGGTAGCGGTTTAGTCTTTGGTGTTTCTTACCCAGGGCGTATTTTATAGAAGGGCCCGTCCCCAGTCTAGGGCACTTTATTGGGTGCTGTGTCTGGTTGAGGAGTTCAACTGGTAGAGTTTGCTCACTGATTCAGTGTGTGCCGCGTTGAGGGCGTCTTTGTCTGTGCCTGATGGGCCAATTTTTTTTTATTTGCCAAATAATAAAGTCCTGGTCTTACGCAGGTCTTTGGTTTTAGGGGGGTGTCAAGCTGACAGGGTGTCGTCTTTTTTTGGGTGGGGGGTGGAGGTTTGATTCATTCAGTGTTTGTGGTATGTGAGGTAGGTGGGGGGGTTGTTATTGTTAGGATCCGGAGTGTGGTCAGCTGTCTCTCTGGGGGTGTCTGCGTGGCTTAGTGTGACCATGGGGGTCCCTGTCTGTCTATGTTTGTGGAGTGTGTGTGTGTGTTGGGGGGGCACATGTGTGTGTCACTCTGTCAGGGTTTGTGTTTTTGTTCTGGGGCGTGTGTGTGTTCTCTGTGTGTGTGCGTGTGCTCGTGCACGTTGACTTGTCTCTGTAGGGTTTATTTGTCTTTGTGTGTGTCTATATGCGTTTGATGAGTTGTGTACTTGTGTTTCAGATTGTGTTCATGTGGACTGGTGTGTGTGTTGTTGGCCCTTCTCAGTGGGGATTCTTGTCTTTCTGTGTGTGTGTGTGTGTTAACCCATCAGCTGCCAGGTCTCTCTCATCTCAGCTGTGACTGCGACAGCCGAGAAAGACCATCTTTTTCTTTGGGATGGGTTGCTTTTTTTGGGGGGGGCTCACTCAGGCACGCGCCGTGGGGTTCAAAGGTCAGGTTGGAGCCGCGGCTGGCTTAGCTCCTGACCCCAGGATTAGGGACCCCATTTAACAACCACCCATGCCGGCTCCCCAAAATCCACCTCATGTCTGAGAGCGTCACCCAGGGGAGCCCGCCTGGGAGTCTGCCTGTCAGGATGGAGGGTCATGGAGAGTGGGGTTAGAGTCATTCGCTCCTAAACAAGGCTCAAGTGGCTGAAAGCACCATAGGGATTTAGACCGAGACAACAGCGGGTGAGAGAGCACGAGAGAGAGAGAGAGAGAATGAGCAAGAGGATGGAGAGAGAGAGTGCGAGAGAATGAGAGAGAGAGAGAGAGAGAGAGAGAGAGAGAGAGAGAGAGAGAGAGAGAGAGAGAGAGAGAGAGAGAGAGAGAGAGAGAGAGAGAGAGAGAGAGAGAGAGAGAATGAGAGAGAATGAGAGAGAATGAGAGAGAGAGAGAATGAGAGAGCATGAGAGTGAGAAAATAAGAGAGAGAGGATAGAGATGGAGAGGGAGAGAGAACGAGAGTGAAGGCCAGCACTAAAAATAACCTCCCGCTCTTTGTATTCTTTAGCACCCAATAAAGCGGGTGCTAAGCTAACATTTTCCTAAGCAGACTTCAATCACATTGCGACGAGTCACTGTTTTGCAGTTATAAGAGGAGGGGTGGGCTTCTTTCATTGTGCAGACACACACAGACACACACACACACACAGACACACACACACACACACAGACACACACACACACACACACAGACACACACACACAGACACACACACACACACACACAGACACACACACACACACACACAGACACACACACACACGCAGACACACACACACACACGCAGACACACACACACACGCAGACACACACACACACGCAGACACACACACACACGCAGACACACACACACACGCAGACACACACACACACGCAGACACACACACACACGCAGACACACACACACACACAGACACACACACACGCAGACACACACACACGC